>NC_064631.1:362897707-363207707 GCF_023864275.1 Schistocerca cancellata
TACAATTGACTCATTTCTAACATTCAAGTTTAGTTCGACGTGATGCCCAGATGGGTTAGAGTAATTGTTGTTGTTCTACACTCCATTTCGCACCATGTATACCCCCAAACCACCTACTACTATAGGGTGTAAGTAAAATATAGTTATTTGCTATCGCCGCTGATGTTGCAATTTCAACGGCCAGCAGTGTATGACACCCTCTTTGGTGTAATCCTTGTTTAAGTTAGGCCCTCTCCGCGGAAGTGTTTGGAGAGAAGACGTGCAGCAGTGCGGGGCGGAACACAGAGAAGTGGCAGCGGGCTTACGTAAGCCTCCGGCGGGGCGCGGAATCGTCCGGCATCGGGAGAGTGCTCGGGCCCCGGCACCCGTTACAGTGTCAACACGGCGCAAGGTTATCGCGCCTTATCTGCGGCGCTCCGCTTCCTGCAGGGCGCGTCGCAGGCCGGCGGAACCACCGCTGCCCGGCGTTCGCCGGTCTCCCCTGCGGCGGCCAGGCCTGCGGTCAGCCCGCGGGGCACCAAGTGCCTTCCGCGTCGTCGCCGGAACTACTTTCCGCTAATCCTTCGCCAAGAAACGGTGTCCTCTGCCACGCACTGCACCGACAAATGCGGAAGGAACAGACACGTGATGCTCTAGAAAGCGTGGGCAAGTATCGTCTCAAAGGAGATAACAAAATTTCCGTTAAGACAGATAACGGATATCGGCGCATTCATTCTTTATTTCTGAAACAGAAGAAAAACTTTGCGCTCCTTGGCGTAGACGAGTAGACGCGCGAAGACGTTACAAATTATTCGCCCATACTAACGAGTAATTTAGTTATGTTCCACGACGTCGGTGCACTATTTTCTCAAAATTAACAGACGTTTCGCATTTTATCAGAAGACCTTTCTTTGTGCGCGGTTGATTCATTATTGCATACGTTAGTAAGTATTGGGGCTTCTGTAGTACTTCAGAGAGCTTTTTGCATCTTTCTATGCAGTTAGCCGGCCGGAGTGGCCGAGCGGTTAAAGGCGCTACAGTCTGGAACCGCACGACCGCTACGGTCGCAGGTTCGAATCCTGCCTCGGGCATGGATGTGTGTGATGTCCTTAGGTTAGTGAGGTTTAAGTAGTTCTAAGTTCTAGGGGACTTATGACCACAGCAGTTGAGTCCCATAGTGCTCAGAGCCATTTGAACCATCTATGCAGGTTACGTTTGACACTCCAGGGCGAAATCGGGCCTGTTCGTGCTCCAACTGTACTCCTTTCTGTAGTGGGAATATGGTGTGATGTTCTCGACTCTTTTTTTAAGTATTTTAACTTTTCCCGGCTTCCATCTGTGTTTTCCTTGACAAGATAGTGCGCCTGAACGGTGTCTGTCTCTAGCTGCTTATTGACCATAAAGATGATGCAGCAGTCGGTCATTCTTTTCTAATTATATGTAACGTATGGTGACTTCTCTCTTTACATTAGGTGATGCTACTCCAGCGATAATGGGCCGCAGTGAATCTGAGACATCCACTAATGACAAGTGTCATTTGATTGAGGACTAGAAAATGTTCTTTATTCGAGGTGATGCACCTTATACAGTAGCAGAATACTCACCTATGGAGAAGCAAAGGACCATGACTAAAGCCGTAAAACTTGTACTGCTAGCCAGGTAAACTTATCCGTTTCTCAGAATACCGGGCAGTTTTATGTATCTACAAAATTTATAAAAAGACTAGCCAACAATGAAGACCTATCGAGCTCATCAGTATAAGTGACTTCGTTTTTAAAGGTGGGAAAAGTTGTACTCTCTCAAATGACGGTAACAGTCAACGGAAATTTTGACGTTCCATTTTAACAATCAAAGTGTTAAACAACACGTAATCTGCCCCATCATTTTCACATTTAACTTTGGAGGAGATCACTGTAGAAAGACCAGTAATTAAGCCGACAAGAAAGGCTTGAGAGATGAGTCATGACGTCCTTGAATGAACCATCTGGGCATTTGCATGAAGTGAGTTTGAAAACTACGAAAAAATAAATGACATTAGAATGGCGTGGGACTGTGATTTGAACTTCGCTCCTACCGAACAAGGGGAACTCAATACCAGCGCTCCGTCTCACTCAGTATCAGCAATGTAACAAAAAAATCGATAGTTGTTTGTGTAACTACAAGACGGCTACTAAACAACATAGTAAAAAAAATCTACAGTTATATAAACGTGGGGGTTGATTAGCGGAAGCCTGATCTGGTAACATCTAAAGTCTGAACTAAAAGCACTTGTTCCCTTTTTTTCAAGTTGTTATTTAAATTAAAATTATAGATTTGTTTTATTAATGAAGTACCGGCCGTTGTGGCCGAGTGGTTCTAGGCGTTCAGTCCGGAACCGCGCTGCTGCTACGGTCGCAGGTTCAAATCCTGCCTCGGGCATGGATGTGTGTGATGTCCCTAGGTTAGTTGGGTTTACGTAGTTCTAAGTCTAGGGGACTGATGACCTCAGATGTTTAAGTCCCAGTGTTAAGTGCTTAGAGCCATTTGAACCATTTATTAATGAAATCAGAAACTGAAATCCTCTTATAATACGGAACAAGAAAGTAACAAAGGTTTAATGACAATAATACACTATGCCCGAAAGATCAAGAGAAAATGTCATTAAATGATAATAAGTGACAATTTGTACAGTTAATTAATAAAAAAGCGACGTGACTGCTGATAAGAAATTAAACCTAATGTGATTTATATGTCATGCAAAAGATTTCGATGGCTCTTCAGTTTCTTAGATTCTTGCAAGCGTTTCTAGATGATGCTGACCTCAATAAGACGTATGTTCTGTAACTTACGAATATACTAAAAGAGAGATCATTTCTAAGCTTTTTCAGTGTGAAAAACTCGCCATATATAATCTATTGATCAATTTTAATGTAAAAATAATACCTCTTTTGCATTTCAAGTGGTTATCTACATCGGATAAGTCTTAAACCATATAAAATATGGTCCTTGGTCCTTACATCTATTTTTGTTGTTTAGAGTGGTTTTAAAAGAAACTGCGTTTATTCTTAGAGTTACCATTGAATTCCGAGCCTATAATTTCGATAAGTCTAAAATCAAAAGTTGTGGTACACTACTTATGAAAACCACCTAGCCAAATCCCAAAATTAACGGTCTATTGTGTTTGCAAACAGTATCTGTTGTTCTCGTCTATTCCGCACAGGAAAAACTCGAGATTCCACAAAAATGGAAACACCATTTGATTTCGAAAACAAGGCGTTCAAACTCCCCTCGACTATTCTCTCAAATAATGAAAATTTCATTGCAGTAGTAGATAAGCTGCCTTGGTACAAAGTAGCTTAATTTTATAATAAGGCGTGCCGGTAATTCAATGACGCAACAACTGCCCCACATGGGGTGACAGAAAATAATCACGTCTTCGGCGCGATATTCTCTCTTCTGGCTTAGATGTATGAGACAATGCACCAGTCATTCGAAAAATACCAGTTTTCCATAAGAGGCGGGCTGTACTCTTCATTTCTTGTCTGCTGCACAAACAACACGCACAAGTTGCTCAAAATGTTGATACGCGTTTAGACTTTGTTTATGTCGTGTTAAGGCCTATCTCTCACCATTCTGCGACTAGCGTGCAATTACAAGTACCTTGCACCACCACTTACTTTCACACGTCTCCTTGGGACAAGTAGATAACAAATTATCATGAAAAGAACCGTATCAGCGCTGGTGTTATGTCCACTATGGAAGGAAAGTCAACTGCACGCTGCCATTGCTTGTGTTACGAGTCTTATTACCAAGCAGCGAATGAATACCCCAGTATTTCAGCAGTTTTGTGCTAAAGAATCTAATAAAACTCGATCACTTGAACACTCCGAAGATGGCTGATCGTCCTCACTTACGTTCTACGCGTTTGTGAACGTAGACTTTCTTGGCGTATATTCTGGGATTTGCAGACGGCTGGCAGTGTTAAGATACAGCGACGTTTCGACTCCTATCGTTCTCATCATCTTCTGGAGAAGATGATAACATCATGTATCTTATGCTTCCATGCGGCTGTAAACTTGAGAACTTTTCTTCAGTCGTTCTCCATACATTGTTTACACTTGCTAGCTTAATGCCTATAGAGTTTTCACTCAAATGATGAGTTAATCGAAGTTCTACGCCTCTAACATCTTATAACGTTATTAATCTAATTTCGTATTAATTACTGAAATTCATCCAAACTCCAAGAATCTTATGAAACCATAAAACCGCTTGTAATAAACGCTTAGCCGAACTGGTGCATGAGGTGAAGCAGAGAAGAGATTTTACCATTAAGTCTTTGAACTGTTTAAACTTTGGAATGAATCTCAGGCGAAAAAAGTATCGCATTGGGACACAGTGAGGTCATGCAGCCCCCAATCCTTCCTTATTCAACCCGAGATGCGTCCTATCTCTTTAGTCAACTTGGTATCAGAGGGACTTTAAGATGTATCCATCACTCCTTCCATATTTTGAGTCCCATTGACAGAATGTTACTAATTTTGGAACAGGAATGCATACGCCATACTATACGGAGGGAAGAAACCTCAGTTCCGTGGTAGGTGCTTTTAAATCCGCTTACACAATTGGGTGTGATCGGAATGCTGGGATGAGTCTCGTTCATAGAAAAGGATTTTAGCACAGGTATTTGGCTGACGGGTAAGAAAAGAAAAAGTATCGACGTTCATTCACCCGTTTCTTGTGTTAGTTCTAACTTCGCCAAGTTTTGTCGCAGAAAGAGGTCCAGGATACGACTGAAGATTGTTCTTCCTTACATTGGGCCGTAGTGCATAGATGACCCCTGTGACCTTTTAAATAGCGTTACGCTGTATGCGTACAACAGTGCTGAAAAATCAGCAGCAGACGGTCGGACGAACAAGGCTGGATCTGGACGTGGCTTTGTTTATGGCACTATTTCGACATTAGTCTGAAGTGATCGTTATGAACATTCGAAAACGTAGGCCTGAGTTGTCGATAGATGGTTTCAATTCTGTTCCTTTCAATCTGACGTTCGCGTTCTTATCTTAGCTTATTAATTACATAATTCTGATGACTGACACATCAGTTGCTCATTCACGTCCGTTGGCGTACGCTCAAAATATCTCAGTTGCAATACAGCGTTTTGGTGCCTCTATCGTAGGTAGCGTGTATGCAGAAGTGAATATTGGCTGTTTATATAAGAATTAGCGAATCTGAGGATCTGAGTACCGATTAGCGATTTCCATAAAAGAATCAGGATGAAAAAACTAGTAAATAATTGTCATCGAAGTGTAAATGGTGAGATAAACAAGCTAGCGAACCAGCCAAGTGAACTTATTCCTCCGTCTCCAGGTACTGGATGTGTCTGGAATCAAGTTTGACCCTCAATTACCTATCATCCTTCCTTTTGCTTACTGCTACCTCGTGGCAGCGGGAATGTGAATTATGCTCCACTGTTCATGAAATGGTGCTGGATCTATGTTGCATCGCGTTTCTCTTAGCCTTTCCTCACTTCTGTAATTTATTCAAATGACAATGTCATAAAATAATAGTAGAAGCCGTTTCTAATGGGTATTGTGCAACTCAGAGTCACAGTGTCCCTCTAGCTGTTGATCGCAGTGTTTGACACATGAAACTTAACAGCGGGAAAAGTTCGTCGTGAAACGCTGACTTACTGGATGACCATTGTACAGTTTGTCCCCACATCACAACGTTAAAACAGTATAGGACTATTGTACATTGAAGTACTTACAAATAAAATCTACGTCTCCAGTGGTTCAAAATGGTTCAAATGGCTCTGAGCACTATGGGACTTAATATCTTAGGTCATCAGTCCCCTAGAACTTAGAACTACTTAAACCTAACTAACATAAGGATATCACACACATCCATGCCCGAGGCAGGATTCGAACCTGCGACCGTAGCGGTCACGCGGTTCCAAACTGACGCGCTTAGAACCGCACGGCCACACGGGCCGGCGATCTCCAGTGGATTTGTATATATACCATCGAGATGTACACAGAGACCTACAGGGGTCTACATGGATTGAACAAAAATGTGAAAACACCGCGTGAAATCCATGCTCGAACATAAATACAGATGCTGGCCGTGCCTGCAGGTTAAGCTGTCTTATGTGACCACAGACGGTATTTCCGTAATGTCCTCAGTACACTGCAAGTGTCAGTCGTGCTTAGAACAGTGTTCTGTGTAGCTGTGAGTACGTCATTTGGAGCTAAGTGAATTAGAAAGTGGCCATATTGTTGTTAGTCGCTTGTTGCGTGCTTCCGCAACCAAGGAGCCGATGTGTGTTTCAAGAAGCACCGTATCGAAGATTTATACCGCGTACAGGGTAAGCGGAACTCAAGCCGCTAAGTCACAATGCGGACGAAAGTGCATGGTGATTGATCGTAACAACCGGTCACTGAAGAGGATGGTGATGAAAAATAAGAGGACGGTAGTTGCAAAAGTCATTGTAGAAGTAAATGTCGCACTCGCCAACGATTTGAGCTCAAAAACAACATTAAGTTATTTCCGTAAGGAGCGTATTGCAGGCTGAGCTGGAATTCCAAAGCCATTGATCACTGATGCAAATGCCCATAACAGGTGAACGTGATGTCGAAGCCATAAAATCTGGTTAATGGAGCAGTGGAGGAATGTCATTTTGCTAGCCGGCCGCGGTGGTCTAGCGGTTCTGGCGCTGCAGTCCGGAACCGCGGGACTGCTACGGTCGCAGTTTCGAATCCTGCCTCGGGCATGGGTGTGTGTGATGTCCTTAGGTTAGTTAGGTTTAAGTAGTTCTAAGTTCTAGGGGACTTATGACCTAAGATGTTGAGTCCCATAGTGCTCAGAGCCATTTTTTTTTGTCATTTTGCTAGATGAGTCTTGTTTTACACGGTTTCAAACTTCTGGCCGAGTTAACTTCCCAAGAGTGAAACATGGAGGGGTTTCGGTGATAATTTGTGCAGCCATATTCTAGTATTCCATGGGCCTCTTAGTTACTCTCTCGGGTCGTATTATCGCAATGGATTATGTGAGAATTTTGGTTGATATGGTCCATAACATAATACAGTGTTTGTTCTCCAATGGTGATGCTGTGTTACAAGGTGGCAGAGACCCTGTTTACAAAGCTTTGCATTTTCCAGGACTGGCTTTGTGAATACGAGGATGAACTGTCGCATCTCCGCTGGTCACTATAGTAACCAGATATCAATATTGTTGACCTTCTTGGTCTACTTTGGAGAGAAGGTTGCGTGATCGGTATCTGCCCCCGTTATCGTTACCTGAACTTGTCGCTATTTTGCAGGAAGAATGATATAAAATTCCCTTAAAACCAAACAGGACATGCATTATCCATTCCGAAACGAATGGAGCCTCTTTTGCAAGCCAACGAGTTTGCTACACCTTGCTTTGACTTTCTGGGGTTTCCATATTTTTATCCAACCTCTGTAGGTGACCCCACGTCCTTCCTTATGTCTCGTAGAGCACTTCAGGAGTTGTGCAGCGATAGGGTTCCCCAACACTTTTTGCATTTCTTGATTAATCTTGTACCAACGTTCACCCGGACGTGAGACTTGTTTATTTATCATAATGAGTTGTCTGACGTAGTAAGGTCCGGCCCAGGTAGTGGCCATTTAATGGAGCTGGAGATGTTGCAAAGCCATGACCCACTGCGCTGCCCCGGAACTGTTCAACAAGGAAGACTCGCTCCAGTATGCTGTTGCTCTGTCCTGTCCCATCCGCAGATAATCTATGATAGCCTTTTCTTCGAGCTGCTTTTGCAACGTGTCCAAGTAAGAATTAACATTTACGAATTCTTCAAAAAACTATGGTCCGATTATGTATCGTGATAGTACCGTGCTCCATATGGTAACACTAAGCGGCTGTATCTAACTCTTGCACATCATGAGTATTTTCCTTTGATCAGAAGACCGCTTTCCTCCTGTGTGAACTGCGTCATATAGCATATTCATCCAAAAATCGCCATTTTGCGCGAGACGCGGCATTGTGGCAACAAAGTACGGAGGGCAACTCGCTGCTCCAAGCCGTTATCAGGTAATTCAGTTACAAAGTGCAGTCTACATAATTTAACTTTCAAGTCTCACTTAATGTTGATATTCGTTGTTGACTGAAAACTTTCGACTGCTCTTTTCTCTTTGTATACAGATAAAATGTCTATCCCTCTCCCTAATCACAAAAAGTCAAGATGGATGCTGAGATTTCTGGGACACACGGTACTGGCATCGAATGTAAAGTATATCACAATATTTTTGGTGACCAGACAGAGAGATAACAAATTGTATTCCCCGGTGTGGTGGGAACCGTTACATAGAGTGTTAGCCATCGTACAGGACGCCCATGCAGTCCTACTGTCATAAAAAAATCGTAACTTGGAAACTGTTAGATATAGAGAATCGTGATTTGTTCTAAAGGGTTCAGCAGCTCTCGCTTTCTTTTTTCCTTTGCCCTTTCTCGCAGAGTTGACCCGAAGTTCAGGAAAATGGCGACAGACCAGGAGAAGGAGGCATGATTCTGGTACCCAGAATCTAAATCTATGACAATGGTACTGTGGAATATGGACGCCAGTATGGGAGGGCACCACCGGCAAAAACAAGCATACTCAGATGGTTCAGCAACTCTATAGAAACAGGCCTTTCTCGAGGTGCACGTTCCCCTATAGACAGAACGCAAACTGTTCCTAAAGTGTTACATAGGCGGGTACGCCTTTTGCATGTAGTGCAAATGGTACAAGCTTTGTAGCCAAACGATCATCCTCTGCGGTATTCATTCGCATGTTCCATGCTGGCCTCCATACATGCTCACAATGAATACCTGAAAAAGTGCTTGTTTTCAGATGAAACAACGTTCCGCATTCCTGGTCATGTGGACTGCAGTAGCATTAGCATTTGTGGTTCCGAAAACAGACACAACACACATGAACATACCAATAATAACCAGAAGCTCAATGCTTGGTGCGGCCTAATGTACGTTTCTTTGCACAGAAAATAACTGGAATCTTTTACAGGCCGGCCGGGGTGGCCGAGCGGTTCTAGGCGCTACAGTCTGGAACCTTGCGACCGCTACTGTCGCAGGTTGGAATCCTGCCTCGGGCATAGATGTGTGTGATGTCCTTAGGTTAGTTAGGCTTAAGTAGTTCTAAGTTCTAGGGGACTGATGACCTCAGAACTTAAGTCCCATAGTGCTCCGAGCCATTTGAACCAATCTCTTACATGGACACGCTCGAACAGTTTCTTCTGACACAGAAAGAAGAGCTGCAACCTTCGAACGTCTTATAGCATGTTGGTGAATTGGTGAACCCCCACACTGCTGAATGACACGTTTCCTTAGAAGCCGATGAGCTCTGGTGGTCCCATACGATGGCCCCCGCGCTCTCCCGATGTCACGCCATTTCCCTTCTTTTTGAGGGGTTGCGTCAAAAACACTTGTACACAGCACCAGTCAATAACATCGATACCGTTCCTACACGAATCAGTGAAGCAGTCAGAACCGTTGATACTGCAATGTTGATGCGTACAAAAAAAAGGGTTCAAATGGCTCTGAGCACTATGGGACTTAACTTCTGAGGTCATCAGTCCCCTAGAACTTAGAACTACTTAAACCTAACTAACCTAAGGACATCACACACATCAGTGCCCGAGGCAGGATTCGAACCTGCGACCGTAGCGGTCGCGCGGTTCCAGACTGTAGCGCCTAGAACCGCTCGGCCACCATGGCCGGCTGATCCTTACATGGGCAGAACTCGAATATGATTTTGCTGTTTTACGAGCGACGAGTGTGGCTCACATTAAAATTCTGGCAGGAAGAAAAAACCTTTGAGAGGAGCTGTACGTTTTACTACAAACTACGGTGCTCCATCTCTGAGAATTTGTAAGGTACTACTCTTTGATGGATAACAGGAGTTTATGGGCACCCTGCACATTGTACCTCTCCGAGTACTTTGAGATAAAAAAAAGAGTTAAAACGGCACGATTATGGAGCTACTTTACTGTCCACTTAAACTGCGTGTCACTTCCTTCCGGTGCCGCTACTCTTCGGTGTATACTTTCGACGTCAACCGTTCCGGACATTGGTACGCGATGTCGTGACCCTCGGCGACGTGGGCACGCAGCCAGGAGCAGTAGGCAGCGCCGAGGCGCACGGCTGGAGCGCGCCTTGGCTGCGCTGCGCTACGCTACGTACCTGCGGGTCGGCGGCTGGCGGCGAAGCGTCGGTAGAGCGCGCGCTTCATGCCGGCCTGCGCTGGCGCTCGCGGCGGACTGCGCCGGCGGGCCGGGCGCTCGCACCGCTATCAAGGTTATCTGCGACGCGGCGCGACGCGAGGCGACGCGAACAGCCGCGCCGAGCGGCGCTGGCCACGGCGGCGATGCGCGCACGCGGACGCGGACGCGCCCCATTTGACACCGAGTCAACAGCCCGCCGCACCTACTCTGCTCGCCGTTGACACACATCGCTGCTACGCTTGAGGAGGAGGAGGAGGAGTGAGGGGTGGAGGGAAGCTGAACTGTTGTGGTGCCAACGCTGCAGAGGACTGAGACCCGCGTTCTGAAGTTACTACTCGAGTAAAGGGAACTGAAAACCTAGTCAGGGTGGCATTACCGTCTTGTTTACTCTATTGTAAGTGTAACACGTAAGTAAACATTGTGCTACACCAGAGCACTTGTTGTTGCCTCAATGGAGTCTCCTCGCGAAACGCTAATCACGCCCTGTGGATATGGCCGCGTATGTTCGATTATTACGGTACATTTGTGCTGTTTACTCTCAGTTCTCGCATCGCCTTACTGGCGCATTTAACCCACATTTCCGCCGTCGTCGCAGCCGCTACAATCCGCGCCAGGGGAGCGACGCAAAGCCAAACAACAAAACGTCAGATTTCTTGTATATTTTGATTCGTAAATCTATGGAAAGCAGGTATGCTGTATAACTTCACATACCACTTAGTACTATTTGTCAGCACAATGTACGATAAAACTCCATAATGCGCTTCACAAGAGATCAGGCAGAAAGCGAAAGTTATGAGAGAAAATCAACAGCAGAAAAACCTTTCGTAAATGTAGAGAGATTTCTACTGCGTGAGGTATGTGTAATGCTAGAGCGTGTTGTCACGTTATTATCGTACAACTAAATACAGAAAGCACAGAAAGGAATACGTGCAGTACGTCGCGTAGTGATCTCTCAATTCCTTCCATAGCAAAACTCTAGGTGGCCGCGCAGGATTAGCCGAACGGTCTAGAGCGCTGCAGTCATGGACTGTGCGGCTGGTCCCGGTGGAGGTTCGAGTCCTCCCTCGGGCATGGGTGTGTGTGTGTTTGTCCTTAGGATAATTTAGCTTTAGTAGTGTGTAAGCTTAAGGACTGATGACCTTAGCAGTTAAGTCCCACCGGCCGTGGTGGCCAAGCGGTTCTAGGCGCTTCAGTCCGGAACCGCGCGACTGCTACGGTCGCAGGTTCCAATCCTGTCTAGGGCATGGATGTGTTTTATGTCCTTAGGTTAGTTAGGTTTAAGTAGTTCTAAGTTCTAGGGGACTGATGATCTCAGATGTTAAGTCCCATAGTGCTCAGAGCCATTTGAACCAAGTTAACTCCCATTAGATTTCATACACATTTGAACATTTTTGAAAACTCTAGGAATCAAGTCTAAATCCGGACCTATCGTCAGCCTCATTGATGAGCATTCACGAACCACCCAATTCCCACGCACGCACCTTCGTCTGCCCTACACTTTTGAAAAAATCGTCACTTTTCCTGACAGACGCAATTGTCGCCTTTTCGAATTGCCAGGGACAGACAGTTTCCCTGTGTTCTGTTTTTCTTTCGGCGAACCAAATACTCCCGCCACTGACACTCAGGTAATTTTTCTGCAACCTCGTGTATCGTTATCGACGGCCATTTTTCTAAAAATTTGTCGAAGACATTAAGAACAAAACGGTTTCCGCTGTTTTTTTCGATTTCCGCTCCTGTGATTCACTACAGTTACGAAGCAGTTCACACATTTTCACAGTGGATACGAAAGACAAGACCACAGGAGCACCAATGGCGAGACAGAGAAAGCGACTGTCCATTGAAATCTGAAACACGAATTACGGATGTTAAACCATTAATAGTGATTTAGCAGGAACCATTGCATCATTCATTCTAGAGTAACACCGAAATAACCGATACGTAAGTACGGCCTATTTCCAGTGACGTTACAATACTACTGTAGGCACAAGGCAGCCGACATTCAGTCGCTGATTGTGCTTAGTGGGCGTTTTTTTACGCTAGTATACTACATTCCTACGTTCTTGTAAGTGGCGCTCTACCACGTACTAGTGCAATGTGTCTCAATAAACCACTGGCTGCTTTAACTCTAATGCTTCATTTCTTTCGTAGAAATATGACTTAATTTACCTTTTATGGAACTACGCCGCCTCATTTGCACACATTTTCTTAATTCTGGTGACTCAATATCAAATCCAAGAGATAGAATATTTTGTCTCAGAATGTCCTTGATAGTCTTGACGTGCACTTGCATGTATGCTTATTTGTTTTTTTTTTTTTTCATAAAACCGCAGAAATTGCTTCGTAACAACACATTTGATCAGTTGCAAATTAGAAACCTTTTTAATCAGAAGCTTTTGGCAACAAACAAAAATGTCCATATTCGACTGGGAAAATTGTTCAGACATTAAAGAAAGTCAGTTCATTTGCAAGTATCACTTACTTCAGGGTTAAAAAACTTTCGGTCTGGAGGTACAAGATGGTGCAAGACTGACAAAATATGACTTAACCGTTCACACGATACAAGCTGATTTTCAAAATATACAGATTTGATTCTGAACATTAGCTTAAATATGTTATACAGAGCTTAAATATGTAGAACCTTTATCATTCACAAATACTATACAAAACACAACCTTATATCTCACAACAAAAACAGCATCAAATGCTATAAACTGTTTATGATGGTCTCTAGTGTGTGTTCCTTCACGTGTTCCTAAAATCAGTCACTAGATCGAAACATCGTCCAGGAAACATCACCTGTTCCTAGGTGCGCTGTCTTCCATTTACGACACTCTCCCCTTCCGATGAACGCTGTAAATGCGACGAAATACAAGATCCACTCCACTTGGTAATCTACTTTTAGTTGGATGAACGACTGGAATGTAGTCGAATTAAGTCGGGTGATGCTGAGGGAATTGGATTAAGAAATGAGACACTTAAAGTAGTAAAGAAGTTTTGCTATTTGGGGAGCAAAATAACTGATGATGGTCGAAGTAGAGAGGATATAAAAGGTAGACTGGCAATGGCAAGGAAAGCGTTTCTGAAGAAGAGAAATTTGTTAACATCGAGTATAGATTTAAGTGTCAGGAAGTCGTTTCTGAAAGTATTTGTATAGAGTGTAGCCATGTATGGAAGTGAAACATGGACGATAAATAGTTTGGACAAGAAGAGAACAGAAGGTTTCGAAATGTGGTGCTACAGAAGAATTCTGAAGATTAGATGGGTAGATCACATAACTAATGAGGAGGTATTGAATAGAATTGGGGAGAAGAGGAGTTTGTGGCACAACTTGACAAGAAGAAGGGACCATTTGGTAGGACATGTTCTGAGGCATCAAGGGATCACAAATTTAGCATTGGAGGGCAACGTGGAGGGTAAAAATCGTAGAGGGAGACCAAGAGATGAATACACTAAGCAGATTTAAAAGGATGTAGGTTGCAGTAGGTACTGGGGGATGAAGAAGCTTGCACAGGATAGAGTAGCATGGAGAGCTGCATCAAACCAGTCTCGGGTCTGAAGACAACAACAACAACAACAACAACAAGACGACATGGTTCAAGCAAACAACAAGGCTATTCAGGCTGCTATTTTCTGGACCAATTTTGAAATGTAAACACCTGACGACTTTGATCGACATCATTTTCACTATCACATGACATATTATGGCATCATTTAATATTTTTACTATGGTGACTCTGTTGTGTTAACTAAGTTTGTTTTAATACCAAAAATTACAATATTGTTGTTCCTGCTGTACGACATCTTGGACAAGAACAAATAAAACATCAAGGTTAAACTCACTGCAGTCCATATTTGACTCCTGGTTGCTTCCACCTTCTTCCAGAGAGCAAGAAGTGGCTGAGCGGACGACGTTTCCCCTCATACGAGAAACTCGGCAACATAGAGTCACAGTAATCGGTGGGTACAACATAACGAATCCAGATGGTGTGTTCTGATGGCTCCAGAGATTTTGGTAGGGGGAGTGCAGCACCCACGACCAGCCGCTTTAAGGTAGACAGTCAAACGTATCAGTGGGGATCAAGGAAGAAGACTTCCCGAAGATTTTGGGTACTGCAATCGGGTCATCGCTGGGCAACGGCTTAATACCGGCTAATTGTGCCATGAAGGTGCTATTACACAGCAACAATTGTGCAATAGAACCTATCTATGAACAGTGTGCTTTTCAGGACCGAAGAAGCACGAAAGGGTCATCAATTCCCATTGGGAACAATTTACGGATGTGTCACTTGAACGCTGAGTCAATTTCGTCTGCTGAAAGTCAATATCTCTCACGCCTGATGCTGGAGAATGCTGTAGATGTTATAGCAATACAGAACACTCACACCGAGGACGGCTGGGCTCTGAGCACTATGGGACTTAACATCTGAGGTCATCAGTCCCCTAGAACTTAGAACTACTTAAACCTAACTAACCTAAGGACATCACACACATCCATGCCCGAGCCAGGATTCGAACCTGCGACCGTAGCGGTCGCGCGGTTCCAGACTGAAGCGCCTAGAACCGCTCGGTCACACCGACCGGCCACCGAGGATGACACAGTTCTTTACAGAAGAGGAAGCGTGTATGGATATGTCCTGGTTGGGTCCATAAATGATGAAAAATGTGGCATCTCGACATACCTCAAGGGCCATCCTACTGTTACAAAATATGTTATCAAGACAGGACAGCAGATGTCCTTGTTTAAGCTACAGAGATTGCTGGCGCTACTGCTGTTAATATTTACAAACCTCGGCGAGTCAGTCGGCCAAATCCACCTGTAAAGTCCTTCAGTCAACCATTTGTGTATGTTGGTGGTTTTAACAGCCATAGTCATGTCTAGGAGCATCAGCAAGAAGACAGAAAGGAGCTATTCTAAGTGAATGGGTGGATGTGTACAATCTCCAGATTATGTTCAACGCTAAAGATGCAGGAACATTTCGATCTGGTAGATGGTTAAAGGACTATTCTCCTGATTTGTGCACCATATCTAAGTCTGGAAATAATGACACGACACAATGAAAGAACATGAAGTCTTTCCCACACAACCAGCTTAGGCCAGTCATAATTCTGAAGGTCCATTAGTCACTTCTGTCCCTCGACCTCGATGGGATTTTCAACTTTCGAATTGGGAACTGTTTCAGGAACGACTTGATAATAGCGTTCAGTGGCTTCCTCCAGTTCCATCCAATTACGAACGACTTGTGGATACGATTAAACGTAATGCCAGGACATATACTCCACTTGGGTTTCGAAAGGAGCATATCCCAGGACGGTCTCAAGAATGTAATGAGTTATATGCTAAATATCAAGAATCCCACAATGTCGTAACAGCTTATAACTTCTTGAGAGTTCTAAAGAAGAACAGAAGATAGAAATGGCATAAAACAACGGCAGGACTCAACTTTATGTACTCTAGTCGGAAAGCATGGAACCTTCTAAGGAAACTTGGTAAGTACTCAAGGTTGCCTCGTACAAGTGTCTCTAGACTGGACCAGACGGCTGCTCGGCAGTGACTTGCGAAACTCGTGGCGCGGCCGGCAGGGGCCGGGCAGGTCGCGGCAGTGCCGGGTGGCGGAGCGGCGCGTGCCGCGGCCAGATAACGGCGCCTCACCCCTCGCAGGCCTGCCAATCGAGCGGCCGACAGCCGGCCTCGTGTACCCCACGCAAATCCCTCCCCGCGCGCAACTTGCCCGGCCTGCCGCCGCCAGCCGTCTGCAACTCGCACCCGCCGCCTCTTCATCTAGCCTCCTCACATGCGCCGCGCCCATTTCTCTTCACTCGATGCTTTCGCTGGCTTCAGAAATATATTCTGTTCAATCATCTGTAAAAACTAAGCTTACTTCCGCGTCATCTATACCTACTTTCACGAAGTGCAGTAACATTAATCGTTACACCAGACCGTATATCAGATGACTAAAAGCCGGCCGCGGTGGTCTAACGGTTCTGGCGCTGCAGTCCGGAACCGCGGGACTGCTACGGTCGTAGGTTCGAATCCTGCCTCGGGCATGGGTGTGTGTGCTGTCCTTAGGTTAGTTAGGTTTAAGTAGTTCTAAGTTCTAGGGGACTTATGACCTAAGATGTTGAGTCCCATAGTGCTCAGAGCCAGCCAGATGACTGAAAGTAAATATTCTTCTAGTGTTCCAGTCTTCTTTAGGAAAAATTATTTGCAAAATCGCGAGGATGGATACTTCAGTTAATAATTTCGACCAGTCAAATGGCCATCCTCAGATCTGAAAGCATACAGACGGTTACAGGCCAATATTCATAATACAAAGAATAGACGAAATTAATGATTTCGTAATAGTTGTATGATTACTTACCACATCTACTCTTGATGCTAGAGGCACTGTCACAAGTGTTTACAATTCCGGACTGTAAGATAAAGGCGAATAAAACTTATGGAAATAATCCACAGCCATTGGTAATAAATTATATAGAAAAAGATTTTTTGAACAGCGCATATCTCAAACTTTGTAATTACAATGTGTACGTATTGGATCCATTGTGGACCCTTTCATTGTAAGGTATAATAGAGACACGATAGTGATATAATGTGACACTATAAGCCTGTTGACAGTATCGGATGTAGCTATCCAGCTGTCAGTGGTAGGCGGACTGACCGATACTGTGCATACCGACATTTTAGTCACTGAAGCTGTAACCAGGTGACATTATTCTATATTATTCTGTAAAAGTATTGTATGTTTAATGAACTAATACCTTCAGTCACTAAGAAGCCGGTACACACAATATTTGTCAGTCTGTCTAGCACTGACATCTGGACACCTTCATCAGATACTGTCAACAAGCTTATAGTGTCTCATTATATCACTATGGTGTATCTATTATACCGTACAATGAAATGATCCATAATAGACTTGTATGTGTGTATGTATGTATGTATCAAACAGGGGACCTAGAAACGACGGAGAGGCTTCGTTCCGCCTTAGCCCTCAGCGGTTCACAACACCATAACAGGCCACAGCAGTCCACTCACCCCGCCGCCGCCCCACACCGAACCCAGAGTTATTGTGCGGTTCGACCCCAGTGCCCGTCCCCCCCCCCCCCCCTCCCTCCGGGAATGTTGTCTCATACCACACGAGTGTAACCCCAAATTTTTGCGCGTTAGAATAATGAATAATTATGGTGTACTCGTTCGTGGAAACGGCGGTTGCGCAGCAATCACCGACACAGTGTAACTGAGGCGTAATAAGGGGAACCAGCCCACATTCGCCGAGGCAGATGGAAAACCGCCTTAAAACCCATCCACAGGCTGGCCGGCACACCGGACCTCGACACTAATCCGCCGGGTGGATTCATGCCGGGGACCGGCACGCCTTCCCGCTCTGGAAGCAGCGCGTTAGATCGCGCGGCCAGCGGGGCGGATAATAGACTTAGTACGTATATATTGTAATCACAATGTTCGGGATATTTGTAAATTCAAAAACTCTTCTTGTACATAATTTTTTACCAATCGCTGTGGATTATTTCCGTAAGTTTTATTCTACTTCATCTCACAGTCCAGAACTGTAAACATTATTCTGACAAAGCCTCTAGCTTCAGTAGGCTGTGTCGTATGTAATCTTCCAACTGTTACGAAATCATTAATTACGTCTATTCTTTGTATCATGAATATTGGCCGATACCGTCTGTATGCTTTCAGATCAGAAGATGGCTATTTAAGTGGTCGAAACCAGTAGTCGATGTACCCACCCTTGCGATTTTGGCAGATAAAAAGTTTTCCTAAATAAGACTACAACACTGTATTTAAAGATCGTCTCCTACAACACTGACAGTGTCAAGTAATTTTAAATCTTCTTTTTCTTGTCCTGTATCTACACAGGGTTGCCATGTTTGTTACTAGATTTGGCCGGCTGGCCTTCCTGTCTTCTTGCTCTATCACAAACTACATCCTTCATTTTCTCAAAATGGTCAGCTTCCGTTACACTTCCAAACTCTCTCAGCCGCACCCTCAACTGCTCTAGAAACATTCATTTCCTATCGAGCGCTGGCTGTTGCACACAAACACAGTCGTATTTTAACTTGAGTATTAGTTGGTGGTGGTGGTAAGTTCCTACGGGACCAAACTGCTGAGGTCATCGGTCGCTTGGCTTACACACTACTTAATCTAACTTAAACTAACTTACGCTAAGGACGACACACACACACACACACACACACACACACACACACACACACATATATATACCCACTCACCCACACACACATACACACACACAAACCCATGCCTGAGGGAGGACTCGAACCTCCGGCGGGGGAAGCCGCGCGTACCGTGGCAAGGCGCCCTGGACCGTGCGGATACCCCGCGCGGCTTGAGTGTCAGGCTCACTTACTGCCAGTAACTACAGTCGCACAGCTACTGAAATATTCCTGTTGATCTAAAGACATCAGCTCTCATACTGTACTCACTGCATCGAAAATAGCAGCCAATACTCGACGATGAGGTTCCGCGCGTAACAATGAAAAGGAAAGTCTGTTTGAACGCATCTCCGGAAATGGCTAGTTACGAGCATCGACACTGTCCTCCATCGTAT
Source organism: Schistocerca cancellata (assembly GCF_023864275.1). Lineage (NCBI taxonomy): Eukaryota > Metazoa > Arthropoda > Insecta > Orthoptera > Acrididae > Schistocerca > Schistocerca cancellata. Next base: position 362,916,513 of record NC_064631.1, read on the forward strand.
GACAACTGAAGCAACAATTCGTTAAACGTCTCGTTTGTAGCATTTCACGAATGGTTCATAAGACGTTACGAAAATATTGGCACTGTCCACTTTCTGTCCAAATACAGACATCTGTTTGCCGCTACAATGAGTTCAGAAAGCACACAAATACACGAGCATACTGGGTACTTTCTCACATGCTTCCCCTACTCGTTTGCCATTGACAAATGTTACATAAACTGTTACATGACGTAATCCTACAAAAGAAGTCCACGGAGTTTAAGTCAGGTCAGAGTATAACCCAAATAACTGGTTCTGTTCTGTCTACCAAATGAATTAAAATGCGCTAGACCAAGCGCATGAAAAACTAAACGAATACCATCCATCATTATGTGTACCCGTCGACGAACTGCTGGTGGTACATCCCACAAGTGATCAAGCAGTGTGCTTCAGCAAACAATTGAAACAAACAAGCAAAAGAGGCGGAATCTAAAAAACGTTAACTACACTTTTCGAGCCTATGTTGTCCAAGTCGTTGTTTTTTCTATTTTTACAGGAGGAATCAGATCGATGAGTATCATCTACAGCTTTCAGTTGACGCTGTGTATCAAAAGAAACGCGACTTTCACTTCTGTTCGTACGTAACAACTAACATAAAAAATGAGTAGTCAGACTGGTCCCCTCATAGAAAAGAAGGAAGGACACTGTATGCGTATGCGAGAGAACCAGGATGCACATGCTCTCCCAGTCAGCTTGACTTCAGTTTTCCGTTATCGCTCCAAATCGTTTCAGACAGTGACGAGATCACTACTGACCCACGGCCACGCTCTATTCCCGTCCGCTTCCTTGCCCAGTACGGCATTCCACACGTAACGTAACATAAATTTCATTTACGGTTACAAACGTAAGGCTTTTTTTTCGAAACTTAAATGCAGAATCCGATTAAACCAGAATCAACGTTCCCTAAATGTGGCACCTCTGAGTAACGTAATTTACTTGAAAACCCGGAGAAAACCTTTCTGCTCATCCTGTAACTTGAATACTGTTTTCGGTGTCCGTCAGTCCTGGATTTGGCAACGATTTCATTTCTGTGACTGTTTGTCATCCATGTCTTCTCATCGTCATTATCTTATTCTGAGACAGACGTGTCTACGTCATACGTCTACGAACTAGGTATCTTTGTTTTTCAACAGATTGTGTGCAATGCTGTTGACGTAATCCAAACTACAGCCGTCCACAGCTTAGTTATTACTCCACGAAAATCTACAAGTCGGAATGACTTTGAGAAGTGGTTTATTTCCGATAGCTCTAATGATTACTGCAACTAATGTGGAGTTTTGTTGTGGAACTGGATTGCAACATGAAACCGTAAGAAAAGACTGCATATAAGCGCCGTAGTTGTAGCTTACTGGAGCTGTGAGTATGCGCGACTACAAGGACGGTTGGTTACCATTCACCACTACATAGTTTCTCAGACTTACTTCTGAAACAGTGAAATAAACTGAGACTGTGCTATTGAGGATAACTAAACTAATTGTCCCCAAAAATTGCGACTTTAATACACCAGATTATACTGAGACTGAAAGACAATCACAAAGGAATGGTTCGCAACTGTGATGTAATCTACTGCATGTAATGTAGAGCTCCTATGACTTGCAACTTTATGGGAAAAGCTGCAAGTCACAGTGAGCTTAGCCATCGACAAAAATGGATATCAAACATGTCACTTCTTGATGAATCATCGAGAACGTCTCCCCAAAATACTACCGTAGAAATACTGGTTAGTCCATCTGCCTATGCAACTCATCCTCCTCCTCCTCCTGCTCCTCCTCTCTCTCTCTCTCTCTCTCTCTCTCTCTCATACACACACAAACACACATACATACGTGGACTCATCCATCGTCTTAAGCTCATTGTATCGAAATATCCTTGACTGATTTGCGAAAAAGTTGTCCGTATTTAGCACAGCTTAGTAGACAGTTCTTTGGATGATTTTTTTACACAAAATGCGGTTTGGCTTTTTTGAATATATAAAACTTGAGGGGCTAGCTGGCAGGATATGTTACATAACATACGATTGTTGACGAACTATATCGACTGTCAAGTCTGGAAAAAGAAAGATTGTTTAAGACTAGCTATACCCATCCATGCTTTGCTGTAGCTCAGTCTGCTTAAACGGAAAAGAAAGAGAAGAGAAAAAAAAAACAAGTTTCTGATAGGTCGGCAACTGAATATACGTCCTAATCTCCTTCTCTTCCCTGTCTCTGTCCATCTCCCTCCCCTCTTTCTTCGTTCATGTCCCCCTCCTTCCCCACCTCTCTGTCCATCGACTCCTCTCTCTCTCTGTCCATCTTCTTCTCCTCCCCCCCTCTCCACTTCTTATTGCCCCTATCTTCCCCTCTCACAGTCCATCACCCTCTCCCCGTTTGTCTATCCATTTTCCCTACCCCGTCGCCCGCATCTCGTGGTCGTGTGGTAGCGTTCTCGCTTCCCACGCCCGGGTTCCCGGGTTCGATTCCCGGCGGGGTCAGGGATTTTCTCTGCCTCGTGATGGCTGGGTGTTGTGTGCTGTCCTTATAGTTAGGTTTAAGTAGTTCTAAATTCTAGGGGACTCATGACCATAGAAGTTAAGTCCCATAGTGCTCAGAGCCAGAGCCTACCCCGTCTCTCTCCATCTCCTCCTACCCCCTCTCTCTGTCCATCCTCTGATTCCCATCTTCTGTATACATTTCCTCCCACCATCCATCTCCTCTCCCCCCCCCCCCTCCCGTCTCTTACCTTGACCCTTGCTTATTGTTACAGCAACTCAGATTCTGTAAGTAGTACTCTAATCACAAACCGATAAGCAATAAATACATATTTCCTGTTGGCTAAAAACATTTCACTATTGTATGAAGAACGTTCGGAGATTAAAGATTTTGAACAAACGAACATTTGCATCTTTATTTTTATAGAAAACAATATTATTTGGAGATAGACAGCTACCGTTCAAGTTTACATCACTTTGGATGTTTGTCCCAGTTAATGCAATGATAAGTTTCACGTCAAGTGGCGTAACTTGCGTAGTATTGGAGGCTTGTAAGGAAGTTATAGTGGGAAGAACAAACTTCTACGAGTAATGCAACTGCAGCCAGCGGAAAACGCTACCATAAGCGATTTTGTAATTCCACTGAACGGAAGTCCAGACGCCAACGTCAGATTGATTTTCCCTCGGGGCATGTCTAGGACGAAGACTGAATGAAGTGGTGCAGCGGCTAGCATACTGAACTCGCATTTGGAAGGACGACGGTTCAGTTCTCCGTTCAGCCACCCAGAATTGCGTTCTGCGTAATTTTCTCACCTCTCTTAAGGCAAATACTGGAATGGTTCCTTTGAAATGGCACGGACGATTTCCTTTACTATCCTACCCTATCCCGAGCTTGTGCTCTCTCTCTCTCTCTCTCTAATGACCTCTTTGTCAACGGGGCGTTAAACACTAATCTTCCTTTCTTTTCTTCTTAGGACGTGCCAGGCCCTGGTAAAGTGGAAGGCTGCCGGAAATCACGAAGGAGGAAGGAAGGAAGACAGAGTTTGACGTCCTGTCGCCAGCAAGATCAGTGGAGTGACGCAGCAGGCATAAAAGGAATCATCCCGAAATTTACCCTAATAGATTTAGTGATATCACAGAAAGCCAAATTCAGGATGATCGGACGTGGATTTAACCGCCGTCCTTTCGACTGGTAGTCCAGTATGCCAACTACTACGCCTCGTTGCTCGGTGGAAATCACGAGGGAGACTGAGGTGGAGAGTGCTGAGGGCAGGATAAAGTGGGCGAGGAGCGACGGATTATGAGCGTCAGTAGGCGGGCTGCGGGGCCGTGGGTGGGCCGTGCACGCGAGCCCCTGACCGCGGAGTCGAAAGCCGAGAGGGGCGCGCGGCGCGGCGCGCTATCGCAGCCGACGCGGGCGGTCGAGGGCGCCGCTCCACGGGCGCTCGTCTTTCACTGCCCCCACCACTTCCTGCCCGTTTCATTAGCTTCTCGAACGCCTGCTGCTCCCCGCTACTGGCGTCTCGCGAACTTACCCTAGTTCTGCGGTGTCTCGAAGGGATGCGAATTTTCCGCAACAAGGGGTCGCTAAAGAAGAGCAGTGAAGTACAAAAGTGTGTTTTTTACAGGGTATTCAGAGGGAGATTTGCCACAACCATAGAGATACGAAAAAAGTAGAGGCATAAATGCAAAGAGGGAGTGTAAAATGAAGAGGAAGTTAGGGAAAGACAAAAATACAGGGTGTACATTAATGAAACGGACAAACTGCAGGGATGGATTCCTGAATGGAAATGGAGGAGAGAAGGTCCTATGATGATAGTTGAAGTGATCGCTGTATCAAGCAGAAGTCTACAGAGACCATTCTGGCCTCTATTTTAACCGGAACCGAAGTTGGAATCTTCCTACACGTCGGTCAGGGGGCCTGAAGATGGCGTAGTGAATCGCCGAAACTGACAGCCAAATAAAATAACAGTTCGGAAATTAGGCGGCTATAAGGTGTTTGATTTAACATCCTGCACTGAAAAGGTGAGTTCCGCATCCATCTCTGAAAAGATGGACATACAGAGGCATGGCCTCTGTATGTCCATCTTTTCAGAGATGGATGCGGAACTCACCTTTTCAGTGCAGGAACTTGTGTCGGGAAATGCATCGTTGCCACGACGCTGAAAGTTCTTCTGACCACGTGCCTTGCGTTTTTTTTTTTTTTTTTGTGTGTGATACAGGCTGTTTGATAAGCGCAGCGTACTGTATGCAACAGAATGGCGCGGTGTTCACGTTGGGAAGAAGCCGAGATGTTGTTCGCGTACAGCAAGCAGATGGAAACAGTCGAGAGGCAGCAAGGCTATTCCGAAAACAGTACCCTCACAGTCACCAACACGTCACACATTTCAAGCCCTTTTTGTGCGTTTGTGTTACCATGGGTCCTTGCAGACGGACGGCCGTCCAGGGAGGCGGTGGACTGTGCGTACACCAGATTTGGAAGACTGGGCTCTACAGGATATTGAGATGAACCCTGGTACAAGCTCCATGCAAGAGGACCGCCAACATGGTGTAAGCCAAGGTACGATTATGTGTATCCTGCATGACAACCGCTACTATCACTATCAATTGCAACACGCAAGGAACACACGGCATGTCGTCAGAGGAACTATCAGCGCCATCTACCGTGGCAACGATGCATTTGCGGACATATCTTCATAGGACCTTCTTTCTTCCGTTTCCAGTCAGGAATCCGGCCCTTCAGTTTGTCGGTTTTATTACTATTTACCATGTGTAAAAATATAAGGAAAGAGAGAGAGAGAGAGAGAGAGAGAGAGAGAGAGAGAGAGAGAGAAATATTTAGGAGGCAGAAACGGACGGACAGGGAGTAAGAAAAATGCTAAATTAAATCTGCAACTTGACAGAAAATTCTCAAACGTTTTGGTCTTATGTTCAATCTGTAGACGGATCGAACCTATGTGTCCAAACATTCTGTGACAAAAATGGCATCGAAACATAGTATGACGCTGAGGACGCCCATATACTAAACGTCTTTTTTTTTTTTTTGCAAAAGAGTTTCACAGAGGAGGATCGCACTGTAGTTCCTCCAGTACATCGTCGCACAAACGTCAAAATGGCAGATATCGAAATAAGTCTCAATGAGATAGAAAAGCGACTGAATTCGCTTCAACAGAGGAAAGTCTACTGGATCTGACGAGATAACAATGCGATTCAACATAGAATATAGGAGAGAACTTGTTACTCTTGTAGCAACTCTGTACCGTAGGTCCTGGACGAGCAAAACGTCCCTAATTATTACAGAAAGCACAGCTCTTCTGGTTTTCAGGAAGCGTCGTCGCACAGACCCACAAAACTACAGGCCTGTATCTCTGATGTCGATCTGTTGTAGAAAATCTCCTCCATAGCAATCAATATGGGTTCCGAAAAGAACGCTCGTGTGAAACGCTGTTCATTCCATTCGTTCAAGAAACACAGAAAGCAGAAGATACCAGTGACCAGGTTGACGCTTCATTCCTTAACCCTGGGAGACGTTAGAACAATTTCCTACTCCATCCTAATGAAGAAAATACTATTAGTGGAATATAAGACCGGTCGTGTGACTTGGCGTGACTAGTAAACAGAACATAGCACATAATTCTCAACGGAGGAAAGACGTAAAAGCAATTTCGGGCGTCCTCTAAGGTAATGTCATGGACCATTACTTTTCACGATGTATATGACCTATTGCTTAATGTACCATAAGCCTTTCCGCGAATGGTACACAGAAGTCACAACACTAGAAAAGTGTAAGGAAATCCAGGAAAAGTTATAGAAGATCAAGGACCGGTGCAGTAAGTGATAATTGACGCACAACGTAAAAATTGTTGCCTGTTGCGCATAAATAGGCAGAAAGACGCAGATGTGTTTGCTTACACGATTAAACAATGATTACTGGAAGGAGGCACATTCATAAAACATCTATGAGTATGCATACAGAGCGATATTAAATGAAGCGACCGTATAAAATTAACCGCGAGTAAGGTGAATGCCAGACTGAGATTCATTGGAAGATCTTTAGGAAATGTAGTCCATCAACAAAGGAACTAGTTTACAAAACACTCGTTAGACCAGTACTTGAACATTGCTCGTCATTCTGGGGTCAGTAGCAGATAGGATTGACTGAGGAATTAGAGAAGATCCGAAGAAGGGAAGTGCGTTTCGTTACAGGCTCAATGAGTAAGTGCGATAGCGTCACGTAGATACTCAGGCAACCCCACTGTCAGACGTTGTAAGAGGGAAAGAGGGGTATTCTACACCATTGTGTGGTTTGTTAAAACTCCGAGTGAGTTCCTAGGAAATTCAACCAATATCCTGTATGTATCTCCGCGAAAAGACCACGAAAGTAAAATTAGAGCGATTCGAGCTGAGAAGTAAGCTTACCAGCAATACTACTTGTCGCAAACCATTCGCGACTGGAGCAAGAAAAGAGGAAAGTGTCAGCGGTATATAAAGTACCCTCCGCGACATCCCACAAGGTAATTTGCATAGTGTAGATACGATGACCAAGAGAGGCGCATACGTACCGCCAGTAATAGACTGGAAAAACAAGAGTGACATGTGCGACAGACAGAGAGGCACAGCGGGTAGAGAGGTGGAGTCCTCTTTCGACTGGTGGCCAGCCTAGGCGGCTGGCGCTGGACTTGGGGCGCGGCCGCCTGCCGCTGGCTGCTGCTCAGTCGTTCGCCTCGCCGCCGCATTGTCTGTGGCCGCAGTTTGTGGCGCGCTTATCTTTACGAGCATCGGAGCGCCGCCGATAAGCCCAGATTCGGACGACCTGCGCTCGGCTTACCAGCCGACAGTGCGCCGCGACGACTCGCTCTCTGCTCCACAGAGCGTTTCCGTGTCGGCCTCCTCCACGCTGTCTCCAGCGTGTCAGCTACACTCTTAACGTTATTGTGTCAGCAACTTCGTCGCAAAATGACTAAAGTTCTTCAATTGTAGGTCGTCAATTTTACGTTATGTCTTAAATGAAGTACTACGCTTCATGAACCGGCATGTGGCATTTACCTCCTGTAAGGCACCTAACGTGCAGAGAAGCTGCATACGCCTTACAGACAAGCTAAACACTTAACCTCCTTTCTGTGCATATAGTACAACAAAGTTTCAGCCCATGGACACACACATGATGTACAGAAGAAAAAAATACTAACGGCGCACCACGGAGAAATGTATCCTAATGGGACGGAAATCATGAAGTGTGACGTACATGTACAGACAAACAAATAGTTACAATTTCAAAAAAACTGGATGATTCTTTAAGAGAAAGATCTTCACAAATTGAGCAAGTCAGTAATGGGCAGGTATACCGCTGTCTTCAGCCTAGAATTTCAGTGACTGCAGTAGAACTGTCTTCAGTCACGAGTTCCGCTTCAGAGTGAGCCCCGGTGACCAACGAAGATTTGTCTGGAGAGGTCCCAGACAGCAGTGGGATCCAGCCTGCCTCTCGCCCGCCGTAAGACCCTACAACCAGGAGTGATGGTCTCGGATGCCATTTCTTTCCGTACGAGTGCCCCTCAGGTTGCCATCCGCAGGACCCTTACAGCACAGCAGCACGTCGACGATTTCCTACGCCCCGTTTTGTTACTCTTCAAGGCATGCCATCCCAGGCTTACATTTCAGCAAGATAATGCCCGCCCGCACACGGCGAGTGTTTCTAATGCTTGTCTTCGTGCTTGCCAACCCCAACCTTGGTCGGAAAGGTCGCCGGATCTCCCCCAGTTCAGAATGTTTGGAGTAGTATGGGCAGGGACTTAGAACCAGTTCTAACGCACCAATTGGACAGAATTTGGCACGATATCCCACAGGAGGACGACAACTCTGTCTATCAATGCTAAGCCGAGTAGTTGCCAGAGGTGGACCAAGGCGTTACTGGAACTGACTTGCTCAATCTGAGAAGCTCTTTCCCTTGAATAAATCAACCTGTTTTTCTGAAATTGTAATCCTTTGTTTGTCTGTACATGTACATAACATCTATCGATTGCCGTTCCATTACGATAATCCCTTCGTGGTCCGTCTTTTTTCTCCTTAGAGTGCATATTCTCGAGTGAAATTCTTGGGTCCACTTGCTAATGGCTGAAGTGACTACATTTTGTCACACCCATTGCAGCGAACCGTACAATAACTGACTCATGTATAGCTCTCAGCATACGACTAAATATCTGGAACCTTGCTGTTTGCGTTGATTCTTATAGCCGTTGAATGGTCTGAACCCGTTGAATGGACACAAAGCAAATAACTGAGACGATCTCAAAGATGGCGGACTTTGTAAGCCAGGGAAGTAACTTAGGAAGGCAGGGAAGTAGCATAACGTCTCAATGGTGGTCTTCCAGTAATTGAAGCACAATTCTAGTAGCAAAACGTTGCTAAAAGATAATTGTCTTCAGGGAAGAAAAAATTGCTAATGAGTATATTCAACGGGGATTCATATTTTTTACATAAACCCGCAATAACAATTCGCCAACTATAACGTTGTTCTCACTATATTGCGTTTTTTTCTTTTCAGCGACGGTAGTGAGGTGCTGGTTTTGTTCTCTGGAATATCTCGATGGATGGCTTGTCATACTTCAAACTTCAAAATATAATATAATATCGGCCTCGTCAGAAAGACTTTCATTTGAAATCACCAGCCGTTCAATTTCAGTACTATCCAGTAAAGTCAAATCTCTTTAGTTGAATCATCATCATACAGATGGGTAGACTTCAACTGCAGCGTATCTGTTTTTCTCAAGCAAGGTCCGAATCGATGTTCCTTCAGAATATCAATATTTACATGTTGACTTTTGCGGTGGTGCAATTAGCCAATGATACGTTTTGATCATAGAGACAGGCGGACAGTTCACGAACATCGCAGTTTCCGAAATTTTACCAGCCCGATTACTGATCCTATTGGCAACGTAGATAAATTATTTTCTTTAGCACAGTCTGCGAAGGTCGACAGCTTGTGAGTCTGCTTAAGAACGACACCATGTTCGACAGTTCACAGCACCTGACATACGCCACGAGTTCCGCCATCTAGAAGTCACACCTAACAGCGGATGTTGCGAGCGACTCACAGAGTAGGTGAGCAAGTGAGATATACACACTTTAGTCACATACACTCCTGGAAATGGAAAAAAGAACACATTGACACCGGCGTGTCAGACCCACCATACTTGCTCCGGACACTGCGAGAGGGCTGTACAAGCAATTATCACACGCACGGCACAGCGGACACACCAGGAACCGCGGTGTTGGCCGTCGAATGGCGCTAGCTGCGCAGCATTTCTGCACCGCCGCCGTCAGTGTCAGCCAGTTTGCCGTGGCATACGGAGCTCCATCGCAGTCTTTAACACTGGTAGCATGCCGCGACAGCGTGGACGTGAACCGTATGTGCAGTTGACGGACTTTGAGCGAGGGCGTATAGTGGGCATGCTGGAGGCCGGGCGGACGTACCGCCGAATTGCTCAACACGTGGGGCGTGAGGTCTCCACAGTACATCGATGTTGTCGCCAGTGGTCGGCGGAAGGTGCACGTGCCCGTCGACCTGGGACCGGACCGCAGCGACGCACGGATGCACGCCAAGACCGTAGGATCCTACGCAGTGCCGTAGGGGACCGCACCGCCACTTCCCAGCAAATTAGGGACACTGTTGCTCCTGGGGTATCGGCGAGGACCATTCGCAACCGTCTCCATGAAGCTGGGCTACGGTCCCGCACACCGTTAGGCCGTCTTCCGCTCACGCCCCAACATCGTGCAGCCCGCCTCCAGTGGTGTCGCGACAGGCGTGAATGGAGGGACGAATGGAGACGTGTCGTCTTCAGCGATGAGAGTCGCTTCTGCCTTGGTGCCAATGATGGTCGTATGCGTGTTTGGCGCCGTGCAGGTGAGCGCCACAATCAGGACTGCATACGACCGAGGCACACAGGGCCAACACCCGGCATCATGGTGTGGGGAGCGATCTCCTACACTGGCCGTACACCACTGGTGATCGTCGAGGGGACACTGAATAGTGCACGGTACATCCAAACCGTCATCGAACCCATCGTTCTACCATTCCTAGACCGGCAAGGGAACTTGCTGTTCCAACAGGACAATGCACGTCCGCATGTATCCCGTGCCACCCAACGTGCTCTAGAAGGTGTAAGTCAACTACCCTGGCCAGCAAGATCTCCGGATCTGTTCCCCATTGAGCATGTTTGGGACTGGATGAAGCGTCGTCTCACGCGGTCTGCACGTCCAGCACGAACGCTGGTCCAACTGAGGCGCCAGGTGGAAATGGCATGGCAAGCCGTTCCACAGGACTACATCCAGCATCTCTACGATCGTCTCCATGGGAGAATAGCAGCCTGCATTGCTGCGAAAGGTGGATATACACTGTACTAGTGCCGACATTGTGCATGCTCTGTTGCCTGTGTCTATGTGCCTGTGGTTCTGTCAGTGTGATCATGTGATGTATCTGACCCCAGGAATGTGTCAATAAAGTTTCCCCTTCCTGGGACAATGAATTCACGGTGTTCTTATTTCAATTTCCAGGAGTGTATGTAGGATACTGCAGCGAGTTATCATACACAAAACACTGGAATGTTAATGGGTTATGCTCATTTTTCATGTTTCCTTCATTTAAACAATACCTCTGATTTCCTCAATGGGCGTGACATTAGATGATATGGAACGAGGCCAACGAGATATAGGGGTTCAGCGGCGTACGTCACAGCACGTGACACTACGGCTCTTAAGAGTGCCAACGGTCGTCTCCGGGGGGAATCATAATTATCATCATGATCATCATAATCATAATCATCATCATCATCATCATCATCACCGCCACCACCAGCACCACTTAAAAATGGAATCTTTTACGTATAATAATGATTTAATGAGGCTGTTTTTCGACCTATGTTTCGGATGTGCAGGATGATTATTCGATTTTGATGACATCCACTTAATGTTGTCAGCTCTGTGGAACAGCCCTAGACTTGTAGACCGTAGTCCAGATGCGCGACAAGATCGATCCACAATGCCACCAGCGGTGACCTACCGGACAACATTCAGGGACGAAATCCGGGCAAATGTTGCACGTGTTGTCTCATCAGAGACCATTGGGAAGCGCCGGCTTGCTGCAGGATTGAGAAGGCACGTACGTCTGTCTAGGCTACCACTGAAACCATGACACAGCCAAGCAAGGCTACTCTGGTGTCGTGAAAAAGGTTCACTGGAGAGTGGAACAGTACTGAGTCGTCTTCACTGATGAGATGCGTCGTGTCTGTATGCGAGCGATGGACCTTCAGGTGTACGGTGTGGACCTGGTCAGCTCTCTGTTTCAGAGAGCATTCGCCCAAGACACACAGATCACTATCCAAGCTTCATGGTGTGCGGGGTGGGTTATCAGTTACTACTCGGGATCACATTCGATTTTTCTGCAGGATAAAGTAATCAGTACCCGGAATATCGAAGAGGCTGATATCCCCGTGCTACTACCGTTTCTTCGACAGGAAGGTGATGTGCTTTTTCAGCAGGACAATGCACGTCCACATACGGCTGCTGCCACGCAACTTGCTTTTCGTGGTGCAGGACGACTGCCCTGGCCAACAAGATCACCAGCTCTCTCGTCAACAGAACATGTATTTAACACCTTGAAGCAGAAATTTACTCGTTCTCCAGAGCCTGTAAGCACCGTTGCCAAGCTGCAACAAAAGGTGCAAGATATTTGGGACAGTCTATGTCAGGATGTGATTGGTAGCTTTATGGTCGTTTGCATGCGTTGTACCCAGAGAGAGGTACATAGTGTACTGATGCAACTGTTTGGGCATACTTTGCTACGACACGTGTGTTTAGTTTGGTCCGAATTTGTAATCATATACTCCTACACTTATGAAGTACCTCCCACCTCACTTGCCAATAAAACGACCTTTATCTTTGAGAGGGTTGCATTTTTTTTCAGGCATTGTGTTTAGTGCAGACTTACGAAGTCGTGGCTCTTCCGTGTGTGCTGCTGTTGTTCTTTGTCGTTGGTCGTAGTCAAACAGGAGACAGTGTATGGTAGCCAATGAGAGCCTCTCAATGATAATTCTGGTTGTCACAAGTATATGGCAGATTTTTCGGAAAATGTCGCGATTTCAGTGGTCGTGGTTAGGGTGCGACCTAACAGCTCAGTTTTAATCGCTGCTAGTGAAAGAAAATACCAGCTAACATCACACACAAAGCATAGGGAATTACAACGAGCAATGTGACTTGTTACCCAGATCCGACTCCCGGTTCGTCGCGCTCACTTCCATCTTTCATCACTTGAACGGAGACCAGCTTCGGTACGCAACGGAAAAGTCGTGGACACCGTAAGTGAGCTTTTGCCGTTGCTAGCGCGCCGATGAGGAAGCCGGTGTGCAGCCGCGTGTGGTTACGAGTACGCGTGAGCGCAGCACGGCACGGCGGCCAGCCCACGCCCCCCTAGGCGGCCGTCCGAATCGGCGGCAGAGGCGAGCCGAGCCGAGGCGAGGCGAGGCAAGGCAGTGCCGGGGCGGGCCGGACCGCCTTATCGCGGCCTCACAGGCCGCCGCGCACGCCCGTTTAAGTATGTGCGGGGACACCGCCGAAATGTAATCCAAAACGCCGCCTCTGGCGGGGCAGGGCAGGGAAGGGGTGCGATGAAAAAGTGCGGGGGCGGGCCGTCTTCGCACATCCAATTTGAAGAGGAATGATTGAGCGGCCCGGCCGGAGTCAATCACGCCGCTATCTGCCGCCCCCATCGGCTGCCATTTCTCTTAGCCCGCGGGCGCCACCGCCGCCGCCGCCGTATATATTCTATAAAGTCGGGCGTCACACGTGATTGACATATCTTTGTGATGGCCGGGGGCGCGCATTTCCATGTTATCGGCCGCCGGCCGGCTCTGCCGCTCCGCCGCAGGTCGGCGGCGCTGGGAGTAGGGAGGGAGGGGGGGAGGTGCGGAGGAGGTAGTGGGAGGGGGCGGCGTCGCCAGCGGCGGCCGGCGTCCTATCGGGCGTCGGCAGGCGTCGCCGCGCGTCCCGGCGGCCAGCCGTGTGGAAAAATGATAGCAGCTGCAGCCAGCCAGACGCAGTCGCCAGCATCCAGCAGTGAGGGGGTGGGCGCCGCCGCCGCCACCGCGCCGGCAAGATGCGCAGCCGCTCGGACGGCGGGACAGCCGAGATAGCGCGCCTATCTGCCCCAGGGAGCGGCGCGCCGAGCCACTGCCGCGCAGGCCGGATCAGGCTTCGGCGGCGCCCCACTAGCGCCGCAGTTAGCGTCGCTGCCGGCTACACGCGCGGCTTTCTCCATCACTGCGCAATCTATCGCTCCGGAGTCCGAATTTTTTTTAACTCTGTCGAGTCGGCTACGTAACATGTATCCATACGACTATCAGTTATTTATTCCAACGATAATCTATTTCCTTGCAGCTATAGTTTCGAATTTATTCTCATATATGTACTATCTATTTCATGACACTACTATAGTTTCCCCAACTCGCTTCCTGTACCAACTCATCCACTTCGTACAACCTCTCTTCCTAGAACACATTCGAACCTGACGCATTAATTGCAAAACCCAATCCCTAGCATTTAGTATCCCACCCACTAGTCATCAATCCAAGCACCCAGCTGCCCCACTACATCCTTATCCTACATTCGTGCACCTTCAACCTTGTTAGGCCTGAACTTCAACGAACCCCGACTGTCATCGGTGACATCCGTCCTGAGGCACAGCCCTCTTTCAGACACCAGCACGATCGTCCACCTGACACCACCCTTCAATTTTTCTCCTGTGCCCTTCCTTCACCTCACAGACGTTCAGCATCTAACCGCGCTTCCACAGGTCCCTTTGCCCACACTCATCATTTCACCTTCATCATGAGCATGATCATTTGCGTGCACGGCAAGTATCACCATTACACCACGCATCATTTACAATACTATCAGTGATTACATTTTAAATGCAATATAAAATCTTAAAAGTTTTTAAAAATCATAAAAACTGACGACCAAAATGTTTTTTTATCGTCTATTGCCTTGTGTTTATATTTAAATATCACAAATGCTGTCCACCAACATTTCTTTTCAGAAGAAGATCATTTATTGTCATCTGTTTTTATGCATTTCAAACCACCTATTTAATTTGTGCAAACTTTGGTTGAAGAGCGGATTTAACCACTGTCAGCTCACCCGTTTGTGGAGAATAGGAACAATAATATCAAAAAAATCGTAATATTATGTCATCTTCAGTTACCTAAACAACACGAAGCATACATGCGAACATCAACTTTACATTCATTGCGTAACTACAGATTTTGGTCAAGTATACGTCATATAACATACACACAGGTAAACAAGACACTGTAGTCAAAAAAATAATTACAGACAACAATAGCTTTGAGATTTGAACAAAAAATTTAATACGGTCACCAACAGCTTTCATCACAGATAAGACCGCTAGATGTCACCGGTTGTCACAACATTAGTCATAATAGCTTGTACAATGTACAGGGTGTTTCAAAAATGACCGGTATATTTGAAACGGCAATAAAAACTAAACGAGCAGCGATCACCGTTTGTTGCAATATGCTTGGGACAACAGTACATTTTCAGGCGGACAAACTTTCGAAATTACAGTAGTTACAATTTTCAACAACAGATGGCGCTGCAAGTGATGTGAAAGATATAGAAGACAACGCAGTCTGTGCGTGCGCCATTCTGTACGTCGTCTTTCTGCTGTAAGCGTGTGCTGTTCACAACGTGCAAGTGTGCTGTAGACAACATGGTTTATTCCTTAGAACAGAGGATTTTTCTGGTGTTGGAATTCCACCGCCTAGAACACAGTGTTGTTGCAACAAGACGAAGTTTTCAACGGAGGTTTAATGTAACCAAAGGACCGAAAAGTGATACAATAAAGGATCTGTTTGAAAAATTTCAACGGACTGGGAACGTGACGGATGAACGTGCTGGAAAGGTAGGGCGACCGCGTACGGCAACCACAGAGGGCAACGCGCAGCTAGTGCAGCAGGTGATCCAACAGCGGCCTCGGGTTTCCGTTCGCCGTGTTGCAGCTGCGGTCCAAATGTCGCCGACTTCCACGTATCGTCTCATGCGCCAGAGTTTACACCTCTATCCATACAAAATTCAAACGCGGCAACCCCTCAGCGCCGCTACCATTGCTGCATGAGAGACATTCGCTAACGATATAGTGCACAGGATTGATGACGGCGATATGCATGTGGGCAGCATTTGGTTTACTGACGAAGCTTATTTTTACCTGGACGGCTTCGTCAATAAACAGAACTGGCGCATATGGGGAACCGAAAAGCCCCATGTTGCAGTCCCATCGACCCTGCATCCTCAAAAAGTACTGGTCTGGGCCGCCATTTCTTCCAAAGGAATCATTGGCCCATTTTTCAGATCCGAAACGATTACTGCATCACGCTATCTGGACATTCTTCGTGAATTTGTGGCGGTACAAACTGCCTTAGACGACACTGCGAACACCTCGTGGTTTATGCAAGATGGTGCCCGGCCACATCGCACGGCCGACGTCTTTAATTTCCTGAATGAATATTTCGATGATCGTGTGATTGCTTTGGGCTATCCGAAACATACAGGAGGCGGCGTGGATTGGCCTCCCTATTCGCCAGACATGAACCCCTGTGACTTCTTTCTGTGGGGACACTTGAAAGACCAGGTGTACCGCCAGAATCCAGAAACAATTGAACAGCTGAAGCAGTACATCTCATCTGCATGTGAAGCCATTCCGCCAGACACGTTGTCAAAGGTTTCGGGTAATTTCATTCAGAGACTACGCCATATTATTGCTACGCATGGTGGATATGTGGAAAATATCGTACTATAGAGTTTCCCAGACCGCAGCGCCATCTGTTGTTGAAAATTGTAACTACTGTAATTTCGAAAGTTTGTCTGCCTGAAAATGTACTGTTGTCCCAAGCATATTGCAACAAACGGTGTATTTCTATCGCTGCTCGTTTAGTTTTTATTGCCGTTTCAAATATACCGGTCATTTTTGAAACACCCTGTAGGAGACAAGTACGCACACATTTCCACCGTTTTAAACACTGGTAATAAAATATTATGCCTCCACACCCTCTCTCTTTGATAAAATACAAAACATATGAACAAAATGTAGTATTTTGACTGGCAGTCCCAGTCAGAATTCCTCTACGTACTCTTAGATGTCACTGATGGAAATGTCTTGACGCATGGATTTACCCCAAGCAGAATTTCATATGGATTCTGTATTTGTTGTTATATATAATTACTTTATTTGAGTACTATGTCATGTATACATGTATGTATGTTAACTGGCGTACAACTGACCAGTATCTGTAGTTACATGATGAACTTAATGTACATTACTGAAGATGTGCTTTCTGTTGCACAGGTATCTGAAGATGAGACAACACTGTCTTGAAATCGATAGTGCATATATGAGACAAATATCAAACTTAAATAAAAGATACAGCTGCAAGGAAGGTAACTTTCACTGGAATTAAAAAGGTCTGGACTGGACTCCATTCAGACTCGTTGGGCCATGTGAAAAGCTTCTTTTATCAATAAAACGTTCCCGTAAATGTTTATTAAAATAATTACGTCTTACGTAGATCAATGCTCTGTACTATTACCGTCAAAACAGTTCCCTAGGATAATAAGCCGATTCCAAAGTTTCAACCATTTTTGAAATGTATCCTGGAAGTCTTTTTTTGTTAGAGTGTTTAGTAACCTCTGCGACTCCGCCTGAATCTCCTCCACTATACCAAATATTCACCCCCTTGAATTGATTTTTTTCTAGGCGAAAAGGAAGAAGTTACACGGAGCAAGTTTGGTGAGTACAGCTGATACGGAAGGTTTTAGCGAAGAAATTCGGAATAACGTAAGCCTTATGAGAGAGGAGGAGGAGGATATTGGTGTTTAACGTCCCGCCGACAACGAGGAAGCCTTATGAGGTCGTGCATTATCATGGTGGAGTACCCAGCCACCGTTTTCTCCTCAAATCTTCCCTCGAGCGTTTTAGAATATCACTATAGAACTCTTGAATGAATGAAAGACAGCGTCTGGATCTTTTTTCTTTTATTAATGGTGATCTGCTAGTCAGATCAAAACCACTGATCTTCAGATCTAATTTAAGGCAAAGAAAGGATGAGACGCGACAATATGAAAACTGGGTGAGTGTGACATCATAATAATACAGACAATGGCACTGTAAATAACATTAAAACATCATGAGCCTAAACCTAGTGCTGCAAGGTGCAATTTATCAGTATTAAGAATAATGTAACATAAACTACGTAAAAAAAAAAATATGATTCAATGGCTCTGAGCACTATGGGACTTAACTGCTAAGGTCATCATTCCCTAGAACTTAGAACTACTTAAACCTAACTAACCTAAGGACATCACACACATCCATGCCTGAGGCAGGATTCGAACCTGCGACCGTAGCGGTCGCGCGGTTCCAGACTGTAGCGCCTAGAACCGCTCGGCCACTTCGGCCGGCAACTACGTAAAACATTACAGAGAATGCAGTGGAGGAGGTTACACAGTCGATCACGTGACATGTGTACAAGTCAATAGCCAATACGTTGATATAGTGTAAACGAGATTCTTCTAGCATAAAATAAAGAAAATTATAAAAAGCTAACTACGGTAACCTAAAATATTGTCGTTATATATGATGTGCGAGGTGATAAAAGTAAAGCCCGTTACTTATAGGCTCACCAGAAAGGACAAACTTTTTATGAACAATCCAGTCAGTACCATGACAAAAAGTTAACACTTCTTAATGTTACTCTTCAGCTGTCGAGCTTTTCTTAGCCGAAGTGAAAACGGACTCTTCCACTGCGACGTTTGCTGTTTAGTTTAAGTGTCATAGACATAAACCTAATTTCATTGACCATATTTGAATGAAAGTTAAGAGCGTCCTGAAGCAGTTTCTTAAGTTCCAGCAGATTTCCATCCTATGTTGCTTCTAATCGTCTTGCAGCAGTAACGGCACAAACTTCGTGGCAGTCCTTCACTTATTACTGTCACATGCACCATAGCTTATTCGCAACGTGTTGCAAACGTCTTGGACGATCTGCCTACAGTCTTGCGGAATCAGATCCCTCTCCCTGTAAGCATTTTCTGGTATGACGCCAGCCGAGGCCGACTGGAACGGTTGTCGTCATCAGTCGATGGCCGGCCATCTTTCAAATGTTTACACCAGTAGCCAGTTTCAGTCTGACAAAATTGTCACCAAGAAACTGCATCAACAATTGGTGGGTTTCTGAAGCGGTTTTCCAAAAGTAAAACAAATTTCGCACAGAAACGCTGCTCTTTCAGGACAGCTATTGAAAAACCACAAACACACGGAAACACGACAACTGAAATTCGCTCGTCAACAAATGACCAAACCAATCAGTTCGCAAGCACTTGCCACACAGATTCGAGAAGAATGTGTGAGAAGACACATAGCGGTAATTCAGTGTATTCGTAACCATCTGCGCGTAAAATTCAAATTTCGGCAACTTTTAGATATCACTTCACACGTACAAGGTCGGTAGTAGCAGTACATATTTGTGATATTCGACGAAACTGCATATAATTTTTCCAAGAACAACGCAACAGAATTTTTTTAAAAAAGAGGAATTTTCTGAGACTAGTCATTACCTGTAAGAAATCAGCTGAACAACCATCAGCCGAAATTCCTTTCTGACGCATATAGCACCGCTGCCACAGTGTTACGTGATGCTTATAACTTGAAACGACAACTGATTCCCGCACTAATTAGAATAGTTAAGACGTCATCGTGCAGCGTAATGCATACATCTACAGCTAAGACACTGGGGTGTGATCCACGCAGGAGTGAAATTCACGCCACTGACTAATGACCGTTGGCCTGCTACCCGGCTTGAGTAAGACGTATCTTTCGAGCAGTTTCCCCGCATTTGTCTAGGCACATTACAGAATGTTTCCCATTTTCATCTTAGGAACACAACATACAATCCGTTAAAACGTATAAACGATTTGTATGTTGTTCACACACGTTTCCTCCAATACTGGGCAAGCGACAATAACTGAATTAGCAGTACAACGCACATTTTACTCACCAGGGTGGTACTCGATATAATCGTTTCTATCAGTCTGAGAATAAAAGGGCATTTGCTTCTTGCCACTTGACGGTGGGATTATTTTCTCATCAAATGCAGAATACGAGTTTGCAAGGAGGAGGATCCATTATAAATCAGCTGAAGATATTAGCTGCAACTGTTGCCTTAAATCACAACAGAGAGATTTCCAAACGTGAATATGGCAGTGCAGCTGAGCAAACAGGAACCCATTTTAAATTCAGTGTGCATTTCGCTGTAAGGTACATTTGCAAACTTATATTCAGTAAAAACAGTAAAGCCATTCAGTAATACTTTTACCAAAAGACATCATGGGAAGTGATAAGAGACACGCCGTAAAAAATTAGAGGAATCTGTCGGTTTCACAAAATGAAGAATTAGCGCTTCCTATAATGACTTTAGGACAACCGCTTCACAGATGTCCTTCATCCTTCAGTGTTATTCGTTAATACCTACTAAGACAAGAAACAACACACGTGGAACCACACGTATTCGAGTCAAGAACACCCGTCTCTTATGGATCTGGGACGTAGAAATAACTACGTTATGCACGTCCAAGTAATGTTTTTCCTTCATCCTCTTAAGATCCCTCACCCCCTCCCCGCCCCCTGCCGTGAGATATCTGCTTTGGCGGATTTAGAAAGTCGTGGAGGAATTGTTTATTCGTTTTATGGTGTGTGGTAGGATTCTGGGTGTATCATTTCTTATTTTGGTAATGAACGAATGATATGTTTCCTAACATTGTGACTGCCTTTGCAGGTCAATCTCAACCTTTCCCGATCGTTCGCTTCAAGACGTCCCGTGGATAGCTGCTACTGATGAAGGACCACTACAGACCCTCAGCTAAATCTACTGCTAGTGATGGAAATAAAAAAGAGTTATTGCTTTATCACATCATCGCCATCGATGTCGTCACGAACGGTATATCAGTCTTTGGACAAAGCTGCGGAATGAATCAGCAATGGAGTTCAGGTTTCCACAACTATTTAAACAATTAACGAAACATCTGAAATCATAAATAGGATGCTCGGATGGGTGCATAAACCTATCTTCTGACAATTTTAATGAAGTTACTTACAAGTACAATCACCCGAAATTCATTTATCTATAAATCGAAAACCTAACTGCAATTTTGACAACTGTTATTTGGAGAAGAACAGCAAAAAATGCTTCACATTCTTTATGTATCAAATTTTTATATGTTCCTGTCTGTACTAGGAAATATGATACGCAGTTATTCCTTCGCACCTACGCACCTATAACTTGTCTCAAGAGAGGAAAATATCTTCAGTCAGTTGTGACAGAGAAAGAAGTACATTTCTTTAGACACAAGATCTAGTTACATAATTCAGAGAATTTTCATAAAGTAAGGGAGTTTTGGCATACCAAGTAAAAACTCAAGGAAAATGAAAGGAAGTAATGCAGAGCTATAATGTACCGGCGCTGGAATCTGAATACCAAATAATCAATAAAAGAAAAATATCAAATGATTTGAAACTAGTATAAGAACGGCTGAAAGAGCTATTAGTAATGATGATTGTAGAGTATACTATCTTTTTGGGTGAGAAAGAAAGGACGACTCGGAGAACTTTTGCAATGAAATAGAATGCTAAATCTGACAGGATTTGTGTTGTAGAAAAGAAAAAAAAAGTTAAATAAGTGGGCAGTAGCAAAATGAAATTACCAAAAGACTAATAATGAACAATGGAGAATATGGAGAGCAAGTCAAATGAAAATATTGAGTAAACCGTTGGAGAAGTAACTGGGAGAAATTGAAGCAGATTCGCACTCAATACCTCATCAACACAAAACAAAGAAATTTTTTGCAAATGAAAGAACACAGAAATCAGTCGTCCTTTTCCTGCAGGTTTTATTCGGTGGGTCCAGATTTTGGCCAGTGCCTAGCCATTACAAATGCATCATTTCATCGTATCCGTGCATGTTCTAGTCAGTCAGTCCGCTGTTTTTCGGGCTTCTGTCACAGTTCTCTCAAGACTCTTGGAAGAACTGTGACAGAAGCCCGAACAGTAGGGGACTGACGGTCTAGAACATGCACTGATACGATGAAATGATGCATTTGTAATGGTTAGTCACTGGCCGAAATCTATATCTGCAGAATAAAACCTACAAGTAAACAACGGCTGATTTCTGTGCCCTATCGTTTGAAAGTCACATCACAGTCGTTGAGTGCACCCACCTGAAGAGCAAAAAAATATTTAGTCAGACACAAATAGTGGAACGAGTAAGCAGTAATCAGGAGAAAGTGAAATGTGGTGCTACAGATGCTACACAAATATTTTAGAAATGAGATGGATAAGTAAACCACTTAATTTTGAGGTACGTCAAGAACTAGTAAAGGAAAAAGGTCTATAAAAATTCTCGGCACGAGTAATGACACATAATTTGGCGCATTACTGAAGGAGCGCGGAAATTACAGGGAACTGTAAAATCCATGCTATGCAGAAAGAGTTGAATAGCTGAACCAGTTAACAAATGGCAGAAATTATAGGCGCCAGCATACAGTCGATAGAATATTAAAGAGCGTGTGTCCATAAACTACAAAACTGAGACTAACAGTAGGCACCAGTCGTAGTTAGCTGCAGAATAGCACACAGGCTGCACTTGATACCAGCTTGTGCACTGAGAAAGCCCGAATATGCTCTGTAGCGGAGTACCATACCACTGCCCTCCCCCACCCTGCATCCTCCTCGTCCATACCGGGATGGTATGTGCAAAGAGCTGTCGGTATCGTTCTGGGAAAGCTCAAATTTCAATAATCCAATCATACTGATCATTAAGCATAACATATTTTGGAGGAATTGTTTATTTATCGACTTATAATTGCCCAGTGAGTCTCGGAAGCTTGGGTGTAATTCTCTATGTATAGCGCCTATCTTGCAGTCTGCCGTTGATAAACGTTTCTATGACGCTCTCAAACTGCCCAAACAAATGCATGCTGCACTGTACAGCACTTCCTTGAATCTTTGTCTGGAGGTCATATAGTCGCTATTGAACCAAGCCGGAGTAAGTGCGAGGGTTCCTGTAACACTCTAAGAATCTCCCTCTCTCTTCTCTGTCTGTGAACAACATTCACACAATCAATACTTAAAGCAATCGGATTATTTTCAGTCAGTGTGGTGTCGAAAGCGTCCTACACACATTGTGCCACAGAGAGCGCAAAGGCTTGTTTACCAGTGGTAACGCTCTACTTTAGCAGAAGAATACAGTCAGAATTTTAAGATTTTGGGAAGTGGCCGACCTCAATAGTTAACTATCACTAGATTATTATTAATACTTTTTTATAGAGTGATCAGCCGGCCAAATTTTCTAGGAATCTCATTTCAACTTTCATTCTGTAATTTTATAACGGGTCTACCAGTTTTTTTTATATAAGTTACATGGACAATTTTACTTTATACGTTGCTTGGTGCAGTTAGCGGGGTGAAAGCGACAAAGCGGGTGAAATGTTATCTGAATTTTTATGTTAGTAGTTTCCAGTTTTAGATATTTTAAATAGATTCATCTTTAAAGATTCTACAATATTTGGGAGGAGAGATGTAGACACCTCAGAGCACAATCTTTACTTTGTGTGCCGTTAGGTGATAGTATATCTGAAGTCGCCCCGTTGAAGAGGCAGTTACTATTTATCTTTGAGATTTTATTTCAGGAAACCGATGAGCGAAATGATGCAAAAAGGTCAACTGAATCGTTAAGAAGTTTGTTTACAGTATTCGTTGTTTCGAATCACATATAGTTTCGACGTTAGTTATGACATTTTATTTTTCAAAAGCGCACAATGGATTTGTTTGGATCACAAATCGCTGCATAAGATCCCGTCGTAAGAAACACTTTGCACGTAATCTGTCTACGAAGAGCATTTCAGAAAAGTGGTAGTGCAAGTGAGGTCTGAGGAGTCAGCTGTGGGCAACTGATAGACTACGCAGCCCAAAAACACAGAACGACAACAGTATCGCACAACCCGACATGAGGTTGTCGTGATTAGAATATCAGCGGAGGAACGTAATACTCATAGCACGATGCAGGATATTATTCCACTGCTGCGTCCATCCTCACCATTCCGAACAAATCAATACAGCCGGAATGGTAAGGTCCAAGGAAGGAAGAAAGAAGGACGGCTTATTATTAACATCTCACCGACGGCGAGGTTATTAAAGATGGATCACTAGCTCAGATAGATAAAAATAGACGGAAATTTATTCGCGATCTTTTGAAAAAAAAAACGTTTTGAATTATCTGAATTGATTTCGAGAAACCACAGAAAACAAAACTCAGTCGGCAGCTCGTGATCGTGTGGTAGTAGCGTTCTCGCTTCCCGCGCCCGGGTTCCCGGGTTCGGTTCCCGGCGGGGTCAGGGATTTTCTCTGCCTCGTGATGACTGGGTGTTGTGTCATGTCCTTAGGTTAGTTAGGTTTAATTAGTTCTAAGTTCTAGGGGACTGATGACCATAGATGTTAAGTCCCATAGTGCTCAGAGCCAAAACAAAACTTAAGATTTGCTGAAATGGATTTTATACGTATCTTCTCCTTACTGCAAATCTGGTGCCTTATATGGAGGGCAGCCTGGGGTCAATTGTAACAAAATTCAGTTTTTTTTGTAATTAACATTCCACCTATCAGGAGGAAATATGTACTTCATTGAATGAAATCTTCATTTTTTGCAATTATGAATATGTATTCATTATTAATACCTATATGATATTTTTCTCAGTATTTAAATTTATATTTAAATCTGCCGTATGTTACGTTTGTTCGCAGGTGTGCATTAGCCAATCGAAACATATTTATTTGATGTACATAATCTGGAAATATCTTCTTCAAAATACTTCGTCACATAGAGTATTTACATAGATTTATATAAATACTTATTTACTAATTGCTATAATTGTTAAGGCCTTATATAGAGAGAATTGCAATTTAATATTTATTTTTCAAGATAAAAGTAATCATACAAATATCGTAACAGTAAGGTATAAAAAATATTTCCAACATTTGTTAGAGAAGCAAGTAGTAAACATAATTGTGATGTAAAGTAACAGAGCACTCGTAATGGTCTTCTCCCTTTGTGCATCTAACAGGAGCCTACTCTTAACATGTTGAGCACTGCACCCTTTCCTCTCCTGGTAACCCTCTTTTTATAACAATAATATAACAATAATAAAATTCAATATCATCTTCATCGTTCCCAGTTTCGTCGTCCTGAAACAGAAATCTTATGAACGGGTGATTTGTCTTTGACTTTTGAGAAATTTTTATCGGTACTTGTTTTCCTTTTATTTGTCATTTTCTCAAGTCCAAGTTTGGGAATTCTAGTATGAACTTAAATCTATCATTAAGACCACCACGCTTGTTTTCTGGAATATTTTCTGCCTGTAATTTGGAATGGTGCGAAATGCGACTCTTGAAAATGGACAATGGACACATGACAACAGCAGAGAACCCAAATTATTGCATGCTACTATTTGAGGAAAGGAAATAGCAACAATTTCTGGCATATTATATTATGATTCTACTTCCCGTGAGGCATTTCATCCACGAATCCATTGCAGAATTCACGTAACAAAAAGGGTCCATAAACTACCATGCGAATGAAGGCGATGTGAGCAGCGAGGCAGGAATGACCAAAGAACTATTCCATTCTCTCTACAAAATTCAACAGTCGTTAACTGTCCAGGAGAAGAAACACTTCTAGAGAAGGTTTAATATGTTTTGCAAAATGCTTCACGAATCTAATTCCCTGTATCCATTACAACCGTTAGCAGCTACAATACAATCCAGAGGCCCACCTCACAGGAAATCGCCCCAGAAAATTTTACGAGGGAACAGACACATTGGAGGAACCCAGTTTCCTGTAGCATTTACTGCTACGAGAACTGTCACAAAATTTCTGATTTCTGCAGAAGTAGCTGCCCCAAATTGTTTGTTCCCCTTCTCTGCCAATATTTTTGTTGGAGCGTGCACGGCATAGACACCATCTTCGTCTACGAAACACTTCTTCTGGCTCTCAAATATGTGGTCACGTAATATGTTCGAATGATTCTCAAAGGAACGTGGCCCTGTTTCTTTACTGAAAGTTATTACTCGGGAGCTTCTGGACGGCGAGCTAATAATGAACTAATCCATTTCAGGAAGGTATTCAGTCAATCCCCTCCG
The DNA here is from genome assembly GCF_023864275.1 of Schistocerca cancellata. NCBI lineage: Eukaryota > Metazoa > Arthropoda > Insecta > Orthoptera > Acrididae > Schistocerca > Schistocerca cancellata. The sequence continues at coordinate 362,942,324 of NC_064631.1, forward strand.
ACCATTTCCTTTCTGCATTTCTTGGGGGAATTTCTTCGTTTTTTCCTGGAAAAATCTGTGGAGTGAGTCGTGACAAATTCCATATTATATGACCATATTTCTTACTTTTTTGTGCAATTTAAAAGTTTTACAACAGTAATTTCAATAGTTTCCTGAGCCGGCTGTCATCTCTGATGTTCGCTTACATTCCCCGACGTACTATAAAAGGAGTTAATGCAGACCATTTTAAAAATATGTCTTATATATATTATTGACGCTTGCTAAACTGTGCAGAGACGGACACAAAAACGATTCGTTTTTGTCGGGGGTCATTTGTAAAGTATTACAAATGCCCTCTAGGACATTGTTACAACTGTGCACATCACTGCATGTAGCTTCGGCTACACGACAAAATTTAAATTACACCCTACTGGAAATGAAACTACAATACCTGACATATACACTGAAGAGCCAAAGAAACTGGTACACCTGCCTAATATCGTGTAGGGCCCCAGTGCGCACGCAAAAGTGCCGCTACACGACGTGGCATGGACTCGACTAATGTCTGAAATAGTTCTGGAGGGAACTGACGCCATGAATCCTGCAGGACTGTCCATAAATCCGTAAGAGTATGGGGGATGGATCTCTTCTAAACAGCACGTTGCAAGTCATCCCAGATATGCTCAATAATATTCATGTCTGGGGAGTTTGGTGGCCAGCAGCAATTCTTGACGTATGGGGTATCTCATTGTCCTGCTGGAACTATCCAAGTGCGTCGGAATACACAATGAACATGAATGGATGCAGGTGATCAGACGGGATGCTTACATACGTGTAACCTGTCAGAGTCGTATCCAGACGTATCAGTGGTCTCATAACACTCCAACTGCACACGCCCCACACCATTACGGAGCCTCCACCAGCTTGAACAGCCCCGTGCTGACGTGCACGGTCCATGGGTTCATGAGGTTGTCTTCATACCCGTACACGTCCATCCGCTCCACACAATTTGAAAGGAGACTCGTACGATAAGTCATCAACAGTCCAATGTCGGTGTTGACGGACCCAGGTGAGGCGTAAAGCTTTGTGTCGTGCAATCATCAAGGGTACACGAGTGGGCCTTCGGTTCCGAAAGCCCATATCGATGATGTTTCGTTGAATGGTTCACACACTGACACTTTTCACTGCGCACCATTGAAATCTGCAGCAATTTGCGGAAGGGTTGCGCTTCTGTAACGTTGAACGATTCTTGCAGGTATTTTATCCAGTCGTAGCGATGTTGGAGATTTGATGTTTTACCGGATTCCTGATGTTCACTATATACTCGTGAAGTGGTCGGACGGAAAATACTCACTTCATCGCTACCTCTGATATGCTGTGTCCCATCACTCGTGCGCCAACTATAACACCACATTCAAAGTCACCTAAATCTTGATAACCTGCCATTGTAGCAGCAGTAACCTATCTAACACTGCGCCGGACCCTTGTTGTGTTATACAGGCGTTGCCGACCGCAGAGGCAATGAAGATGCTCCTGTAGCGTTATCTATGGGAAATGTATGATCACCCACAATAGAGCCAGTAATTGACTCTCCCTGAGTTTCATCTCTGGTCATACGAACCGCCGCCTAAGAAGACAATGTTGCGGCACAGACAACGAGCTGTAGACCAGCGTAGATAATTGGCAGGAAGCACAGGCTGCTGCCTTGTATGACGAGGGTATTGGAAAGTTGGTACAACACTACGACAAATGTCTAAATCGGATCGGCGACTATGTAGAGAAGTAGCTGATAGGTATATCTAACTGTTGCAAATAAAACATTTTTGATATTCACATTGATTTCCATTTTGCGACCGATCGGACCTTACTTTCCGAATAGGCCTTTACCAGTTTCTTTGGCGCTTCAGTGTATTGCCATATATTGATGATGATGAAGTCCCATACTCCTTGACAGCGTAGGGGAACGATGCGGGAGACCCGCACCGCCGTAATAGGCAAGGTCCTAGGAGGTGGTTTGCCCTTGCCTTCCTCCGACTGTAATGGGGATGAATGTTGATGATTAAGACGACACAACACCACCCAGTCATCTCGAGGCAGGTGAAAATCCCTGACCCCGCCAGGAATCGAGCCCGGGACCGTGTGCTCGGGAAGCGAGAACGCTACCGCGAGACCACAAGCTGCGGACTATCTAAAATAAATTCTCTTATTTGGAAACCAATAGATATATATATTTCGAAAAAAAAATATTTTTACTTACACGCATGTCTGTTGACGATCAACAGCTATACGAGATACATCGAAATTAATTCCCCGAGTGCGAATTCCGGACCATCAGCTGGATTTAGATGTAGATCAAAATTCGTGCTGGACCGGGACTCCGACCCGGATTTCCAGCGTACCGCGGGAGGTCACCTTAACCACTTTTTTTTTTAATTCTTTATTGACATACAATATTAATTATACATGTTTGGCCCACCTCCTTACATGATTAGTGGGCCATTAATTGTTACATATGTTTAAGTTTTTTGCAGCTAAGATTACAATTTTTTATTAGTGAGCTACTTTTTAAGTTCCTAAACTAGTGTTAAATTCCTACAATAACAATGGGCAGTTTAGTTTTACCTACTTCTAACCTAGAAATGACTACTAACTGCAGCGTCACAGGTGTGCCAGTAAATACAAACCTACTTGGAGTGGCCAGGCTCCTCGAGCTAACCGCGGGGAGCATGCCCCTGGCACTGGGCCGGCCAAGCTTAGTATTCGCTGCAGTTTCCTATGTTAGTATTCTAAACTAAGTCCTACTCTACTAACTTAACCTACGTCATAGTTGGTGCTTGTCATGATCGGTGTGATTGATCCCATCCCCCTAATCCCATACGTGGCGGTTTCCAACTGATGGGAGTCGGCCATTCCACGCACAGGCGGTAAGGGGTTGGGATCAGGTCTTAATCGGTTGGTTGAAGAGTTCGGTGCCTATTCTTGATCCCTCAAGTATTCTATTAAGACTTTTTGCGATACCTCTTCTGCCAGAGCATTCAGGGTATGGAAAGTGTCTTCTTGTCTTAGGAGGTTGTATGTCTCGTTGTTTGGAAGTCTGTCTCTAAGTGTTGTCGCCACGTCGTTGAAGAGAGGGCACTCGAAAACCACATGTTCGGGAGTTCCTTCCGCCGCGCCACAGTCACACTCGGGGGTTGCCCTTTTCCCAAACCGACATAAGTATGTCGGATAGGGTCCATGACCAGTGAGAAAGTGGATGAGTCCTCGTGTAGGTTCAAAATATTTCATAGTCCCGCGTTCTTTAACATCAGGTAAAAACTGGAATGTTCTTCTCCCCGTTTCATCTTCCTCCCAATTCCTCTGCCACAGTTCCTCCCCTCTGTTTCTTATTTCCCTTTTATCCTCTACTCTCACACCCATGATATCTGTTATTTTTCCCCATCCCCTTTTTTTGCCCAATACCATGCTGCTTGTTCTCGTATTTTGATATCTAACGGGCAGAGCCCCATTATGACTAACAGAGCTCCCCCTGGTGATGTCCTGTAGGCCCCTACTGATCTTAGAATCATATTTCTTTGGACTCTTCTCACTATCATGGCGGGCACGACCCGCGTGAGCCTGATGTCAGGATGCTATTGTGATAGAGTTTGATGAGATGAGGGGGGAGATGAAATCGTTTATGTCCGATGGAAATGAGATTATTTAGTAACTGGAGGGCTCTCTGAGTTACGGTTTCTATGTGTTTTCCAAAGTTCCATCTCTCGTCAATTATGACTTCCAGATATCGCGCCTCTCGTCGCTGAAGAACTGGTGAGCCATCGTTTCTGACAGTGGGATTCCTGATAAGCTGACCTTTTAGTAGTAAATAAGTGGATTTAGTAGGAGATACTTTCATCTTCGTATTAAGGCACCATTGGTGCAGTTTTTCAATGGCCCTTTCGATTTTTGGCTCGATATCCTCTCGGCTACGACCGCCGACCAGCAGGAGGAGGTCATCTGCGTAGGCTATCACCTCTAGCACTTCTTCACTTTGTTGCAGTTCGTCTAATAATGGTTCCATGTGGATATTCCAGAACAGGGGCCCCAGAACAGAGCCTTGGGGACACCCCTTAGTGATTACTTTTCCAATTCTCCCGCTAGGGGATGATAGCCAAACCTCCCTGTCTTTACAATAGCTCCTCAGACACCCATAAAGCGGCCCTGGACACTCTTTCTCCCGTAGGCAGGAGAAGAGCGAAGGTCACCACAGGTTGTCAAAGGCGCCACTGATATCCACCATGATGCCGACGACGTACTTATGCGGGGTCGAGCCACAGACCTCAGCCGCCAGAGCGATGGCATCAGATGCCGACCGCCCCGGCCTGAAGCCGAACTGCCTGCTGCTCATCCCCCACAGTACCCGGTGAGCCGTCAATCTGTAAGCCAGCAGTTTCTCCAGGAGCTTCCCGAATAGGTCCAATAGGCAGATTGGCCTGTAAGATTTAACTTCAGTTGGATCTTTCTCCGGCCCTTTTTTGATTATTATCACGTTCGCGGTTTTCCACCTCTTGGGAAACCTTCTTTGTCGGAGACACTCGTTGAATAGGTGGGTCAGCGGTGCGACTAACTGGGGTGCCAGGAATTGCACCACCTCAGCCACAATGCCGTCTGGTCCTGGAGCTTTCCCTCTTTTTACGGATCTTATTTGTGCAGCCACCTCCTCTTCCGAGAATGGGTAGACTGCCGTGTTGTTGTTGTAATCCACTAGATGTGCATCACGCAGTTGCTTCTGGCTTTGAGTTTCTCCATCCGCATTGTCGTCAGGCAGCAGGGACTGGAGAAGGACCTCAGCAGTTTCCTGCCAAGACTCCGTCATCCCATCCCCTCGCCTGACAGTTGATAACTCCTGGGGAGAGCGGATTTTTTCCCTTACTAATTTATAAGGGAGACCCCACGGATCTAAGGCCAACTGGTTCAGCACATAGCTTTCCCAGCTACGCATTCTCACTTCGCGTAACTCCTTCTGGAATTTCGGCTTGGCCTCCCTGTATCGCAACTGCCATCTTTGTCTTTCCAGCCAGATGACACTGCGCTGGTAGTTTCTCCTTAGCCTTCTGACAGATTGACGTAAATCCTCTAATTCGGGCGACCATGGTGACGGCGAGGCCGCCACGGCCTTCCTCCTGGTTGGTACAGCGGCCCTCACCGCTCTATGTACTGCACCCACCAGTTCCTCAGCTCTTTCGTCTACGTCTAGGTCTTCATGTGCGTCACCTTCTGGTAAGGCAGGAATATCGCACTCCATTGCTAAAAGTTCCCAATTTGCTTTGTTATAGTTAAATTGCACCTCCCATCCCATGGTCCAGCGGCACTCTCTTTCACTTAGAGTGAAGGTTATTAAGTTGTGGTCACTCGTGGTGGCATTGCTTACAACTATCCAATTCTTTATTAGGTTAGCTGCATTGTGTGATGTAAGGGTTACATCTATATTCGTACCTTGTCCTCCTCCTGCTGTGTAGGTAGGAGGATTACCCGGCTTGTTGGCCACCACGAGCTGTGAAGCCATTAGAAAATCCTCCACTTTATCACCGTTTGCGTCTCTGGTGCCGTTGTACCACAGGGGGGATTTTGCATTGATGTCAGCTGTTATGATTATCTTTCGTCCCCGCAACGCCGCGGTAACTCTTGCCAGATGTTCCAGGTGTTGTTCTATCTCATCTCCGTATTGAAAATACATATTTATAATTACTCCCATCGGGGACTGGAGCTCCACGACGTTGCAGTGACGAGTTGTAAATTGTGAGAGCGTAGTTACCCTCAAGAGTTTGTTTGTTATTACTATTGCTGCTCTAAGGTCCTCACCCCTGCTGACAATTTGCCAAGTTGTGGCAGCAAAAGCTATTTTCCCAGCTTGGGAGTACGGCTCCTGTAGGCAGAGCACGTCCAGTCTTGCCTAACCAGCAAGAATTTTCATCTGCCACCACTCTGTAGTAGATCTATATCGAATACAGGTGATGTCAGGGAATTAGCAGGACGCAAATTAATTTTGACAAATTTGTTTTGACTTCAACCCCCTAAAAACAAGTTCCGCTCTCTAAGATGAGCAAGACACAAGCGAACGTCTACATGCTTTATTCTCTTCCTTACGGAAGACAACTGAAGCTTACTATCACCTCTGGGACATTTGAAAAGTTACAAATTGCCTCTGTTATTTTCACCCAGTTTCCCCTGCTCAGTGGCAGAACCGTCCCAGTGCCGCCGAGGGGAAGACAAGTGGCACGTCTCGAAGTACGCAGACCACACACGGCGGCCGGCGGAGACGGGGACAGGAGGGCGGTCTTCGGCTTGCGGAGGGCCGGCGGGGGGCAGCGGGCGCGGGGCGTAACGGGAGCCGGCAGTGGCGGCGGAGCAGCAGATGGCCGGGCGCGACAAGGCACACACGGCGCGGGCGGCCATCGATCATCGAGGAGTCGAGCGGCGCCGAGTCGACAGTCGACTGTCGGCCGGCGCGCTGGCTCGCCTTTCATTAGCGCGCTAACAATGAGCCGGGGCTACTCGAGATACGGCGCCAATTCAAAACGGCCCGCCCCGCCGCGCCGTGCCGGCTCTTCATTTCGGATGCGCGATAGCAGCAGACGACGACGAGGGCCTCGCCGGCCGGCCCGCGCGCTCCTGATACAGCGGCCCGGCTCTGCGCTCCTCTTTCTCCCTCTTCACAGCGGCCGCCCGGCTGCCGGCTCTCCGGCGGGCGCTATCTGGCCCCGCGAGATACTCTGCGCAGCTCAGTTGGCTTCCGCGCCGCCTACTCCAGCACTGCGGCGACGTCACCCTCGGTGCAGAGCGCACGACAAAGCAGTCGTCTTACTACATTTCCTAAAAGCTGCTCCACGTGTACATCAAAACATATGAACTTACACAACTTCCTTGGCGCAATATCGTACAAGGATGCATTAAAATGTAGAATTTGCCAACTGGCACATTTTCGTAAGGGCATCTTCCTGTCAGTTCAAAAGAAGAATCAAAGAAGGAAGTAATGACTGAAGAAAGAAACCTGGGAAAAAACGTAATATCGGGCAAGCAGGAATGCTTAAATACGCTTACCCCCTCCCCAACTCCTCCTCTTAAAAGAGCACACTGCTCGCGATGGGGTGCTTTTGAAAGTGTAGATCTGCTATCAGACAGTTCTGTAACCGCCACCACTGACGTGGTGGCAGCAATGAAGTGGTAACAGTCAACTGTGTGGAATCAGCACAGTAAGTTGCGTTAACGTGGAGACGTGGCAGAATTGCACGCAGGAGCTTTCGTGTTTGGAAGCGCCTGTCACCATACGGTGAGTTACGGTACCAGAGTTATTGGCGGATCAACGTAGGCTATCCAACGTGCCTTCAGGAAATGATCTGCAACTGTCGTAGGAACATCCTAACCGCCAGGGACCCGAGATGTGGCAATAGACTGGTACCGTGGTTGGACGCGCCTATGGCAACCCTGTCAATAAAGTTTCTCAATTTGTCGAATTGTTGATGTGTCAACTCAACCTATCGAACGTACATTACAGAAGTGGTGTAACTCTCGCAGCCATGGAACACGAAAGCGTGAGAACGGTTATCGTAAAAAAATCTCAAACAGCAGGGACCGGACACGAGTGCCACGCCTTGTCCATAGCAGCCGGTATCAAACCCGACAGGAATTGCTGCTGAGAGTGAAGACAGGTTCCATCTCAACCAGTTCCCGAGGAAACATTCCGAATGGAGCGGCAAGCAGTGCATATGTGGAATTAGATACATCACCCAATCACATTAATGTGACCATCTGTCAAAAGCTTGAATAACCACTTTTCCCAGTGAGGTTCTGGAATGTACCGGCTCCAGTGCTATGATGTCCATTACAATTATCCGGCCTGTTATGCCGTGGTCGGTTGATGAATTCTGTATCAATTCTCAACTTTTCGTCTCCGACTGCGGGAGACATCTTCAAGTGGGTCCGTAGCTCGATGGAAGATCAGTAGCGAGCCAGTGGGTGTGTTGGACCTTCCATCGAGCTAGGGACCCTCTTGAAGATGTCTCCCGGAGTCGGCGACGAAACGTTGGGAATTGACAGAGAATTCATCAACCGACCACGGCATAACAGCCCGGATAATTATAATGGACATGATATTTCCGGCCGTGAAAGTCTACATTTTAGTATCCAGTGCTATGGCCAGCTGTGCCAGATTTCCCAGCTGACGATCCATGGCGCGAACAGTCCAATCGAGGACGCCCCGCATTTTCTCGATCTGGTGTAAATTTGGGGAGTTTGGTGGCCAGGAGATTATGGCAAACTCATCCCGATGCTCTTAGAATCACGCCCGTAACTGCGATCTGTGTGACACGTTGGAGTGTCCTGCTGGTAGATGCCATCGTGCTGAGGAAAAACAAACTGCATGTAACGTTGCAAATGTTCGCCAAGGATAGATCAATACTTGTCGTGATCCATTGTGCTTTCCAGAATGACGAGGGCACCCAAGGAACGCCACGAAAACGTTCCCCAGCCCATGATACATGTAGGGTGTTCGCTTGCAGACGTTTCGCGCCATACACGCCACTGGCCATCTGTCTGATGGCGCATAAAACGTGATTCACCTGAAACGCTCACCCGTTTTGACTCAGTTGGCGTCAAGTTGTGGTATTGGAGTGCAAATTCGTCACTGATGAACAGCAGTCAGCATGCGTGCTTGAACCAGACGCCTCCTGCAGGGCCGGCTGTTATGGCCGAGCGGTTCTAGGTGCTTCAGTCCGGAACCGCGCTGCTGCTACGGTATCAGGTTCGAATACTGCCTCGGGCATGGATGTGGGTGATGTCCTTAGGTTAGTAAGGTTTACGTAGTTCTAAGTCTAGGGGACTCGGCAACGGCCTTGCCGCAGTGGATACACTGGTTCCCTTCAGATCACCGAAGTTAAGCGCTGTATGGCGTGGCCGGCACTGGGATGGGTGACTGTCCGGGCCACCATGAGCTGTTGCCATTTTTCGGGGTGCACTCAGCCTCGTGATACCAACTGAAGAGCTACTCGACAGAACAGTAGCGGCTCCGGTCACAGAAAACCATCATAACGACCGGGAGAGCGGTGTGCTGACCACACGCCCCTCCTATACGCATCCTCAAGAGAGGACGATACGGCGGTCGGATGGTCCCGATGTGGCCTGAAGACGGAGTGCTATGTCTAGAGGACTGCTGACCTCAGATGTTAAGTCCCATAGTGCTTAGAGCCATTTGAAACGTTTTTGAACCTCCTGCATACGTCCATATCCAGTAACTTTCACTAAACAGTCATTGACCAAACGCTGTTGATTGTCCTTTCGTTCATGTGGGCTGACAGGTGCTCAACTGCTACACGTCAATTTGCCCGTACTCATTGCCATAGCCATCGTTCACCCATGTCATCTACGCCCAGTGGTGCACCACAATTGCCCCGGCGCTCGTTCTAGATGGCGCCATTTCGCCATGTACGGTGTATGTAACCCAAAGCGGCCTGTGAAGAGTTAACAAACTTAGCCATTTCGGAAATGTTTCTGCTCTTGTCCCGAAAGCCAATGATCATGTCCTTTTGGACGTCAGATAAATCACTCCGTTTCCGTATTGCTTTCCGTGTCCCCCAGACGCCCTTAATATTCCCTCCACTGCTAGTGCTGCCACCTCCCGTCTGTGAGTGGTTATTGCACATTCACATAGAACATAGCCGGAGGCCACATTAATGTGATTGGGCCATGTATATTGGAAGAGGCATCCTCACAGTGGCACATAATGCAGCACATCTTGAGTTGGTCAAACAACTCAGAAACTGGACAGTAGCTGACAGGGGGCGTACGATATGGTCCAACGAGTACATTCCTTCTCTCTCTTCTGATGAAACAAGGCATCGAGACCACTGAAGGCACTATGATCCATTTAACCCGCTGTGGTTACAGCTTGTAACAATTATACAGGGTGTTACAAAAAGGTACGCCCAAACTTTCAGGAAACATTTCTCACACACAAAGAAAGAAAATATGTTATGTGGACATGTGTCCGGAAACGCTTACTTTACATGTTAGAGCTCATTTTATTACTTCTCTTCAAATCACATTAATAATGGAGTGGAAACACACAGCAACAGAACGTACCAGCGTGACTTCAAACACTTTTTTACAGGAAATGTTCAAAATGTCCTCAGTTAGCGAGGATACATGCATCCACCCTCCGTCGCATGGAATCCCTGATGCGCTGATGCAGCCCTGGAGAATGGCGTATTGTATCACAACCGTCCACAATATGAGCACGAAGAGTCTCTACATTTGGTACCGGGGTTGTGTAGACAAGAGCTTTCAAATGCCCCCATAAATGAAAGTCAAGAGGGGTGAGGTCAGGAGAGCGTGTAGGCCATGGAACTGGTCCACCTCTACTAATCCATCGGTCACCGAATCTGTTGTTGAGAAGCGTACGAACACTTCAACTGAAATGTGCAGGAGCTCCATCGTGCATGAACCACATGTTGTGTCGTACTTGTAAAGGCACATGTTCTAGTAGCACAGGTAGAGTATCCAGTATGAAATCATGATAACGTGCTCCATTGAGCCTAGGTGGAAGAACATGGGGCCCAATCAAGACATCACCAACAATGCCTGCCGAAACGTTCACAGAAAATCTGTGTTGATGACGTGATTACACAATTGCGTGGGGATTCTCGTCAGCCCACACATGTTGATTGTGGAAATTTACAATTTGAACACGTTGGAATGAAGCCTTATCCGTAAAGAGAACATTTGCACTGAAATAAGAATTGACACATTGTTGGATGAACCATTCGCAGAAGTGTACCCGTGGAGGCCAATCAGCTGCTGATAGTGCCTCCACACGCTGTACGGAAACAACTGGTTCTTCCGTAGCACTCTCCATACAGTGACGTGGTCAACGTTACCTTGTACAGCAGCGACTTCTCTGACGCTGACATTAGGGTTATCGTCAACTGCACGAAGAATTGCCTCGTCCATTGCAGGTATCCTCGTTCTCGGTCTTCCCCAGTCGCGAGTCATAGGCTGGAATGTTCCGTGCTCCCTAAGACGCCGATGAATTGCTTCGAACGTCTTCCTGTCGGGACACCTGTCTCGATACAAACGTACCGCGCCACGGCTATTGCCCCGTGCTAGTCCATACATCAAATGGGCATCTGCCAACTCCGCATTTGTAAACATTGCACTGACTGCAAAACCACGTTCGTGATGAACACTAACCTGTTGATGCTACGTACTGATGTTCTCGATGCTAGTACTGTAGAGTAATGAGTCGCATGTCAACACAAGCACCGAAGTCAACATTACCTTCCTTCAATTGGGCCAACTGGCGGTGAATCGAGGAAGTACAGTACATACTGACGTAACTAAAATGAGCTCTAACATGGAAATTAAGTGTTTCCGGACACATGTCCCCATAACATCTTTTATTTATTTGTGTGTGGGGAATGTTTCCTGAAAGTTTGGCCGTACCTTTTTGGTAACACCCTGTACATAGGTGAAGTGACCAGATAATTAGGAGATAGTCACAAACCAGCTCGTCATTGATTCCCAGCAGTGATACAATTACTCCATTTTTCGAAAGGGAGATACATGAGGAAAACCTAATAACAAAAAGAAAACTGAAGCATTACCTATCTGATGACAGCGCGATCGTTGCTTTCGCAGGGTTCCTCATGGCTGCTGCCGTGGAACTTCCCGTCGCCGCGACGGCGGCGGTGGCAGGCTACACTCGGGCAGCGGGAGACTGACAAGAGGCGCCTTGTCTCCGTAATTTCGTGCGCTATCTTGTGGATAACACTATCGTGGCCGTACAAGTTAAGCTATCAGGAAACGTGGTTAATGAGTCTCGATAACCGACGACAAGGAAAACGTCTCGAAATTAACAGAAGGACTTTGACCGGAACACTGGACGCTGTTTCAGCCGCACTCGATAAGCGCAGATAGCGTCCAGCCGTGATAAGCGGAGGAAGTGCGCCGCCCACGGGCTGACCCCACCGCTTGTTGACATCACAGCGGCCTATCATTGTTACAGGCCTAATACACAGGGCGACCGAAGCAAGACCGTGCCTGCAGAACGAGCGACGCATGTTTTGATACTTGTTCTGTTTCTGTTTTCTTTGTATTTCTACTCCGGAGACGAGAATAACACTATTATGCGTACTTTTCCAGTTTTGGTTCTACCTGATTACATGAACACCCGTCTCTTTTCAAAGCGGAGAACGGTACGGGGCCGTCTCCATTCCCAGGAAGTCTCATTATTGTCGGATTATAGCACCGTAATTGCTCTGTAGCAACTACACATTTCTTTCGTTACTCACTGGGAACAAATAGCCAAAAGAGGCTAGATAGGCAAACACTTAGGGCAACGAGAGCAAAGCGGTGTACTAAAAGATCTCGATTAGGCGCTTGTATTTTTGGGTGAAGCTCTCTCTCTCTTCTGTCTATGTCTCTCTCTCTCAATCTGTCCCTCTGCCTACCCCCCTCACCCCCCCCCCCCCCCCCCCCCGGCATCCGTCACTCACAGACAGAGAGAATTAGGCTACATGCAAACTGAAGCCAGCAGCACTATAGCTTGCTTAACGTTTGGTTCATTGTGTCATTGTTGACTTCAGTTGGAGAGCGGTTGTTAATGTTGTTTGTCGTAATTACTGTTTAGTTGTATTTCTTATCGATTCATGTGCGGGCTGATACTGCTTTCGTTGTCAGTTGTCGTCTCAGTACATGTGACCCATTACTCATTTCTTTAGTCTATCTACATTAGTTTCTTTTAGATAATTCCACTAATGGATTCCTTTTATTTAAGATGGAATCTGAATTTTGTAGGGCAACAAAAAATGTGGAAACTAATAAGGTCAAAAGCCCAAAAGAAACTGCAGGTGGCGTAGCACGGATGGGAGTGGAGGAGATGGAGGGCAGGAGTTGAATAGTCTGTCGCCTAGGGCACCACCGTCTGTTAATCAGGCCTTGACAGTTAAACAATTATTCCAGGAGAAATAAACAAATACAGTCAGTGCTCATATTATTAAGGCATTTTCATACGCAGAAAAAGTGAACAATCTTTCATAATAGCCTGAAACTTTGAAAATTCTTTTACACTCTGCCATTTTTCGAAAAATCAGGCCCACATTTTTTAACATAAGTTGCGCATTTAAAACATAAAACTGATATGCACATGTCTGGGCATTTAGTGAAAGTGTACTGCAGTTCGTTGCATGCATACTTTGTTAGTTATTAGCATGCGATTGCGAGTTATTTATATTCGCATAAAATGATTACTACGAGTAGAAATATTTAATGCAGAACAGTGAGACACGTGACCTTCTCAGCTCGCTGTGGTCGTTATTCATTCCAATAATATCGCTGTGCAGGTAGCGTTATCCCGTAAACGGCTTTGTGACAACTTCTTTTGCTCCTATTCAAATTGTTCCAGAAACAGAAAGTGGCAGAAATCCACCGGGGCTATATGAATGCGGGCTTGCCGTGTGGAGACGGCTTCTGATTGAATGTGTAGTACGTAATGCTCCAACAATTCGGCTGCTATTGGACGCATCCATGATCAGAGGTAATATATCCTCTATAGCATATAGTAATGCGTCTCCGTACTCGGTGATACGGCATGAGAGGAGAAACGTGTCTTGCCTTGTAACTGGGAGCCGTGATTATCGTCTATTGACGGCCACCCGCAATAGCGAGTCGGCAATTGGAGCGTCTCAAACAAGTTAATACCTGAAACTTCCTGGCAGATTAAAACTGTGTGCCGGACCGAGACTCGAACTCGGGACCTTTGCCTTTCGCGGGCAAGTGCTCTACCAACTGAGCTACCCAAGCACGACTCAAGCCCCGTCCTCACAGCTTTACTTCTGCCAGTTCCTCATCTCCTGCCACTAGGTGTTTGATGTGATGAGCTGACCATGTAAACTAACGCATACCATTCTAAAACTGTGCCTATGGAAGGTACGTGAGTGTGTTAAATAACTATTCGTCAAAGAAACAGCTTTATGTTAATACCTATTTATTCAAATACTTTTCGGTTAGTTGTTCTAATAATGTTTCGAGACAACATGGCCCCACTTTAATTTATTTCGATCTGACAGAGAATTTACAGAATTGCGTAACCCAGTTTTGATCAGTGTCATCACCGAACAATTGAATTAGACACTGAAGAAACGATTATCCGAAATATTTTATTTTATACGTGATACACTCAGCAAGTGAAGTGACAAATGTCTCATTATCGTTCCTGGAGTGTATTATACTTTATTAATGGTTACCCCGTCAAATTTCTGCACTGGTGTGCAAAAGGTAACTTTCGCAAGATGTGTCCCTACCAAGTAACGTAGCTGGACAAAACTTGGGCCTAAACAGAAACAACTGCTACAGTATAATACAGAAGGTAAGTGAAAAAATACGCAGTGGGACGAAAAGAAATGGCACTTTTATTATCAAAGACAACGATTACATTGGAGTCACTGCGATTTGTGGTGGTCCCACAGATCTTACAAGCTGCAGAACATGGTTCTTAATAGGGTGTGTGATCATCACGGACGACAGTTCATGCTCTGCAACGTACTCCCATACTTGTCACAACACTGGCAAGGAGTACTTGTGGTAAAGCGTTCCATTCCTCCACCAGCGCGACCGACAACTTCCGGGTGGTCGCTGATGCACTTGGACATATTACCATATGGCTCCCAAAAGCATCCCACACATGATAGATCATATTTACGTTGGGAAAACGGACAGGCGAGGCACTTCGCCGAATATCCTCCCGTTCCAACAGCTCCTCAAGCTCTCTGGTTCGGCGCGGTCGCTTATTGTCATCCATAGCAGTGAAGCCAGACCCGAATGCACCCCTGAAAAGACGCATCGTAATCCCTGGACCACCAGAGACGTGCGAAGACGTAATGCACCCAGTAACGGGCACGTCACAGAGCTTGCACTGCCGTCCTTCGTGATAACAAACCCTATTAACAGCCATGTCCCTCCGCTGGCAATGTCCAGGGGACGATCAAGAATCACGGCGACTTCAGTGTAATTACATTTTTTTATCCATTTTGGTTGGAGAACACCGCAGCTGTTTTCGTAAATTGCACTGTGGGAAATATTGCAACCAGACACAAGTTTTCTTGAAATGATTTAATTATACCATTACCAGTTTCGGGCCTGAGCTGCAAGTTCTGCTGATTGCTTACTTAATGATCAGCTATAATTAAAAAACCAAATATACATCCAAAGTTACAACTCTTATAATTTGAAACGCTACACGCAGTTAACTGACAGAGAGAAATTTCTACATTGGCCATTACCAACATCTTTCAAACCAAAGCTATTAAATGTCTAATTAGATAAAATTATCTGTACCATGTCCATTATAATTATCCGGGCTGTTATGCCGTGGTCGGTTGATGAATGCTGTGGTGATTCCCAACGTTTCGTCTCCGACTGCGGGAGACATCTTCAAGGGGGTCCGTAGCTTGATGGAAGGTCCAACACACACACTGGCTCGTTACTGACTGCCGCTAAATTCCGTGTCCGCGCGCCCCCGCGCCGCGGCGTGACGTCACGTGTTTTGAAAACGTCAGTGCAATTGGCCGCTGTCCGTCGCCGTCGATCGCCGTTGCCATCACCCAGTAGTGGACGAGTGGTACACATCTTCTTTAACACCGGCATCCATATACCGTTTAATTTGACGCCCTCCTCCTTTCGGTTGAAATTATTTGGGTGTTTAGCAATTTCGATCGCCTCCCTGTAGAGCCTTTCGTAATATCCGCTCGTGGCCGCTAGTACTTGCGTCTCCTCGAAACGAATATTGTGGTTCCCTGGCTGGAAAGCATGCTCTGCAACAGCTGATCGTTCCGTTTCTCCTCTTCTACAATTTCCCTTGTGCTCTTCCAAACGTTTAGAAACAGTTCTTTTAGTGGTACCCACATAAACATCACCACAGCTGCATGGGATCCTATACACTCCAGATTTTTCCAATGGTTTGCGAGCGTCCTTGGCAGGCGATCGAAATTGCTAAACACCCAAATAATTTCAACCGAAAGGAGGAGGGCGTCAAATTAAACGGTATATGGATGCCGGTGTTAAAGAAGATGTGTACCACTCGTCCACTACTGGGTGATGGCAACGGCGATCGACGGCGACGGACAGCGGCCAATTGCACTGACGTTTTCAAAACACGTGACGTCACGCCGCGGCGCGGGGGCGCGCGGACACGGAATTTAGCGGCAGTCAGTAACGAGCCAGTGTGTGTGTTGGACCTTCCATCAAGCTACGGACCCCCTTGAAGATGTCTCCCGCAGTCGGAGACGAAACGTTGGGAATCACCACAGCATTCATCAACCGACCACGGCATAACAGCCCGGATAATTATAATGGACATGATATTTCCGGCCGTGAAAGTTTACATTTTAGTATCTGTACCATGTAATTTTTGAAGTAGCTTCAAAAACATGGTTCAAATGGCTCTGAGCACTATGGTCATCAGTCCCCTAGAACTTAGAACTACTTAAACCTAACTAACCTAAGGACATCACACAACACCCAGTCATCACGAGGCAGAGAAAATCCCGGACCCTGCCGGGAATCGAACCCGGGAACCCGGGCGTGGGAAGCGAGAACGCTACCGCACGACCACGAGCTGCGGACAAAGTAGCTTCAGAAGTGTAACATATCTGTACACATATCACGTTCTTTGGCACATAATATCAGCAGCCGAAGTAAACAAATGTACCCGCCATCTTGTTTTCGTTTCAGTTCATAGATCAATATGGATTTAACAGAAAACCAAACCTCCGTCTTATAATATGTAAAGGAGGGCTTTTCAGGAAATAAGTTGAATGTGTGGAGGATACATATGTGTAATACTATGTAATCACAAAACTTTGTTAATTTTTAGAACGCAAATATGAAATGAAAAATCTTTTGTAAACTACGCATCAGAAAAACTTTGTCATATTTTAGGACACAAACATAAAACTTGTAAGAAGTCAACGTTACCATCTAACGTTCGCTCAGTCCCGAAACTACTAATGGTATAATAAATTCATTGAAGAAATCTTGTGGCTGGTTGCAGTATTTTCTACAATGTAACTGTCTTTGAATAAAAGTACCATTTCTGTTCGTCTCATTGTGCATTTCCGTCACTTACCTTCTGTACTGCACTGTACTTTACGTTTTGCACACCACGTGTTTACGATCAGTCAGATATTAATGTTCAATCAGCGACGCTAAAGCGCGAAAAGGAGAGATGGTTTTTATGTGTATGCATGTCAAAGCACTAGGTGTTTGATGTGATGAGCTGACCATGTAAACTAACGCATATCACTCTAAAACTGTGCCTATGGAAGGTACGTGAGTGTGTTAAATAACTATTCGTCAAAGAAACAGCTTTATTCCGTCCTTTATTCCGTTCACATGAAGTTTATTAAATACTTTGTGCACTTGTCTCACTGTCTAGAAGGTAGGTTCTACACGCATAACGTTATTCAAGCAGATTACGTAATCCATTAATGTGAATTGTACAACACATTTACGTATTTTTATTAAGTTTGTAGTGCTCGTCTGAAGTGTAAATAGGGAATGGCCAAGGACTGGAGGAAGCAGACGTGGAAATTCGCCGAGAAAGTTGCACAAACGACTAATTAAGTCTTAGAGTTGCTTGTGGACTAATCCCTTTACAGTTTCCTTGAAGTGGTCCTGCACTGCCAACGACCTCCTTTTATAACTGGACTGCCTACCTATAACATAGGTTGACCAAAGTTGATAGGAATAACAGTTTCGACATTTGCCAACCTGGAAGTGGGGACGAGACGCTGAGACCGAGCCAAACAAATTTCTGTCCTTATTCAACATACTACATGAAGCCTGCTCACATCGAGTGAATACTTCGGGAAAATTCTGTGACACTGTAGCCTATACATATAATTTAGCTCAGGACCATTTTGTGTACGTGTGGGACATCCAGATCATGCAACAGTAAAATTTAGAGCATAGTGTTTTATAAGGAATTGTCATGGAATTTCTTCGCTTTCCACAAACCCCTGAACGATCCTTTTTTTCCTGTTACCATAGCGTTGCCTAAAGTTTAGCGTAAAATAGGAGTAAGTTACGTTTTACGTAATGTATTCGGTCTTAAGAGGAATCAAGTAAACGCCTAGGGCCGACAGCGAATCGATCACAGAAAGCTGGGTTTACGAATTTCATATTTTAAATAATATTTTTTCATTTTTATAATTAGTAGTTCAATAAATATTTCGTGACTATCCATAAAAATTATTACATTATTTGAACATGAATAAAAGAGAAGCTACACGAATAAGACTACTTTTCTTCCTTCTGGAGTCGGATTGAAGAAAATGTTCGCACCGCCTTTCAACTTTACCTTTTTATTTGAGGTGTACAACACACAGAAAAATAAACAGTAGTACATATAATGCCAGTTACATCTTTGTTGCACGCTGTTGCAATTTCCGCGGCCACCAGTGCATTGTAGAACTTTGTGGAAGATGATTCGTCAACCTCCATACTCTCTGGATCTTCGAACCGCGAGGAGTTGTTCAGACGCTTAATAGAAAAAGGCTTTTCCTCGTTAACTCACAATGGCCCCTTCCACGCGCTGTATGAAAGTTATGTCTTAGGTAGGTGTGTTGCGTGTAGGTGACTGTAAATGATGGGTATATTTTGTGGTGTCATGTTTGTGTTGCATGATGGGGAAACGTGGTGCAAACATATAGCTTACTCCTCTCGAACTGCATTAAGGAGACCGCTGGGTTTAATACGACCATCAACAGCGTTACATGATCCTACTCCATCAGATAGTGTGGAGGGGTTTGGATATTGGATATTGACGTTGAATCAAATGATCAGGAAGTTTACGCCGCCACCTCTCTTTCTCTTGGCGATTAAATAGTGGTGGCGAAAATTTCTTCGAATTGGCTAGCATCGAGTCACCGCACATACCGCGGCGACGGTAGCAGGTGTATAGCATACAGAACTTGATCTGTAACGTGTTATGGTTCAATAGCTAACGCTCTTTTACGTCTGCAGATATCTGCCGGTGAGTGCCGTAGAGCGAAGTATCTAAAACACTTTACGTATCAAGGGAGTTGCTTCGCATAATGTTGCATAGAGAACGGAAACATTGGAAATTCCTGAGAGTATGCAGGCTGTGGAGTCATCTCCCACAACGCTCTAAAATGTACCAGTGGCCAATAAAATCACAACGCCCTGAAGGCGACGTGCAACAGACGTCTGATATGCGTGAAGTGTACTGAAGGCTTGAATATGAAGACAACTATAATTTCAGCGCATCTGCACAAATTAAGTAAGAATGGCGCAATCTACATATAAGGAAAGATAATGTAAGGAGTTGTTGATTCGGAAACTGATTGAGAAGGTCATGTAAAAGAAGGAGAAGCGTCTACCAACACGTGCCCAATTCGACAGGCTCAGGATCGTGGCCTATCGATGTTGAGGTTTATCGTTCCACGACACCGGCGGGATCGCGGCCTATCGAGGTTACGGTTTATCGTTACGCTCTATCTCTGCTAGCGTTGGTCGCGATGCCACGACTGTCATGCGAATATGGAGTCGATAGGTTGAAGGAAGCCACACTCAGTGCTATGAAGGATCACAACGGCTCCGTAAGTATAGTGCCCAACAAGACTGACACCCTTCGTTCGGCCGTGAAGGTTCTTACATATACGTCACGGACCTTTAGTGAGAAATGGGTTTGTTTGCTGCCAGAAAAACATTCACAGGGATAGTTCGGCGATCTCTTAAGCACCACTGGCAGTCAGCACAGTAATCATTGTTGCGGCTTCGTTCAACGTGGCAGCTGAGTAAGGCGCATTGACTGTGGTGCTCCCAACTACGACACTGGACAGCGAAGTGGCACCACATCGCCTTTCTAGACGTGTCTCCGAGGAACTTAACCTTGACTGGAGGCTTCGAGGTGAACGAACGTTGGCAGACTGGATTCAAAAGCTCATCGTCTTACAGCTGCAGTGGATGGCCTTGTGGTGCACGGGGTACTCTACACGAGACTCTCCGGTTCACCTAGCTAGTTTGCATAGCAAAGTGAAAAGTCCGGTGGCGATACCCAGACTTCGAGGTCCCCATCCCATTATCTTGCAACAAGGTAAAGCTAATTCGATATTGTTGGCGTTCGACTGTTGCCCTGGCCAGCAGGGTCTCCAGCTTTCTCACCCACTGCAAACATCTGGTCGCGAGTTGCCGAGAAAATTACACGCCACAGTTGGACAGCCATTACGTTGATGAACTTTTCCACAGAGTTAAAGCAGTGTGGAATGACGTACCCGTCGTTGCAAACCAAGTCCGTTCGACTCGATACCACGAGTGGTTGTTGTAGCTAGTGGTGCCAGTTCTTTGTACGAAATTCTGTATCTTGTATACTCCAAACCAAATACAAATGTAACCATGCATTCCTCCTATTACACTGTATAAGCACAGTAAGTAAAATGTCGTTATTTCTGTATTTCTGGTTTCGTGGCTAGCAGTGTGCTTGGCTTCATCGTCTTAGCGGTGCGTGGTTGTGCATTATAGCGTTGCTGTTGTACTTGATGCACTCTGCTCCCTTTTAGTATTCACATTTAATAATATTGCGCTATCAGTGTATCATTTGTAAGAGAATTTTGTCAAGGACTGACTTTCGTGAGAGATTACATCCTGCAGTGCAGACTATTGCACGTAGATAACAACGTATGAGACTGATGACCTTAGAAGTTAAGTCAAAAAGTGCTCAGAGCCATAACAACCTATGACCGTGTAGAGAAATCATCACTCGGTCAGAAATTCTGTCAGAGCTTTCGTCGTAGTCTTCGTCGACGTTGTCTTCGTCCTCGTCGTTATCTTCGTCGTCGTCTCACATACATGCTTGTTTCATCTTCACGCAGTTTATGTCCATCGTTTCCTTGGCCGACAAACATCCTTCCTTCATTCCTTGGGTAATTTTCCACATCTCACTTGTTGTTTCCACCGCTCTGCATTCCTTTATTTTCTCATTAATGGCAGGTACAAACAACACATCCCTATCACCTTCATTTCTTACTAAATCCCTTCTCGTGCAGGCCTCCACTCTCCCCAAGAATCTCATCTGTGCTTCTTATATTTTGCTTCATCTATCCATCTCATTACACAAACTGAAGAGTGTCGGGATATTTGTATAAAATTTAAGTTTTGTATGTTTTCAGGATTTACAGTTACAGTAAGTGTTCTGTTAAATTCCCCACATATTGCTTCAAATTTGTGCAGCTTTTCATCTGTCACATCAAGATAACGATAAATTCATGTCGCATCCCACATATTTAAAATCACGCTTCGTTGGTGATTAATATTTTGTATTATATTGGACATTAAATTTTTATCCAAGGAAATTTTAAGATTATATCAAGGAAATTACGCCTTGTGGAGGACAACGTTTCGTAAGTTTTGCTTTACTCAAATATGAATCAGTACTTTCTGTGATATCTTCAGACGGTTTTCTATTTGAAATTTTTTGTTACATTTTAACAACATTTGGAGGTTTTATCAATTTCGGTTAAAAGCTATTACGTGTACGAAGGAACGATAAGTAGGCGTCAGTTATTATATGAATTTACATATACAACTAGAAACACATGTCACAGAAATTGAGGCATTAATGTTGTACATTTATGCTGTTCTGAAAATCAGACCTAGGCTACTACTTTGGAAATAAGATAATAACACAATCTTCACATACCTGGATGACGCCATGCTTCATGTATAAGCGGCAGTCAAATGAAAACAAACATTTGGAAAAAGTTAGTATACTGTTTGTTATTTGGAAAGCAATTGTCAGAATTGTTGATACATTTATCCCACTGTAAGACAAGACGGTCAGTACCTTCTTGGAGAACTGTTTGTGGGTGCCCAGGGAACCATGACTGTGCCCGGGCGTGCACATCTTGGTCTGAATCAAATGGACGGAAAATAATATCTTTCTTCAGGACTCCAAAAACATGGACATCGTATGCGGAGTGATCAGGTCTGCATAGAATATGTGTAAGGGCTTCTGAGCGGAACTTCTACAGTCTGCAGCGTACTCGAAACAACCTTGGTAACATGTGGGCGGTCAGCATAGTTCCGCAGGCAACAGCAAACGTTTTTCCATGAAGCATTGACAGTCGTGAGATAAATATATTAATGGTTACGGCGATTACTTTTGAAATAATAAACAAAATGGTTCAAATGGCTCTGAGAACTATGGGCCTTATTTTCTAAGGTCATCAGTCCCCTAGAAATTAGAACTACTTAAACCTAACTACCCTAAGGACATCACACACATCCATGCCCGAGGCAGGATTCGAACCTGCGACCGTAGCGGTCGCGCGGTTCCAGACTATAGCGCCTATAATCGCTCGGCCACCCCGGCCGGCGAAATAATAAACAGTTTACTTACTTTTTTCCAACTCTGAAATTTTCATTTGATTCCCCGTTGCACAGGACGATTTAGGAGGAACGGTACGTCCTTTGATGGCTGAAAGTATTAGTGATTCTAAACAAAAACCTTGATGTGGACATATGCCATATTCCGAACCTTTGGGGCTCGAACTCATTTAATCTTTTGTAGTGTTTTTTTTTTTGTTTTCCTTTTTTTAATGCTCGAAAACCGCACACGCCGACGAAAACGAGTCGCAGTAAAAAATTAAGCTACATCTGATTTCTTACAACAAAGGACCAGTTTATTTTATTGCAAGGTGCAAGGAGTAATAGTTTGCGGGAAGAGACCGCGAGAATATTGAAAATCTCGCACACCGCGCATGCGTGCAGCGTAAATAGTTTTTGTGGGCCAATTTGAGGTAGATTCCCAACTTGATAGACCGCAAATTTCCAAGAATCAAATTTTTCGTTTCAGCTTCCTTTACACTGCCGTGTTAAATTATAAACAGTGACAGTGTTTGAAAAATACAGAAAATAAAAAGAAATATAAAGTAAACGTGTCCTATGTTGGAAACCAATCAGAATAGGACATATCTCCACACGATGCTTTTTTTTGTAGAGAATCATTAGCACTATCATCCCCCAAAGCATGTACCTTTCCTGCTGACTCACCCTGGATGTTGGTAGTTTCATAGCCACCGCACATCCTACAGCATGTTAGGCAGAAACATAGGAAACTTTTAGTTGTTTACAGAGGTAATGCTGTAGTACGCGTGGCAGACATAAATATACATAACTGATAGCGTCATATACAACGTGTGAACAATTGTGTAACTATCTTATTTCCCAGTAAGTGTCTTCATCGTAACTTTCAGCATAGCGTCAGTGTAGAACATTTGCTGCCTCAGGTCTGTGACTTAGGTGTGTTTGTAAATTAGCGTAAAATTTGATGGCTGATTGTTGCTCCTTTGTACATGTAAATAACTTTAAGCCCAGATTCACACAACCTCCACAAATTGTTAGCCTGTAATAATAATTTTCAGACAGTAACTAAATAAAATCCACTGAAGGTAGCACAGAAAAGTGCTCAAACATGCGTGGATAAAACAAGTTAATCAGACGGTGTCCTGCGTAAGGCAGAATTTCTCTCCATTTCTTCTTAACAAACAAGGTTAGTAAGGAGGACTACATCATCTAAAAACCTGTTATTATGAGATCATCCCAGTGAATCACCACGTGTGATCCATTAAAGAACGAAACTGCCATGCGTAAAACATCCGTTTCATCTGTGATATCTCTTGAACTGTGCGTCCTGCAATGACATAATGTTTGGTGCATTCAGTGGCATATGAAGGTGCGAGTAAAGTTACTAGTACAGAAGTAATAAATTAAAAAGCTATACCGGATGCTGAGGTTTTACTGCATGAACACCGAAAGCATAGCGACAACCTATTTTTCTTCGATTATTATGTGGGAAGTGTCAGCCAGAAAAGTTTTGAACAGGGCTGAAATTATGTGTAGTTCCTTGGAAGTAGCTAAATGGTACGTTCTCAAATTCTGGATTAATATAGTATGGGTAATTTCCGCGCCTTGAATTACACTGTCTCAAGACAAAGACATTTTCTGAGTGTAATAATTATCTTACTGTGGTGAACCTCTCAAATAAGGTTATACCCGTTAACGAGAAGATTATGGTAGCCTTTTAAATTTTTAAATTTCATCAATAATATTAAATGAAGTAGTGAAAATAAAGTTTTTGTTGCCCCTGGAAACCATCAGCTAGCCATCCTGCAAGCGGGATCGTGCCCGGGTTAACCGTTTAGCACTGTATAATCCGCACACATTTAGTTTAACCGACGTTCAGCGAACTGCAGACCGTCTTTCCGAGTGGGGTCTCGGCACCATCCGTATTTACGGGAGCAGTTGCAGACTGGCGGCCGGCGCCTCTTGCCGCTCGCGTGTGTCTGTCGCCTGGCCGGCGGAGGCAGGGCAGCGCCGGCCACTTAAGGTCCTGCCTGCCTCCCCCGCTCTAATTACTCGGCCCCGACGAGATACCGCGTGCGCGCGGGACGCGTATAATGATCCGGGAATGATGTTTCAATGTTTACATGTTATCTCGCTGTCCCGGCCGCTATTTTCATTAATTAACTGCGCCGGCCTTTCTCCATAAATATTCATTACACCGGGCACTTCCCTTCTTATTCGTTCCGCGCCATTTGTCTCGC
This sequence comes from Schistocerca cancellata, assembly GCF_023864275.1. Lineage (NCBI taxonomy): Eukaryota > Metazoa > Arthropoda > Insecta > Orthoptera > Acrididae > Schistocerca > Schistocerca cancellata. The sequence goes on from NC_064631.1 coordinate 362,966,953, forward strand.
TCCGCTGGCCGCATTTCTTTCTCCTCCTCCTCCTCTTCCTCGCCGCCTTATCGCGCGGCGCGAAATTGAGAAAAGAAACCGAGATACGGAACAGGCCAGAAAGAGAAGAGATTCATTTTTAATGTGCACTTTATCAAGAGGCCTGCTTATTTTCTCGTTCTCGCCGCCGGCGCTCCACTAAATCTCGGCTAGTGGAGGGCGGAGCGCCCTGCTTCAAGGGGAGCAAATGCGTGAGCCGGCCGCGCTGGCAGGTAATGCTGAGGGCTGAAGCGCGCTATCGCGCTTCTGCACGCCGGAAACGAAATCGCGCAATGGGTCGCAAATGCGTCGACACCACTGCCCGCAAATAAGGCGCTCACTTCCGAGGCTTTTCTTTAAAGACATCCGAGAGTTCCTAACTGTCACAAAATCGCTTTCAGTTATTAGACGGGCATGTGGATCACATACTTACGTCTTAATTGGTTTCACAAAGTCATGTAAATATAGGGTGACAATTATTCAACAATATGAAAAAACGTAAATTAGTTACAAACTGCGGCGTACACACACACTTCAGTCAACATGTAAGCGTCACTGCAGATATTCGTATTTGAGTTACGACATGTTCGATATGCCTGCTATCATCCTCGATGATGTAGCCCAGACGAATATCGAAATTCAGCATGACCCACTGAAGTTTCGGAACATCGATGCGGTCAACGACCTCCTCAATAGCTGTTTTCAGCTCAGCAATGGTTTTGGGGTTATTACTGTACACCTTGTCTTTAATACAGCTCCACAGAAAGGAGTTGCCTGTTTTCAGATCCGGAGAATAGGGCCACCAATCGAAGTCAATGCCAGTGGCCTTTGGCTATCTCAGAGCCACAGTGCTGTCCACAAAGTGCTCCACCAGGACACCACTCTCCTGCATCGATGGGGTCGAGCTCCGTCTTGCATGAACCACATCTTGTCGAAATCAGGGATTTTGGACAATGGGGATGAAATCGTCTTCCAAAACCTTCACGTACCGTTCGGTAGTTACCGTGTCATCAAGGAATAGTCCGCAGCTCGTGGTCGTGCGGTAGCGATCTCGCTTCCCGCGCCCGGGTTCCCGGGTTCGATTCCCGGCGGCGTCAGGGATTTTCTCTGCCTCGTGATGACTGGGTGTTGTGTGATGTCCTTAGGTTAGTTAGGTTTAAGTAGTTCTAAGTTCTAGGGGACTGATGACCATAGATGTTAAGTCCCATAGTATTCAGAGCCATTTGAACCATTTTGAACCATCAAGGAATATTGCACCGATTACTCCCTGATTAGACATAGCACACCACACTGTCAATCGTTGACGGTGAAGAGACACTTCTCGACCGCAAAATGCAGATTCTCAGTCCTCCAAACGCTCCAATTATTGCTTATTGACTAGCCTATCCAAAAGCGGGTTTCGTTGTTAAATCAAACCATAGTCATTTCAAACTGATTCCCATCATTCCCCGCGGCCAATCGTGCAGTTTGAACGTCCTAACGCAAAACCGTTCAGAAGTTATGACGATTTTGTGTCATATAGTTCAATAATTGTCACCTTGTGTCCTCACACGAGAACGAACACTAAGTACAGTTCCAGGATTATGTTTCATTATTTTATCCTTACGTTGCGTATTGTACTTTTCGTCACAAAGATTTAATCTAAACACATTAATAATAATATGTTCCTTGTCTTAAGAAAGAAATGTTAAAAGTTTTACAGTTGTACATCTACATGAGTACTCCGCAGGACAGACTAAGCTGCCTTTTTGCGAGTTATACTTAGGAGAAAGCAATATATCGATTGAACCTCCTAGAAACGTGTGCTCTCAGAATTTCAACAGTACATCACACCTTGATTCATAACGCCTCCCCTGTACCCTTTGCCGCTGGAGTTCTCAGAGCATCTTTGTGGCGCTTTCACGCTTACTACACGAGCCTGTGACGAAATGCGCTGGCCTTCTTTGTGTCCTCTCTACCAACCCTACCTGGAACGGTTCCCACACTGACTAGGAATACACATGTATCACTCGAAGCAGTCTTTAAGCTAATTCCTTCGTGGGTGGGCTGCACTTCCCGAGGATTATTTGAGTGAATATCAGTCTGGCAACTGTATTCTCCGAGATTAGTTTTATGAGGCATGTTGCCTGAAGCCTTACTTCTTAATAATACACAAAACATTTTCAGACTGTGATCGATAGAGGCTTTCGCGACGGTTTTCAGCTTCAGCAAAACTTTTCCGGGTGTGTTACCACCTCGTAATTTCTTTTTATAGACGTACATTTCAGCCACTTTTGCAAGGGCCTACATCAGTGTGCTCCACTTACTATTGGGCTAATGTCACAATCAGTTCTTAAACAGCGTAATTTCATCGAGCTCGTAGAGTCAGTTTATTAAGAACTTCAGTCAACTCTATTTAGACAGAAAGCCAACAGTCGGGAGGCTGATATTCTTTACTGATACTGGTTTTTATTTGAACTGATGCTGGATTATCGGCAAATGAGGGCAAGCCAACACAATGAGACGAGGCTGCCGCAAGTGCGTCAGGTAAACAAAGTGCCCTACGGCACGTAACAAATATTAAGCTGTCTCTGGCGCCAACAGGGGCCACGAGAAAAAAGAATCTTGCCCCCCCCCCCGCCCCCATTGTTCTGCTTTGCGTGTACTTAAAATTTCACGGTAAACAGTCTTAAATTCTTAATAAACACTCTTACTGGGATATTTCTAACTGTAGCAACGATTAGAGGGATGTTTTAAGGATCTGATCTTGCATTTGAGAGTACCTTCCCAGAACACAGATCATAGGAGAAATCCTTTGTTCGCAAAGGCATAACTATGTGCAAGGGTCTTTTTCCCACTGCGAACTTTTCAGAGCAGCCTCTGTTGGTTTTGGAAAACTAGAAAAGACGTAATGCGACATTAAGGATTTGAGTCGATCCGCAAGGCAAATTGAGGTGGTTCAGTTTCTAAACTTTTTGCTTAACAAGCGGGTTTAACGCGCGAGGAAGCAGCATTTCAGCGCACTGAAGCGCAGTGAAGTCTCTTTCTTAAGGCAAATCCTATTCTGCAGGTATCTAATTCTTCGTGATATGCACGGATGTGTCTTAGAAGTGTTAAAGTTTTTACAGGAGCAGAAAGACCCTTAAATGTTTCTTTATTGTACCATCTGTGTCTTACAAGAAATGAAAAATTCAAGGTTTCGGTTAAGTTTAATTCTCAGCTACTGAGATTTTATGTTTCACAAAAGTATTACAACTATTGTCAGGAATTATTCTGGTCACTTAGTCTGTAACGTAGAAATTAGTCATTATGTGGAGTGTACAGTTTTAGTTTTGTAATTACTATTTTAATTTAGACAGGCAAGTACTTGTAACTATTATGATCATCAAAAGAAGTTTCAGAATCACACAAACCATTTATATCTAGCTTCTTGAACTATCGACCTGAGTACAACGCCATCAGTGTGGAATACAGTGCCGGGAATATCTTTAAATCAACTCAAGCTATTAGCTTTTTTTACAAATTTAGGGCAGGCCATTGATAAACGAAATATGAGTCAAATCGCAGAGTCAACAAGATAAGCGGGTTTTAACGCGAATACTATCGTAGTGTGTATCTTAACAAGTACATAGCATCGGCAGCGATGTCAGTCTTCCTTATTGTGAAGAATGAGATAAAGAAGTGTCTCAGTACTTTTATGGAACCGGAATATTTGTGACTGACTCCAAATTTAATTTACTGATGAATGCATTTCTTGTTATCAGCCGAGTAGCGGCGACATATTTCAGCCAACATTTCAAAAAGTTTCGTAATCAGCAACTTAAGGCTCGGATGACAAGTAGGAGACCTAAGGCGATGGATACGAAACTTGCTGAAGCGCTCTTTGAGGACGACGCTGCCTGTTGGCTGATATCCCTAGAAGAGTTAACCAGTCAAATAAGCAGAGAAAAATTACATTCTCTTGTAGATTTCCTTATTCTTACTGGAAATTATAGTGATACATAAGAACTTAAAATTCTAGAAAAAAGTATACAAATAGAGTTTATCCCATCGTAGAGTTGTGCTGAAATTTAGCAGCAAATTACCTCAATTGCGTAAAAAGGAGGTAATTTCCAAGAATGATTGCCTATGGAACTCGCTGGCTTCAAACGATGCATATAGAAAGTGCGTTCGGAAATCGATCATGCGACTCCGCTGGCGGGCGTTATGATCAATTATTTGTGATCGACATTTTTGTATGTTTTCCGTCGTCCCCTTACTTGCTCTAAATTACGTACCTCCGTGAATTATTTGTGACATGCTAGGGAAACATAGACGATTTATGTCGTTAGTGAGTGGGATGTCTCGTGTTCTTGACGTTTCTTCGGCGGATTCTCTCACATGGAAGAATCTAATTCCATTAATATCCACCGTAGAAAATTGTTCGAATTTTTGTCGCAAATATGGAGTACTACCGGAAGAGGAAAGAAGGGACTGTGTAGACTTTGGTGGTGCAAAGTGTGTAAAACTTGGTAAGAACAATTTCGATGCTGAAATACCGTTACAATTTCATTGCGGACAGTGCGGAAAAGGAAAGAGTACCAGGAAGAATACATGGTTCGACTCTTCCAAATTATCCGTCCAGACCACCGTAATGGACTTTCACATGACGACAACACCAACGACGAGTAAGGTAAGTCGTCTCCTTTGCAATTACAAGTATTTTTGTAACGCTTTTCTTTTGTAGTTGCTGTAGTGACCAGCGTAAACACACTCATAACGCCCGCCACTAGAGTCGCACGATCGATTTCCGAACGCACTTTCCATATGTATCGTTTGGACCCAGCGACTTCGACAGGCAATCATTCTTAGAAATTACCAAAAAGGATATTGTTGGCGTGCACCTATCATCTATCATTAAAAACTCTAGTACGGTACGCCGTACTTACCCGTGCCGAACTTTGTCCTTACGTGATTTAACTTTTTCATGATTTGTTTACAAAATATTCGGCGATTTTCGCAGTTAGGAGTCGCAGCCGTCCGTCTCCGCCCGGAGTGACAGCGTCTGCCGGGTGGTCTATTGCGCTACGGCAGGCGCCGCCGTCTGAAACCCCGGCTGCAAAGCGGGAAACTCTTGTCGCGCGGCAACGTCCATTTGGGATCCGTCCGCTTTAACTACGTTGTTTAGCAAGCGTTACCAGACTTCGTCGTACAGTCCAATGTATCATGTCGTATTAGATGTTAGAAGCTGCTCCAAACACAAGTTAACTGCAATTCGCCAAAATGAGTGAATATACGACAGATGATTAATGCATGTTAACAAGCACACAGCATAGTTAGGCATTCAATACATTTTGAACAAATGGCATGGTAGGTATTTTCAGGATTCAGAACTTATTTGTGACCATATGAAATAGGCTTTCCTCGCTCGAAACAAGTTTCATACGTAATAGCTCAGAACATTTACCGCCTGTCTCTCCTTTGGGTCGTTGGACGCCATTTTTTATTTGTTTCGGCAGATATTTGCAATTTAGTTTTTGGAACGTGTAGCTAGAATCAGCCGAAACAAATACTGCTCATCACGTTTTTCATACGACCCACAGTGTCGACGGAGAGGGTCCATTTGTTTCCCATTATAAACAAGACGATTTTTAAACCGATATTTTACGCGCTCGAGGTTGCCGAAACACCAGAGAAAATGCATCTGACGTCACCTTAGAGAAACCTTCTACGTAACGAAAAAGTAGCGCAGTGGTTAGCACACTGGAACCGCATTAGGTAGGACGACCGTTCAGATTACCACCCGGTTATCATAATTCCATGATTTCACTAAATTTCTCCATGCAAAGGCCGGGATGGTTCCTCTGAAAAGATCCGAACTCATTTCCTTCCCGCATCCTTTCGTAATTCAAGCTTGTGCTCCTTCTCGGAAGGCCGCGCTGTCTATGGGGCGCTTGCTTCCTTCCTGAGAAGATACAGACTATAGAATAATGCAACTTCATTATCCGGGATGATTTTGGATCTGAAAAATTATTTTTGTACACATTCACATTTCATTTTCATTTCTCTTTTAACGACGTTAACGTGCAGGATATCGTGATACGGTTATTCCTAGACATTCAAGCACGGCACTTAGGTGAGATCAAAAATGGCTCTGAGCACTATGGGACTTAACATCTATGGTCACCAGTCCCCTAGAACTTAGAACTACTTAAACCTAACGAACCTAAGGACATCACACAACACCCAGCCATCACGAGGCAGAGAAAATCCCTGACCCCGCCGGGAATCGGACCCGGGAACCCGGGCGTGGGAAGCGAGAACGCTACCGCACGGCCACGAGATACGGGCACTTAGGTGAGATCAATAAATATAAGTCCGCAGCTCGTGGTCTTGCGGTAGCGTTCTCGCTTTCCGCGCACGAGGTACCGGGTTCGATTCCCGGCGGGGTCAGGGATTTTCGCTGCCTCTAGATGACTGGATGTTGTGTGTCTTTCATCATCATTTCGTCATCATTGACTCGCAAGTCGCCGAAGTAGCGTCAGCTAAAAAGGACTTGCAGTTTCGGCGGCCGAACACCCCGCATGGGGTCTCCCAGCCAACAATTTCATTTCAATAAATATAATGCAGTGACATAGTGACATTGCCTATGGTAAAGAAGAAGAGCATTCTAAGTTTCTGTCGGTCTGGACGAGATCAGGCAACAGAAAGTCCAACTGTTTGAAAATTGCTATCTTTCCCACTTTATGAGTATTTTCTTACAGTGACTGTAATCACGAATTTCCCTACTACTCCCGTCCACCCCTTTAAATAGGTGCCGTGTAGGATTAGCCGAACGCGGCTAGTCCCGGCGGAGGTTCGAGTCCTCCCTCGGGCGTGTGTGTGTGTGTGTGTGTGTGTGTGTGTGTGTGTGTGTGTTTGTCCACAGGATAATTTAGGTTAAGTAGTGTGTAAGCTTAGGGACTGATGACCTTAGCAGTTAAGTCCCGTAAGATTTCACACGCATCTGAACATCATCTCTTTAAATAGGCATTACTTCATGGTAAGTCAATCTCTTTGCACTACAATTCTTTTACTTACTTTCCAGCAGCGCTTTCGAATTCCTGTTCCTGTTTTCCCGTTCTTTTTCTTTTTCTCTTTGGGGATACAAAATAGGACAAGTGCGTGCTTGGATAGCTTAGCTGGTAAACCACCGACCCGCGAAAGGAGAAGGTCCCAAGATCGAATCCCGCGCAAGCACACAATTTTAATTATTAGAGTCAAGTTTACCGCAACATACTGGCAGAGGCTGTTACGACATAGTCGAGGGGGAAAGAGGAAAGAGGGGAGAGAGAGGGGGGAGGCAATACAGGGTTCAAATTTCTGTCTGGTCGTCTTTTTACGTTTTCCACGATTTACCATAAACTACTTCATGCGGTAGTCAGAATGCTTTTCCGACAACGGGTCGCATTCATTTCCACCCACCTGTCTCTAATGACCTCGATATCGACGGGAGGACAAATACTAAATTTCCTTCGCACGGCGCCGTTCAGAGGAGTGGCGACGCGTCGCTCTGCACGCCCGTGAATGACGAGACGACAGGCAGCGAGCCGCGGCCCAGGCGCGCCGCCGACAAGCGAGCGCCCGCCCCTACCCCCCTCCAACCCTCCGTCGTGTGGGATGCTGCGCTATCTGGCGGGACGACCGCGCATTAGCGGGGTGGACAGCGCCCTTATCTCGCTAATTACCCCCGACTCGCACTCACTTAATGACACACTTTCTATATTATAACGCGCGCCTTACAAATGGCCGAGCTCCATCTGATAGCGCGCCCACAGAGTGGGGCAGGGGGCGCTAGAAACTTTCCTTTTTTTATGGACCTAAGATAGCGCCGGTCGGCGAGGCGAAAGCGTAAAAAAAAGTAATTCCGTGTGGCCGGGCCCGCATCGGGGGTTCCGATCTCGTCGGGAGGGGCGTGTCCCCCTCTTCTGCTCGCGCCCAGCCGGGCACAGCCGATAATTTCAACAGCGGTCCTGGGCGGAGCGCGGCGCGGGGGTGGGACGCGAGATGCGGCCGGTCAACCGGCTCGTGTCGCCTCTACCTGCGGGCGTTCCGACAGCCCCGCCATGGGAGCCGGCGCTCGCTGATAATGAGCTAGTCGGCGAGCAGTCTGCGCGTGAAGAACAACCGGAAGGTTCAAATTTGCTGTTTGCAACTTTCACTATTCAGTTATTTCGCTTGTTATTCACCGCAGATTTTCTGCAAAGAAACGTTTCTGTATCTACTTATCGACTGCTACCAACAGTCTGTCTTCAGTACAGCCTGTAAGGCGTTTAACAACAACTCTCAAAATTCCGATTTAGGGTGCCAATCAGGTCCTGGTCAGCAGTGCAGCGAAGCCTGGGTAGCGTATTTGTAGAGACACAATAGTTTTGGCGAGCCTCGCGTGAAGTCTTGTTTTGGCTGTCTGTTAGTGCGGGTCGGCGTTTGGGGCTCGATGGTGTGGTAAGATGACGTTTGGCTGTGTGCAGGTGGAGCACATTTGCAAAAGAGTTTGTTAATCATTCACAGAGATATTGTACTTCACGCGTAATTATTTTCATGCTTCAAATCGCAAAGCTGGAGGTAGAGAATTTCACTGAAACTTTGAAGACTTTAAAGTGTATCTAAATTTCAACTGGGAAAGCCCACAGAAATGACGCCGACTTCACGTGTATTTGATACCACTCCATTCTTCGTCTAAAAGTTTATGCTTGTTTACTGGGGAGAAAGATAGAAAGAAATGATTATTTTTCTGTTTCTTCAGACATTACGACAGCATCAAATCAGACATGTAAGACTGTGACGCAGTCATGAACAGATGCGCTTTAACAGAATTGTCAGCTGAACACATTTATGGTGTTGAGACGTGAAACAGTAATCGTTCATGTTCTGATCCTTCCGATGGTTTGGGCCTGAAGATGGAAGCTTGTACTTTCGATACACATCAGTTTTAATCTGACCAACACTCTAAATGTGAATGATCCGAACTATTTTCTCAAACTATTAAAGAATGATTGCTGCATCCATCGACGTACGGGTAAAATTTAAAAAAATTACTCATCAGAGTTAATCTCAACTGACTGTTGCATCGCTATATGTGTTAACAGTTCAGCTTTATGTGGTGTGATTCAGCTGGCCCCACCAATGGGTCTTCCGCAACCTGCAATACTTTCAAATACACGCTCAAGATTTTCATATTCTCTCGCTCGCTATACGCAAACTGCGCTGAAGCGCCAAAGAAACTGCATTTTCAAATACGGCGATATGTAAACAGGCTGAATACGGCGCTGGCGTCGGTAGCGCCTATATTAAACAGCAAGTGTCTGGCGCGGTTGTTAGATCGGTTACTGTTGCTACAATGGCAGGTTATCAAGATTTAAGTGACTTTAAAGGTGGTGTTGTACTCGGAGCACATGCGATGGGACGCAGCATCTCCGAGGTAGTGATGGAGTTAGGATTTTCCGACCATTTCACGAGTGGACCTTGAATATGAGGAGTCCGGTAAAACATCAAATCTCCGACATCGCTGCGGTCGGAAAAAATCCTGCAAGAGCAGGACCAACGATGACTGCGGAGAATCGTTCAACGTGCCAGAAGTGCAACCTTTCCACAAACTGCTGCAGATTTCAATGCTGGGCCTTCAACAAGTGTCTGCGTGCGAACCACTCAACGAAACGTCATCGCTATGGGTTTCGGAGCCGAAGGTCCACTCGCATACCCATGACGACAGCACGACACAAAGCTTTACGCCTCGCCCAGGTGCGTCAACACCGACATTGGACTGTCGAAGACCGGAAACATGTCGCCTGGTCGGACGAGTCTCCTTTCAAATTGTATCGAGTGGATGGACGTGTACGGGTATGGAGAAAACCCCAGAAATCCATGGACTCTGCATGACAGCGGGAGACTATTCAAGCTGTTAGAGGGTCTGTAATGGTGTGGGGCGTGTGCGGTTGCAAAATCAAAGATATTCGAAGAAGAAACAACTATCGCATTTTTTGAACTAATGCTTGCGATATGGTTCTGTGGTTAGCATACTGGACTGGTCTTTGTGAGAACTGGTCTTTAAATGCTCGTCGGGTTATTCTAAGTTGTGTCTCTTTTGCCTGAGTATCTTCGGGAAAATGCAGGGCAATCTTAGTTAAAAATGGCCGCTATTCTTCCTTGAATAATTCGGGAGAATACTCCGTCGCTGCTGATCCAACGTTAGCTGCACATTAATCTTTGAACTTTCTTCTTCTCGCAAAAGAATGTAGTATTCCGTAACAGCTAGATGTTCGTAGAGTTTTTCGCTTCGTTTCCAAGCAAAGAAAATATTAAACGTAAAAGACCTGTCTTTTGCAAGCAATTAAAGGCCTTTACATAGGTAGTCAGGCAGCAGTTAGAGTTGACGGTAAATTGAGTTCATGGTTCAGAGTAGTTTCAGGGGTAAGACAAGGCTGCAACCTGTCTCCACTGTTGTTCATATTATTTATGGATCATATGTTGAAAACAATAGACTGGCTGGTTGAGATTAAGATATGTGAACACAAAATAAGCAGTCTCGCATATGCGGATGACTTAGTTGTGATGGCAGATTCGATTGAAAGTTTGCAAAGTAATATTTTAGAGCTAGATCTGAAATGTAAGGACTATGGTATGAAGATTAGCATCTCCAAAACGAAAGTAATGTCAGTGGAAAAGAGATATAAACGGATTGAGTGCCAAATAGGAGGAACAAAGTTAGAACAGGTGGACGGTTTCAATACTTAGGATGCATATTCTCAAAGGATGGCAACATAGTGAAAGAACTGGAAGCAAGGTGTAGCAAAGCTAATGCAGTGAGTGCTCAGCTACGATCTACTCTCTTCTGCAAGAAGGAAGTCAGTACCAAGACTAAGTTATCTGTGCACCGTTCGATCTTTCGACCAACTTTGTTGTATGGGAGCGAAAGCTGGGTGGATTCAGGTTACCTTATCAATAAGGTTGAGGTTACAGATATGAAAGTAGCTGGGATGATTGCAAGTACTAGTAGATGGGAACAATGGCAGGAGGGTGTCCACAATGAGGAAATCAAAGAAAAACTGGGAATGAACTCTATAGATGTAGCAGTCAGGGCAAATAGGCTTAGATGGTGGGGTCATGTTACACGCATGGGAGAAGCAAGGTTACCCAAGAGACTCATGGGTTCAGCAGTGGAGGGTAGGAGGAGTCGGGGCAGACCAAGGAGAAGGCACCTGGACTCGGTTAAGTATGATTTTGAAGTAATAGGCTTAACATCAGAAGAGGCACCAATGTTAGCACTGAATAGGGGATCATGGAGGAATTTTATACGGGGGACTATGCTCCAGACTGAACGCTGAAAGGCATAATCAGTCTTAAATGATGATGATGATGAAAGACCTGTCTCAAATAAATTTAAATCATGTAGTACTGGCGACGACGTACTAACAAGTTCACAGGTTTCTTTTAATAACAACGGATTCCCCTGCAGACATAAAAAAAATACGCTGATGAATAATGTCGTTGTTTTCGAGAAATGGCTCTACACAGAAAAAGATCGACAGTAAAACGAGGAAAAAAATTTGTAACTTGTGGTGCTGTGTGCGCGATGACTGTGGCATTAGCAGCCTATCCGGACACACGACTCAGGAATAAGTGTCGCTAATAGATCGACAACTGACGACCATTCTAAGATGAATTTCGCATGCTATATTCTGTCTCTAGAACAGGAGCTTATTTTGCAGGAATAATCGGTTTTAGCAGGCAGGCAAGGATCGAAGCGGAGGAGGTAGCAGCAGCGGCTCGCCGCTAATTGGACAGCATACAGCTTTCGAGTGGCTGCGATGCAATTACAACAGTCGACGATGCTTATCAGCGCCACTCCAGATAACGGCCGTGTCTGGTTTCTCGCAAAGGCCGCACTGCTACCCGAACCAGCTCGTGTTATATTGTCCGATGAAACATGCGAACCACCACTGCGGGTGGTATCTGTCGTCGAGGAGAATATTGTGCTTAGTGGCTACCAGCAGTATGCTCCTCTTTAAAGAGAGCATCAGGAACGTCAAGTGTTACGTTCGTATTGTCCTCAGCTTACAAGGTATGGGACCAACGAGATGTATAATCCTGCGGCGTGCGACACAGCACGTGACACTACAGGTCTTACGAGAGTCAGCGGCCGTCTCCGGTGGAGGAGTGGTCGTGGGGGGGGGGGGGGGGGGGGGGTAGCGGGTAACTATTTCAGACGAATTTAGTAATTCTTAACTGCGCTTTTAAATACAAGCAAGCTCTCAATAACACATGACAAAGTTAAATCCTTTAGTGAGTACAGTTCCACTGACATACTGATTTCCCGTGGGCCCCATTCGATGCACGGCGGGCAAGTGTGAAGCCACAAGTTCTTTCTGGGTCCCGTATTTCTCGTGGGCCCCGACCAAGTAGAGAAATTAATGCCCCGTCGTCAGTGACGACGAGGAGATGCCATCCAGACTGAAGTGATTGAGAGAAAATACGAAACATCGATACCAAGTTCGCCAGACAGGGCTATGAACCTCTCTACAGTTAACCACACTGTTGCTTCCTCTAACTTTAGAAAAGTAAAAACCCAAAACAGGTAAACCACTGAAGTAAGTATGGGTAACAATGATGAATATGTAGGAAAACCATCATAGCGCTAAATCATGTAACTAAAAGAAATAGATCAGTCAACAAGAATGCTGTACCCCACAACGAAGACAACCAGAGTAGTCTCCAAACAGGAACAGTATGGTCGTCAAAGATACGAAGTAAAATATACGACGATCCTTCGGGACTTCTGATGTGTCCGTTTTATATTCCAAGCTTTCGGTATGGTAACAAAAGTGACAAACTAGCGACTACACTATGACAGCCAAGGCGGAGGTAGTCTGCTAAAACACTCATCGATGTGGAAATTTTATTCACCAGAATCTCAGAGCAGAAAAATAGGGCAAGAATAGCACACATCTATATCAACGTTGTGCGTCATTTTACTAGCTAAAATTCTTCTCCCTGTTACCAAGAGAGATCGTACGACGCTGTAATGTATCAGGCTTTCTGTTGGGTGACTCCCTTCAAAAGCTCCGGAAGGAAATGGAATAGCCTGGCACACGATTTTACCTCTACTTTCTCACTATTGCACATCAATTAATCAACAATTAACAGGAAGCAATGACGCACCTCCCAACTATTATTTCGGTAAGGACAACAAAACGTAACCAAATAAGTCACCACGCGAAATATTAGTCAGCCACTTAAACGAGAACTACTGTTACTTTGGAGCTGGAACAGAAACTGGTAGCACGCGGTCATGCCACCCTCCTGCACAGGCTAAGTCAAAGCATTTTTTGAAAGCATACACCGATATTTGACTGGATATTACTGTATTTTTCTTCTGCACAATCTAGATTTCGACTTTCGCGCCGTTGTCGAGTACAGTGTTGCTGCGTGCTGTTCAGAATGACAAATAGTCAGGTCAATACATTTGTTTGACACTGATTATAAATGGTACAACATTAAAGTCTTATAGCAGTGCAGCACATTATTGTACAAGCATGTCATAACTGCTAAAGGCTATTACTGTGTCTACCTGCTTTGGGCTAACTTTACCAGATATGACGTGCTTGTAGAATAATGTGCTGCATTCCTACTACACGTTAATTTTGAACCATTTATATCAATGTTAAGCAAATTTGTTGAATTGTGTTTGTTACTTGGCACAGTACACAGCAAAATGAAGTCAATGGCCTGACAGCATTGTACTGAATGATTGTGGCTCAGCACCATCGAAAACTTTTTAAATCATAGCAGTCGAGCGGTGTGGATATGCCAGACGGTTGTATGGAGTCATCGCTGTAAATTAGTTAGACGTGGACGGATGACAGAATGCCACAGCACCTGTACAGGAGCTGTTGTGTTAGGACGTGGCTATGACCACATAGTGAAAGAAGTTGCCCGATTTGTTGATGTGTCACTGTGGACTGTCCGACGTGTCTACAACGAACGGTACATCACTCGCTGCCACGTAAAACGGCATGAAAGCAGTGTTCGTAAGGAGAACATAACCGATTGCTACTACAGATGAGTATCACGCATCGTCAATGGCAGTCGGTTTCATAGCCGACAGGAACTGCCGCTGTCGGTGAATGCAGATCGATCTCAACCAGTTCTCGAGCGAAGACTGCTAAGGGAACTTCATGCACTGAATATCTGGAGTCGTGAGCCTAGCAGACGTCCATTGCTCACAGCGGCACGCAAAACTGAGCGTATTCAGCTGCCAAACACAGAATCTGGATGGTGGCACACTGAAGGCGTGTAATGTGTTTTCCAACGACGCAAAATTTTAAGTATGCCGACAGCTCTATGAGGCGTTTAACCCTCACTGTATGGTAGTTGCAGTTCAGGCGGAGGTGGTTCAGTGATGTGGTGGATGTGTTTTTCACACCATGACTTGGGTCAAGTCATTAAGGTTACCGTGAAAAGGAGCCACAATGTTTGTTTCAATATTCTCGAATCCAAATGGTGTCCTTTCTTTTCCATAACATTTATTTTCCAATCTTTTTATTTTATTTTATAACTTGTGTTTATATTAACAAAGAACTAAACCAACTGTTAACACGCTGTCGCGGTAGTAATTGTATTAGTAGAACTGTATTAGTGATAATACTACTCATGAACTGTTATATACATAGTGGGCTAATTGTAGCAAATAAATAAATAATTCGCGATGACTATGCCATTTTACAAAACAATGTTAACAAGGCTACACTGTATTTTTGTGGCCTGATGATACTATGGCACCCTAGCGCACCTCCAGTACCCCACTACATCAGCAGTCTTAATTCCATAGAAAATGTCTGGGACTACTTAGGACAGCAGTTGAAATGCAGGAATCAGCAGCTCCCCAACTTACCGCCGGAAAGTCTACGGAATCTCATAATCAACGAGCGGCTCGAGCTGCATATGGTACACCTGAAGAAACATGTGGAAGTTCTTCCTCGCCGAACTGAGGCCATGTTCAAAACTAGATGTAGCGTTACGTGAATTCTCCTAAGGGTGACTAAATTTATGTCGACTGTGCTTATCTAAATTGTGTCAGCGGACTAACCACCAACGAACTGACCCCACAGGAATCAGGGTGTCCTGACACTAAGCAGGCGCTAGGTGCCTCGCCAATCTTACAGCTGCACCGTCTCACTCCGATTGTTGCGCCTGCAATCCGCAAGCTTTATCTCGCATTGTAAGTAGCAGGGGCACTTTACGGAACGTGGAACCACAGCCTGCTGTGAAGGAAGCCTTGCAAGTGGCAGAGATTATATCGCGCAACGCTCGCCTCGTTAGTTCCTTTTTCTGTTTTTATAACTGTCCGTCGACAGGCGGAAAGCTAGAAACAGAGCGTTAGCTCCGTAGGATGTCGTCGCTTAATCAGACGAACCGGAATTCGTCTGAAGGACTCGGGTAAGCCATGGAAAATGTCAATGACTGAAGTGCTCACGAATACTTGCTTGGGGCTCTCAGTGTCCGAACGTCACAGTGCATAAGAACCTGTACCCTACGTGCTACTGAAAGTGCTAGCGAGAATTTGGGTGGGCGGAAGGTAATTTGCCACCAAGAAAACTTTAATTTAAATGGAATTTGACAAACCTTGATTTCAAATTTTAATAAAAAACTTCACAATTGGAAAATAGTTAAACATTTAATCATTTACACATACTGAACCAGCTTGACCAATTTGTCTTGAAAACTTGAAACAGTAAACATAACAGGAAAGACGTTAATTTGAATACTGATGTAATATCAGTTTTAGCAATTTCATCATAGCCGCCCGGAAGGCAGCCAAGTGTTTGCCTCCTGTCATGGACACAACTGTTAAATAATGGAAATAAAATGAAGAAAAGATTTCACAATATAAAGGTCATAAATAAAACCGATTTAAAGCAAGCGAACATGGATCAAAAGCATCATCAACTCTCAACTGACCAGTAGAAAACAGTAACTTTACAAATAGAAATGTGATTTCATTGAATGTAATTCCTCTGATCAAGATGTGACTATCAGAACAAAAGGATATTAAAAACATTGTAGTTCAGTAGCGACAACGGTAGAGGCAATTACAATGGAACTAATAAAAACTAAGTGGCATCTGAGCACAAAGAACAATTTCATAAAACACAACAGGCAACGTAAAAGGCAGGGATTGTACAATAATTCAGTATCAGAAACACTAAATGTTAGCTGAGCCCAGAAAACTGTTTTATGAAGCACAGCCTTAATACCTGGCGTTCTCCAAGGAATTGTTGTAGGCCCTCTATTGTTCCTGACCAATATAAACGATTTAGGGGAAAATACGAGCAGCCCTCTTAGAGTCTATGCAGATGACACTGTCATTTCCGTCATGTAAAGTCATCAGACGATCATAAACATAGCAAAATGATTTAGACAAGATATCTGTAGGACGCAAAAGGTGGCAGTTCAGTCTAAATAATGAAAAGTGCGAAGTTATCTGCATGAGCACTAAAAGGGATGCGATAAATCTGTATTACGATAAATCACAAGGTCGTAAACTCAACTAAACACTTAGACATTACGATTACGAATGACATAGATTAGAACGATCACATAGATAACGTCGTGAGGAACGTCGTGGGGAAAGCAAACACTGATTGATTTATTGCGAGAACTCCTAGAAAATGTAACACGCCTACTAAAGAGACTGCTTACACTACGCCGGTCCGCCCTCTTTTGGAGTACTGATGTGCGGAGTGGAGTCCGCAACTCATAGGATTGACAGAGGACAACGAAAAAGTTCAAAGAAAGGCAGCTCGTTTTGTAATATGGCAGCAGGACCTCCTTATGAAATTTCAGTCACCTACTTTTTTCTTAGAGTGTGAAAATATTTTGCTGGCGCCCACCTACATAGGGAGAAATAATCATCATGATAAAACGCAAAGAAGGATTTAAGTGTTCTTTTATACGGTGGGGAAGTAGCTTGAGGGTGATTCAATGCACCTTCTGCCAGGCACGTAATTGTGAATTGCAGAGTAATCACGTAGGTGTAGATGTAGATGAATAGATAGTATAAAAGCTGATGACTACACAATTGTAATTCCTATAAACCATTTGTAGGAAACTTATGACAATATGATGATTCTGAAGGAAATCAACACCTCTTTTAAAACAAAGGACTTAAAACAATGTATGTAGTATAATCTGGCTCGGCAAAGTATCATTCTTTAAATACACCATCACACGCCAATGCATCCACCATATGCGACGTTCACCTTTACGAGTACAGGCGAGTGACGGTAACACCGTCCACCTTAAACGGCAATCGATGCTAACGTTAAACCTCTGCGAGGAATTTTTGAGGAAGTAGTGTCCGTGATATAATCAGACTGGGATTCGTTTCCGAAACACTCCGGCAGAGTATCACAGACAGTAAACAGTTGGGTCACGAACAGACGTCCTCCCGACACAAAAACAAGTTGTAATATTCCGTATTACTGTCGATCGCCAGCCTAGGTAGGCATTCTTGTGTCAAGCAAAATGATAAAGCAGAAGGCAGTGCTAAGGCTAACCTAAGCATCCTTGACACACACACTAAACTCTTTCTTCATATCTGTTCACACTACAACACAGTAACCTAACCTTGCAGACAAATGTATTACTAAATTGGAAATCAGACAAACAGGTGACCAATGACATGGCAAACAGTAACATATACCACTCAACAACACGTACCTTAAATCGACTACATGCATCAGTTTATAGAACCAATCACTAACACACATGAAACTAATGGCAATACCAAACAGAGAAGAGCATGAAATGATTCTGACTTAAATCAGGGGGTCTATTAATGACCATACTCTTTAACATCATTGCTTAGTACAGGGTCTCTATGCCTTTGCATAAACCAACTTGCAACAGAATAGCTAACACAGTAAATACTTCTTTCTTAAGCTCAGTTTGCAGCAATTAAACAGAAATCTAACTACACTCGCTCTGAAGGAGCCTTTGCTTTGCTTCATTAACTAACTAGCGTTACACTTGAGGGCCCTTAACCTTTCATGTTTTAAAGAACCATGCTCATTAACAAAACTACACAAGTATGTATGAGAAATGGAATGTATTCTCATCAATAATTATTAATTAATAAAACACAACAAATTGTAACTCCTTAAACAAGGAATGTGCTTTGATAAGCAATATTTTAACCTACTCAAAATATAGTTGGCTGTGCAAATGGCAGCACAATATTAAATTCAAGTTCAAAGACTTTCTCCAGAAGTTAACACTGATAAAATCTTACAAGTGCATAAATGCAACAGTTAATAATATTTTTCACTTGAAATCAATATAATTGTTCTTTTAACTGACACCTTTACTGTTTTCAGGCAGCTTTTCAAGTTGGGCAAATTATTTAATAAAATGACTACAGATTTATTTAAAAATGCACTGGACGTGGAGTATTTCTCAAACTATAAAACTGAACTTCAAACACAATAACTCCACACATTATAAAGCAATCACAACTATTTTTACAACTGTCGGGTAAGTCTTTCCATAGTAAATTAGGACATTCGGATTTAATTTCACTAGGAAAGGATTCCTCTCCAGGTTTGTGATTTGGGATAATTACGGGTGTAAGAGTTGTTAGTAACACCACGATTATTATTAAAATCAACCAAATTTCACAAATACCTGGTCCTTTTATAGAGTGCCGAATATAAACAATTTAGTGGAAGGCTGGTGGCACTGTTGGCGTAATCTGCAGTGGCTGTTAACATGGCGGCGATGCAGCCATGGCAGTACTATTGGCCTGATCCCACTACAGATCTTGGCGCTGGAATTATATTTTTACAGGGCCAAAAACCATGTCATGATAACAGTATCACCAAATGCAACATCCGAGGTCCATAAATACTGCTCTTAAGCTCCTCTGGCCTCAAAACTCCAAGAATATGAGCCATAATGATCCGCTACTGCTACAGAGACGTTAAGCACAGCCCTGCTCAGCCCAGACTCCTTACCCGTCATTAAGGACGAGCTGCCACTTGCGCGCCAGCCACACCTTTTCCACTCTGCCAGGCTACTTCCGTAGCTGCAGGGCTTCCCCACAACTTTTACATTCCACCCTACGTTACCTAACTATGGATCAAGTCATTTACAGTACATTATATAACAATCATTCCGGTATTTATTTAAATCCACAAGCATAGTTTAAACAACATACTTCAAAAAGTGCACATAACTGTAATATGTATAAATAGTCAAAGAATTTCCATGATAGATATAACACTCCACACAAGCAACACTACAAACTGACATATAAATATCGATACAGATACAAAATAGGTCGAAAGTAGGTGTTACAACTTCTGGAACAACTTAGATTAACCAGCAACCTGTGGCCAACTTCAAAGGCCAACATGTAGCAGACTCTAAGCCGCGACAAATCGCGGTACACAGAGCGGAGTACGCCTTTGGCCGAATGAAACTTTATTTGCTACAGCAGGCCACAGAAGCACCTCATAAGCCGCCAGTGATTGGGGAGACACGGATCTATATTGTACGAGTAGTTAGAAATGATTAACCTTCTGAAGGTAGTAGTCAACAGAACTTTTATCAGATCTGACATATTTGTGGTAACTCCAGCCACGCAACTTGTAGACATAAGGTGTCACTACGGCACCGTCGAACACATGTTAACCATAGAATAACTGACTGGGGTCACTGGGGCGTAGGAAGGTGTCTCGCTCCCGGCCGAAACTCCAAGAAATCCCTTCCACCGCCGAAATCTTCGCAGCGCCATCGCCACGCCGCCAAGCGGACGCTGCAACACCTGCTGACTGGCGATAACGTGCAAAGATGCTCATAATAGATCAGTCGCACTCGAGATAGTACCGTGCTGCCTTGTATTATTATTATTATTATTATTATTATTATTATTACTGTTATTATGATGATACTAAACGTTTACTGATAAATTTATCGCTTAGTTTCCAAAGGCACAACTACATAATGGATTCTCACCTGGTGGTAATCATCGACTGACGGTTAATGGTGGTAATTGTTTTAAAGTTCGGCATATAGCAGATATGATCACTGACGGAGGAGCAATTCCTTCTCAGTAGCGGAAGGATTGCTTATATTTTATTCTGAACATGTATTTTCTCCTTTCTCGCCAGTCAATAGTTATCTAAGTTTCTCTGTACGTTAGTTATTGCAAATTTTCGAACCTTACTTTAGCAGTGGTCATGAAGTCACATAATACACTAAATCAAAGCCAGTTATAAGTCATCGATTATGAGTTGATATTACGACCGAACGCGTGAATCTACGGTGCAGCTTCGGGAGCAAGATCCTGGATGTAAACCCATTGCAGCAATAAAATAAAGACATATTAGCCTATAATCAGCACAACTTTTTCCTAATTTAAATAATTATTTTTCCATTTTCTACCATTGAAGTCAATTTCTGTGTAGGTTACCTATTATTTTATGTGCGATTCTACTAAGTCCCCAGTTTCAAACTTTTGTCGATTGTAATTTAGTTTAGTTTCTTGTTCTGAAGCAGAGAGATACTTCTCTGAAAGGAAGGGTAGGAACTCAGCCTTGTATTTTTCTTGTAAAAATATCTTACTAAACTATAATAAATAACTCATTTCGGCATAACACAGTGGACGAAAACCATCCACTTTAACTGTCAAAGCGGTGGGCATTCAAAATGTTACAGACAGGAAAACAGCTCGATGTACGAACCTTCAACAAATAAGACGTCAACTCTGAAGCATAATATGTTATTCTATCAGTATTTCCTTTTATAACCATTTCTGTTTCTTTGCTTCTCGTACAAGCTTTTGTCTCATCTCCTTACTTCATTGATTGTAATACTGGCAATAATTTTGGGACAGTAATCTTCTCCGACACGCTTCGTGGAAGAAGACGTCTTTCATGGCATTATGCAAGACAATACAAACAATATCACATTTCTGCGTCATATTACTGTGCATTGCTGACATTATGTGCTGTAAATATAGAAGTGTTGGCAGCTCTGAATATCCTCTCGGGAAATAAAGTTTAAAAACTTACAAACATCGCCTGCCGCTGTGGCCGATCGGTTCTAGGCTCTTCAGTCTGGAACCGCGCGACCGCTAAGGTCGAAGGTTCGAATCCTGCGTCGGGCATGGATGTGTATGATGTCCTTAGATTAGTTAGGTTTAAGTAGTTCTAAGTTCTAGGGGACTGATGACCTCGGATGTTAAGTCCCATAGTGCTCAGAGCAATTTGAACCATTTTTCTTACGAACATCATCGTCATTAGAAACGAACCTTTAAGTCGATGGAGAGTCGCTTGGAACCATTCTCAAAAACGGAAAAATCTAAACTGGAACTGACGTAAAGGTCTGGTAGTCAGGTTGCGTAGAAATTGGATAAAATATTAGCAACTGGGACGATTGTCTCCACCGACCTGGAGTAACATTGCTCTTGTCACGTCTTGTCTCTACACGTCAGAAAGAACAGGCGCCACACATTCATATAATTGATGTCAGAAAGAACAGACGCCACTCATTCATATAACTGATTCGCCTACACGGGCAATGTATCCATCACCTTAAGTGACGATGCACAATTACATTCGATCTCCTGCGGGAATCTCAGAGTAGCGAGCATGGAGGAAATGGACGGGAGTTGCGGATAGGTGGCGCTAGGTGGAAATGTTGGTCTGCCGGGAGACGTGCAGAGAGAGTCTGCGCAAGTGCGATAAACATTGTGTCCGGATGGCGCAGTGGTTAATGCAACTGTCTAGGAAGCAGGAGAGCCCCGATTTGAATTCCGGTTCGTCACACATTTTCACTAATCGCCGTTGATTCCGCATAAAGACCCGATACAGCTGACATCAGTAGTTCCATGCCTTCGCTTCACTTTCTTCTCCCCCCCCCCACCCCGCCCCGCGCACCTTCAATTTACACAATACAAGTTGCCTGATTCTGTGGACTGGGTATGTCTGCCAGAACGTTCTCCAGGATTAGAAGGTGAGCTCTGCTGCTTGGTCCACCACAGGCAAGGAAGCATCCGACGTTCTTTGCTAACCCTAATCTTTTACTTTGGACGATTACTTGTGAAGGAGCAGAGTGATGATTTCGAGACGCATCAGCTTTTCTAACGACCTAAGCAGCAAAAGCATGGAAACACAACTCCATGGTCGTTTCAGAGTTTTACGAAATTTCGATAATTTTTCAGAGCTATTTTTCAAAATAAAAAAATGTACTATAAAGTAAGAAAAAAAAATAAAAACACGAAATCCAATTACGGACCCGGTATAAGCCCAGTCGAAGTGCAGCCATTCAATTGCGACTGGCGGGAGACGTGGCTGGAATGTAACAGCGAGTTCGTGTACCGCGCTGTACTAAAACACACACACACGCACGCACACACACAACACACACACACACACACACACACACACACACACACACACACACACACACACACACACACCTACAAATCCTGTATAAATGGAGCAGCTAAATGTGAAGGAGGCATCTGAGCTGCATTCCATTATGTCGCTTCCTCGCTGCTATCTCCAGGCATTCTGTTGGCTAGATTGAGACCGCAACTCAGCGGAGCGGCAGTCGAGAGCTGCTGTTCTCCTTCATGCTCCCGTGAGCTTAGCACTTTGCATGAAACGCAGGTATCAACTGTAAAAGCGAATGATAATCTCATCGAAGGCCGAGTGGACGTTAAAACGAGAATATCGTGATCTGGTCCCGTTACGGAATGGGAATCCGCAGTTGCCGGCGATACGGCGGCTGTCAGGGCGAGTCTTCAGACTGGCGCCCAGAGGAGGAAGGCGGCGGCGAGCTCCCGCCGTGGTACGGCAGCCCCCACATGCTAATTGCGGGGGCGGCCGGTGCCCCGCGCCTCGCTGTTCGCTCCTGCCGCCTCGCGCCGGACTCGGCTGCGTGACGCGGCGCAGTTTGCGGTGTGTGAGAGTGTGCTGCCGGTTATCGCGGCCGCCACCTGACGTCGCTGTCTTCACTTAGCGCGGCGAGCGGCGCCCATCTCACTTGCGTACACAGGTTCCTCCCGCTCCTCCTCTACCGAAACGCCCGATTCGCCTGCTAGTGATTGCAGCGTTTCAACGACGGAAAAGCACAATGCGGTAAACTCTGCAAACAACGGTCACGGTTGGTTCGTTGAATGATTAAAGTGACAAAGCTACTAGGTCATCAGTCCCTTTTTCCTGGAACAGACAGGTCTGCATGACTGTAAATCAGAGATAGCTTACCGCGCAAAACCCAGGGGAAGAAAATCTTAAGGTCTACCAAAGGTCAACGAAGCTGAGATAACAGACAAAAAGAGCAGAGGGAGACAGAGTAGAAAAGGGAGGCAAGGTACCCTAACTAGGAAGCAGCCGGAAGCCACCAAAAGCAGACTGTAATCAGTGGAGATACATCCCCCAGTCCCCGCCACTTACCAGAGGTAGTCCACCCAAGATTAGCAGCAAGGACAGGGCAACAGAAGCACGGAGGGACAAAAGGTGATGCGAGACGGGGGAAGAAGAGTAAAAGAGCAGGTAGGGTGAAGAACGGGCTGGATCACCAACCCTAGACAGCCGTAGCAACGGTCACTGTGAAGAGCATGGACCTTACTGTTGTAAGATTTCCTTGTCCTGAAAAGCTCTGTTTACAACGTCGTTGAATCGATCCACAAAGCTATAGGCCCATATCCCTGACGTCAGTACATTGTGTCATTTCGGAACGCGTTCTGGCTAATTACACTCGTGGAACTTTTTCACTCACAGAGAGATTTTGAGAGTAATACGCGTCGTGTAAATCGCGCCGACATTCACGTCGTCGGTAGTGTCCGACCTCTCGTGTAGATGGCAACCTCCATCTCTCGACAGCTGCTCGACATTGCTCTCAGGCAAGGAAAACTGTGCCAGCATTGTGGTGAGAGCTGGGCGCAAT
Source organism: Schistocerca cancellata (assembly GCF_023864275.1). Classification (NCBI taxonomy): domain Eukaryota; kingdom Metazoa; phylum Arthropoda; class Insecta; order Orthoptera; family Acrididae; genus Schistocerca; species Schistocerca cancellata. The sequence goes on from NC_064631.1 coordinate 362,990,920, forward strand.
CGGAGAATGCTGAGCGGTCATATTGCATCCCATATTTGTACCTAAATTCACAGTTTGTACACTATCACATCTCCGTAACATATTTTTCTGTACTCGCGCAAACATTGAATAAAACTACATACGAGACTGAGTGTTTTGAGCCAGAATATACGGCCATGGCATGTCTGTGAATGAAGAAATCGCCTGCTTTACTTCTTAAACGAACAATGCGAGCAGACAGCCTCCATCTCGAGAAATCGCCTGCTTTGCTTCTTAAACGAACAACGCGAGCAGACAGCCTCTATCGAAAGTTCTAAACTTAAACAGTGCTACGCTGCAAATAACATATAGTAACATCATAGACATATTATACAGAATTAACAAACGAAAGTAAAAGAAATTGCAGTGAAGAGACCCGATCCTACGTTGATACGAAAATACGAACGGAACATTAGCACACTACCCACTAAGCCGCATCATCGCTGCAACAAGCTGCTCTATTAACTTGTAGCGACATTGTCAGGACAGTTGAGACTACTGTCGCGATCGACACGCACTGTGAATGAACGTCAGCGACGTGGCGGCGAAAAATATGAGGAGGAATGCTGCAAGGAACTGGACTCAGGACGAAGTTGTGTATTTAATTAGTTTATAAGACCGAAGGCCAGCATTACGTCATGTACGAGATTACTGGACTACAGAAACAGAGACACGAAGCAAGTTTGTTGGCTGAAATGGCTACAGTTTTTAACACCTCCACAGAAGAAATTTACGTACCAGAATATTCACAATTCAAGTCGTTTTATTACATAGGTTAACTAACATAGAGTAACACGTGAAGTTATGTTTGAAAGTAACAGTTTTGGAACTCGGAAAACTGCCATTTAACTTCAAGTAATACAGTTACACCTATAATTTTTGACGTGGTATTTATTGATTATATTATTATATTGGATGTTCAAGAACAACCTTCAGGAATTTACGAACGGTTCTTTAAGTCAGTACAAGTAAAACGTATGTCCGGAAACACTTCGTTTATCAGATATCCACCCTATTTAGCTTTTGTACGTCTATTGGTATCAAGATGAAACTGGTGTAATTTTATTTAATCTTAATCGTTATTTTATCAAATATTACATAGAATAGACGTAGCTGAAACTAGAAATATTAGTGTCGCAGTTTGTCTTTAACACTAATCGATTTACGCACAATAATATGTAGAATGGCAATTTTGGGGCCAATTGCATAGAGTATTTCTTCCAACTCCATCACTTTCACTCTCGTAAAATTTCGATATGGTTTTAAATTTTCCAGCACAATCCCTATAATTAGATTCTTGCATGCTCCAAAATCATTCCGCCGCCTAGTTCACTTTCTTATCCAACACGAGCACGATCGATTATGTATTTTCTCTGGCACTAAAGTTATATAAGTGCAGCTGAGTCCGAAAATCTCCTCTACAGTAATCAACATGTATTCCGCAATACACAGTCATCTGAAACCCAGCTCGCTCAGTTCGACCAAGAGAGCCAGAAACAAGGAGATACCAGAGCCCATGTTGACGCTGTGTTCTCTGAATTCCGGAAGACGTTCGCTTTTCTTGCTTTTCTCTCTTTTGACTTTTCATATTTTTGTAGGTTCTGTATTTCACTATTGTCTGTCTTTTTACGGATTTGTGCTTTTAATTGTATGTTGTTTTCCCTATCATATTTGTGAGCCTGATCATTTTAATGATCTTATATGCCATTCACTTTCCCTGACACCCTTCTCTTACTTTTCAGTTATACAAATCTTGATTTGTTTCTTAACCTTAAGTCAGCTTTTTACCATTCGTTCTTCTGCCAGACGCATAACTTTACTATATGACTAATCAAGTAACTGCACCCGCTAGTCTATAATTGACAACATTCTTTCAAAGATAATGTTGAGGTATCATCAGTTAGCAAGTGGCATAAGGTGTTTATACGCCGCTTTAGATGTCTTAGCTATTACACTCAAGTTTTTATGGGATTATCACTTTTTAATAGTATTATATTTTGTATAATACGTGTATTTAGGACAAATTACAAATAGGAATTTACCTTTCTTTGTAGACCTGAAGGTGATTGTCTAGAAATCAAAACCGTAATCTGAATTACAATTTACGAACAGGACTGATAAAACTCGTGTTGAATAATAAGAATAGCAATAGTAATAATAATAATAATAATAATAATAAATGCTGAAACTTCCTGGCAGATTAGAACTGTGTGCCGAACCGAGACTCGAACTCGGGACCTTTGCCTTTCGCGGGCAAGTGCTCTACCAACTGAGCTACCCAAGCACGACTCATGCCCCGTCCTCAAAACTTTACTTCTGCCAGTACCTCGTCTCCTACCTTCCAAACTTTACATAAGCTCTCCTGCGAACCTTGCAGCACTAGCACTCCTGAAAGAAAGGATATCGCGGAGACATGGCTTAGCCACAGCCTGGGGGATGTTTCCAGAATGAGATTTTCACTCTGCAGCGGAGTGTGCGCACTTACCCGCGAAAGGCAAAGGTCCCGAGTTCGATTCTCGGTCCGGCACACAGTTTTAATCTGCCAGGAAGTTTCATATCAGCGTACACTCCGCTACAGAGTGAAAATCTCATTCTGGAAACATCCCCCAGGCTGTGGCTAAGCCATGTCTCCGCTATATCCTTTCTTTCAGGAGTGCTAGTTCTGCAAGGTTCGCAGGAGAGCTTCTGTAAAGTTTGGAAGGTAGGAGACGAGATACTAGCAAAAGTAAAGTTGTGAGGACGGGGCGTGAGTCGTGCTTAGGTAGCTCAGTTGGTAGAGCCCTTGCCTGCGAAAGGCAAAGGTCCCGAGTTCGAGTCTCGGTCCGGCATACAGTTTTAATCTGCCAGGAAGTTTCATATCAGCGCACACTCCGCTGCAGAGTGAAAATCTCATTCTGGAATAATAAATGCTATTCAGAAAAATTACCAAAGTGAGGGATAAAGGATGTTCCAGTGACGACGACGACGACGACGATTATGATGATAATACAGCCTTTCAGATCTAACGGAGAAAGACAAATGTGTGTCTGGCAATAGCAATCCTCAAGCAGAAACCACACATTGCAGCACAAGTGTTTCAGTGGCACAGGAGAAACTACGATTCGTTAGGAACATAACTGAGTACACAAAACTGACCAACACGTAGGCTTACGTAATGAAGGGTTCAGTTTCGTGGTTAGCTCGTTTGCCTGATGTGATCGCAGTTGATTTCTTCTTTTGGGGTCACGAGAAAAGTCTGATTCACGACAAATAAATAATAAATAAATAAAAATTTGTTAAGGACGTCCTGGCAAGAATTATCCCTGACGTTGCTCGAAGGTTACCAGGATTGACAAAAATGGTACGCCAGAATTTTGTGCGACGTGTCACCTGGATGCATAATTGCTGAGTCGCGCCACAATTGTTGTGAATGTATCACGTCACGCAAATTGTGCAAATAAATAAGTTATTACAAAAAATGTGAACCCCTGTCGCTGAGGTAAGTACCAGTGTACGCGTTTCAAATTCGGTATAAAACGATTTCCTATGATATTTATAACAGCAAAAGACGGAGAAGGAAATGATGGAGGAAAGAAAGAAAAGATTCAGCAGTTTAGTGGTTGCCTGGGGAAGCATGGTATTAGATCATTGGCTGTAACGGACAAAAATCATGTTTCGTGACACTGTGGGGAATGAGAATAACTTTTGCTTTGTATGCGCATTGTGCGTCTACACGTCTCTTTGTCTCATTATATCGCGTGGAGAAGCAGACATTGACGTTTTACAGCGCTCCCGTACGCCAATCAAACTCTACACACACATCGCAGTTTCCGCAACCCGTCTTCCGATCCTTTTCTTCTCGTTCCTTTCAAATTCGTATTGTGTCTCTCCGCGAGCTACACGAATTTCTTAACGGTTTAAAAACACGGAAACTGATTCCATTGGCGTAATGGTTAATATCTGGTATACTAATCGAAAGTAATCCGACAAAAATTCTATACGAGCCGCGTAGATGTTCGTTTCCCGTTTCATTGATAATTTTTGGAAGTGAGAGTCGGTAGGAGAAGGCCGATCCCCTGATTAATGATAAGTGCATCACACTGTCAAATGCATCACTGCGTTTACCGCCAGTAGCACTGTGTACAAATTGTTAGAGACACGTGTAGAGAACAATTCCGGTACCCGTACGTACTGGACCAAGTTTATACTGAAGATGCAATTACGCTGTCAAGTACGGATTTACACTTGTAGGGGAGGTGGGGGAGCTCTCGGAACGGGAGGATATTCGACGTGTGGACTGGTTTGCATATTCACCCAACTTAAATCGCATCGAGCACATGTGGGGAGACGTACTGCGGCACGTCCACATGCACTAACGACCGCACAGCAGTTGTCAAACGCGCTGGAGGACGAACGGAACGCCCTGCCACAGACTCCTCACCAGTCTGTTGGCCAGCTTGGGAGCACGTTGCACAGCATGAACTGCCGTCCGTGATGATCACACACTCTATTAACAACCATCCGTTGCCTTTTGTGATGTGCAGGGGACCATCATGAATCGCTGTGACTTCAGTGTAAGCGTCGTCTTCGAATGAAAGTGTTCTTTCTCTTCGTCTCGTGGCGTATTTCTTTCAGTTACCTCCTGTGCTACGTTGTAGCATTTATTTCTGTGTACGGTCCAAATTTCATCGCGCTGTATCAACTGGCAGTGACTTTCGTCCTTACGTTTTGCAGACCAGTGTAAGTACGTTTCATATACAAATGAATGTCCGTACTAACGATACTGTTGCCGATGGAGTGCTAAACTACATCCTGTTTCAAAAACATTCACCCGATTTCTCAAGGCTGCGTATTCTACACGAATGAAGGTAGAAACTATGGATAAGTTTTAATTTATGGACTGAAACTAAAGGTTCACCTTGTCGCAAATTGTAAGTTGTCTGCGGGTGTCTCCTTGCTAGCTATCTCGCTAGTTCCCTTGTTGATTGCACAGTGTTCTTCGAGTTGAGATAACAAAGCAACAAAAGGCGCTATACGTTCTCCATTTCACAAGGTGCAATTCAGTTACTACCGTGCAACTTGACCTCCTACGACTCAAAGCATTCGACGGAACATGCAAGACATTGTTTGTTTGTGTAAGGGGAAATCCACATGTCTTCCTCCTCCTCCCCCCCCCCCTTCTTGGTGCTCCATTAAGATGTAGAGCACATTTAATAATTTTGCACGTACTCCACAGGGATCTACTTGTCCCGCCAGCCGAGCATAAACTGTATTTCGTGAGTCTTATTTGGCACGTTCTGCGCCGACGTTTGTTTCTAAAACCACACAGGATTCATCCGCTACAAGATCTTCATGATAATGAAAAATAACATGTAGTATTTCGTGAGTTCATCCTGGGCTTGGTAACGCAAGATAATTATGAGCTTGCGTGTTAGAGATATATCTTCTTTAGAAAAATAAAAAAAATTTGTTCTATGCGTGAGTTACATTCTGACTCAAGTTTGTATTTTCACTTATATAAGATACCGATTTCTGAAATCGCATGAACATTTTTGAAACACCCTGTACATCGTGAAACAAAATCTGAGGCGCACTCAAACATGACGCGCGAAAGAATATCTTCGAAATGTATTTAAAACTGTCGTTCCTCAGACTAAGGAGCGGGAGAGGAGAAGCAACAGGAGGTCTGACTGAGTGAAAACACCGAAAGACCGTGTTTTACAGGCTCCCAACTGACGGAAAGGCGCCAACCTGGACACGGCGCAGATAACGCCTGCACGCTTGCAACCCGTCGTACTTTATTCAGTCCACATTTCCTGCAAAATTCGTGGATGATGCCACTCGAGAAAAGCATTGGAAATTAATATATTAAGAAAAAGGTCAAGAGACTTTTGCTATCTGGCGTCTGCTGTGGCCATCCGATTTGCTTTTGTTGCGCTTATGTACAAGCGACATATTATACGTTGGAACAGAGCAAGATTTGATGACATCCGAAATGTAGCTAACCTACACCCAATTTGAATTGCTTGAATCATAAATGGCTCAAAATCTCACTGCCGGTTTGTGCACCGTATCATATGACACAGGTAGACGGCAGACATGATCACCCTGTCGTCGCTTATCTTCTTGAGGGACTATAGTTTGGATTTACGTCATCCGGTAGCACTATCGAGTAGTCAAATATGGTTCAAATGGTTCTAAGCACTACGGGACTTAACATCTGAGGTCATAAGTTCCCTAGATTTAGAAGTACTTAAACCTAACTAACCTAAGGACATAACACACATCCATGCCCGAGGCAGGATTCGAACCTGCGACCGTAGCAGCAGCGCGGTTCCGCGGACTGAAGTGCCTTGAACCGCTCGGTCACAACAGCCGGCCATCGAATAGTTCTTTAGTATCCAGAATGAGATTTTCACTCTGCACTGGAGTGTGCGCTGATATGAAACTTCCTGGCAGTTTAAAACTGTGTGCCGGACCGAGACTCGAACTCGGGACCTTTGCCTTTGCCTTTGATATCAAACAGAGGAGAAAAACAGTGAAGAAATGAGTATCTTCACCGAAGTGAAAATATGGGTTCTGAGATGACAAACGCAATCAGAACAGAATCCTCACGGTAAACAATGAACACGACAAGCTATGTGTGCACTGAGAACGCACGGATCTACTGATGTTTCCCATACTTTTGTACGCGGATCATATAAGCAGGTAGATGTTGTTAAACCCAGTTTTGGTAGGCTATTAAAACGCTCTCTAAGTGAAGAGAGAAATGTGTTTACTCTGTCATTTTAATATCGTTATCACAGCATCAGTTTAATTTTAGTTTCCTTAATATTTCCTAGCAATTTCCTGACGCTAATGATACGTTGTTGATATTTACTTTAACAAGCATTTCCCAACAGTCATCAGTTCATTAAACGTTCTAACAGTGCGATGTGAAACAGCGAGGAAAAGCGATGAGCCTTTGTCGCACACCTCTAGCTTTGCAGTGATTTCACTATTTCACTTCGAGCGAATAATGGAACGATCCCGCCTGTGTACAACCACGGCGCCTAAGCGATACTAAAGTCTAGTAATGCTTTCCTCATTTATTCACAAGGTAATCGAGAGAGAGTCGGAATTTAAATCGGAATACTATGATTAGGAAACGTACACCACCTCCTCTCCTCCGCTTACCGGTTTAATTCTGACGATGGACACATCTTCACAACCAGAATTCGAGCCGCCTAATTCCACGCTGAGAGGACATCATTAGCCATCAAGTACTCTCTCCAGGGAGGAGGGCACAGCTGCTGTGAGACAATAAGGGGAACGTTTGGCATGTGTCATGACAGAAATCTACAGTTGGTTCCAATGCGTAATGGGAACTGTACGCTACAGCAACCATTCATATTTTTATGAAAATATAAACATGCATTTGTTCATGCGACTTTTCTTTTTCTCGCTAAAACGCTAACGGTAGTCGCGTAAGATCTATGGCGTTGCAAATCACCACGATATCTTGTCAGACACTATACACTTCCGCAATATGTTGTCAACGAATAAAATTGTCTGGAAATAGCTTTCCCCAGCTGTGAGAGCACCGAGTGCAGTAAAAAAAAAAAAAAAAATGAGGGTTTCGCGAAATCAGACTCACTCAAAAATGCCAGAATTCTGTTGACTGTCCTATTAGAAGTCTCAGCCATTTTGCAAATAAACTACCATGCATTTTGACTGCTGCCACTGGAAATTTGACGCGAGGAAGGATGCAGTTTCACTGATGAATGCTGAATTATGAGCGGTCCGCTCAAAAATTACGCCGAATAAGTCCACACAAAATAATTATGCCTACGTCCCTCCCGATAATAAGGGGCTTGCACCATACTGTTAGAAACAAACAATTTGTATTTTATTTTAAATTTCTGTTGTGCCGTCCCTAGGCTACGGCACAGATACCCTCCACGTACCTGTGGTCCAGCTTATTACTGGACAGCCATTACTTTCCGAACGCGCCTCGTACATTATGACACACTAAAAAATTTGGTTCGTAAGGCTGTTGCTAAATTGTGCGCTGTTAGAGCATTAGGTTTGTTTCGTTCCTAATTGAAAGCATCCAACTTAGAAATTGTGAGTGATGAAGGAACTGCTCAGAAAGTCGTACTGGATGTGGCGGGCGTTAGTTAAGACGTCACCACCTACTAAAGCCTTCCGGAGCACGTGCTTCCGAATTTCAACGCTATCTGGACCGACGTGCATGCGCGCACACGGCAGATCGGATCGGCGCGCAACAAAGGCCCGGCCTTTTGTGCTGACACACAGACACACACACACACAAACACATACACACATACGAGACGTGAGTCAGCGACAGATTCAGCGACAAGGCGGTTGTGGCAGCGGCGGCGTATCGGCCGGAAGCCCCGGCGGCGATCCCCGGGCCGGATAGGTGCTGGCCGCTTTTTACCTGCCGCCTATCGCATTTTTAATGGAACGTATGTGTGTGTGCGTTATATGTGTGCGCGGACCGTGGAACCGCGCGACACGAACGTTACGGCAGCGCACCATGTGATGGCAGATCTCATGCATGCACGCGTGTGTGCCCGGCGACACACACACACACACACACACACACACACACACACACACACGTGACGGCCCTGGGAGCTTGCACCGAGCCGCGCCTCACCTGCCGTCCATCTGCCACCGGGGACGCCGCCTCCCTCGTGGCACACACTACGTCTTGTTCCTGTAGATACAGTTCGCATGAATTTCGCTAAACAATTAACGACAAGTGATAGCTTGACACACTCGGTATGTTAGTGGCAACATCTGAAGACCTGCACGCTCAAATGCCACCGTAGCAGCGTGCACGACCGTAAGAGAAACCGTGCTGTGTTGCGTCACACGTCCTCATCGTGAAGCTGGCGTCACAGTGTCGACTCATCATGTTGCGTTGATGGACGTTGTCCTTGGTTCACAAACAGCAGAAAGCCATCAGCTAGTCGGCCAATCGCGCTGTCAGTTCCCGGCTGGTCCCAGGCACCTCGCCATAAAACCCGTATTCATGACGCTGCTCGCTGAAACCTGTATTTCACTTACCTCGTCCCCCAACTTGGAGCACCCTTAGGTGCACCACCGCTTCAAACCACAAATGTTGAGCTCTAGAGCTGGTCAGATAATGCGGTTCACTGACAGGGAAGGAATACTTTCTGGCCACCGCACTTCTTTCGGCTGTCTCTCTTAAGAGGTGAGGATCCAAACTGTGCCCGGACGGCTCCGAACGGAGAAGATAGAAATTTCACACTTTCAGTACTATCTTTCTTTTTCGAGATAAAAACATTAATGAATGGTTACTTTAATTAGTGTCATATTCAGAAGTAACAATAGGGAAAAATGTTTCCCGCCGTTTCTTTTTCCAGTGCGGGGCGGAGTTGGACATACAAGGTTATTCGTAAGTACCTCCGAGTTTCCGAAGACTACTGCACAAAAACCGTGAGACATTCAAAAAGCAGACACACATAAGTGGGCAGAGTACTTCTCCAAGTTCTTAACTCACATTACAGGTGCCCACTGCGGGCATTGTTTGTGACGCGGATAAAGTCAATACGTCTGCCTCAGTATCAATTTGAAGAACACTCTATCGAAGACATTTTACAGAAAGCTGTAAATAATCTTCATATCCTTAAGCCGCAAATATATTTGCGACGTTACAGCTTCCGAACAAACGCTTACAAAGAATGAGAAGTTTCAATTCTTTCTACTGGATTATCAAGTCAAGTTCATATAGTTATTTTTTCTCTGGCACTATGGCAATGACGTAATGATCGTTTGCTGCATTTACCAATTAGAAGAGGAAACGGTTGGACGGAGGCAGAACTGCTGCTAGACGTGTAAGTCAGTTAAACGTTGTTAATTCGTTGAGGATGAAACTGAAATCGAAAATCGTCACACAGAATAACGTAAAAGAGCTACTGAAGCACCGAAAGGAATATGTCTTGTAATATTTCAATAGTTGAAGAATTTGAGTTGCAAGTACAAAACTACAGAGTCGGAGACGCTTTCAGCCTTTTACGATGTCACGGCACGGTATGTCAGCAGACGTCCAACGTGGAGTAGCGATTAATTTGTACAGGTCTCTGCAATCAACTGCCAACTGATTGACTGCCTTGTGGTTCGAGAAGACAGGTGACATGAATTCGGTGACGCGCGCGGTGGAAATTCAAGCAAACTGCTGACAAGCACTTTTTGAAGTAAACTCGTTGGATAATGCGACACTGGCTCATGTGTGCAATCTAATGTATCTATAGCGTGCAAGCTATCGTACAGGTAATCGGGTCTACCGATAGTTGCCACGCCTGCTTTTCCAAAGCCCGAGGATAAAACTTGCATGTCTGCAAACAGAGTTCTCTAAAAGCCGTATGAAACTTTGGCCTTAGGTATATCACACGCCTGACAGTGTAAAGTGTTCGCGATATAATGTGCACGGAAGGAACTCTTTTTATGGGAAGAATGTCGAGAGTGTCGGTTTCTCACGTGCACAAACGGGAGAGTCAAGGATAAGAGGATACTTGCTCCAGTAGGACTCTCAGATGGCTAGATATCACGTTCACCCTTTGCACTTTAGAGTGGGAGTCTTCCGAACACATCTTTTATTTCGTAGAGGAGATACTTTATTTCCGCATACAGTTTGAATATAAACACCCAGTTTTGCGAAACTTGGCACGCAGCTTGTAATAGTGATTATGATAGGGGTGTGAAGCATAAATTCTTTCAGCGATGAAAGACAAGTTGCCATGGTTAACATTGGTACAGCAAAAATACTTAAAATATGATTGTGTACATAGCTGTAGTGCAGCAGTTGTGTACGTAATGACAGGCCTACTACCGATAAATATCTCAAACCTGGGTATGAAGAATTCAATGTAATGTATGCCCGAGTTTTTATCTAGGAGAAACAGGGAGCAAAAATCCATTTCGCGAGCACTTACTCTATAAAGATGGTGAGAATTTTTGTAAGTCAACTTTTTCATAACATCTTAAAATTGAAAAATTCGCTTTCCCTCAAAATGTTCAAATGTGTGTGAATTCTTAACGGATCAGACTGCTGGTGTCATCGGTCCCCAATCCTACACACTGCTTAACCTAACTTAAACTAACTTACTCTAAGGACAACACACACTTCCATACCCGAGTGAGGACTCGAACCTCCGATGGGGGAGGTGCCCAGACCGTGACAAGACGCCCTAGACCACGCGGGTAGCCTGCGCGGCACACTTACCTTCGCTATCTTCAATCGATATGGAAATTTTCACATAGTCAACAAAGGGCGCAAAATAAATCTTTTAGAAGAAGATGGAATTTTTAAATATTCCCACCTTAACTCTAAGGATTTACTGAGTGATCCACTAGCACTGAAAAACAGATTTTTTCTGATTCTATAGCTTCTCTCTTAAATGATTTACTGTTGCCTAATTTTGTCTATCCCTTGTTATATCTGATTACACACTCGAAGCTGCCTTGCTCAGAGATTTTAAAGGAATTTTAATTATGGTTTGTATCCAATATGTACTAATGGATTTTTTTAACACAGATTTTTTACTTTCTTACACTGTCTTCTTGGCGCAACCACGACCTGCTATTTATTTTGATGTTTAACTGTTACACGCTGACTTGTTAAAACTCGTTATTAGCTTCCACACACTAGGTTTTGCTTAGAATCTAGATAAGGCACGGTTCCTTAAACCAAGTCAACCTGTAAACACGCGCTGAGGCCCTTCGCACGCCTTCGGGCCGGCTGTCGCAGCCGGACTGCAGCTCTTACTTGTGTTTCTCGCTAACTCGCATCCAGCGGCCGGCCTCGTCTCCATGGTACTGAACAGTTCAACGCATCGCCGCTGTTCCAGTGGCCCATGGCGTCACCATAAACTGATACTAAAATACGAACAGTTTACTTTCGTTTGTTTTGCTCCCATCAGATGTTATCCAATGTGATGTTATTTTTTATATGTCTTTCTGCTTAACACTTAGTCCGTGGTTTTTTATATGTTTAAATGCTTTTGTTAATCATTTTATATGGTTTCATAATATTTAATGCATGCTTGCGCTTCAACTATTGCAGCCTTGTTACAGTTTATGTGCACACTAGCGTCCCCACTATGCATATTGGCGTGGTCGATGCCCTTTCATCACCAGTGTGTTGGTTGGCTTTCGTCGCACATACTATGTACGATTTGCGATTTGACAGTTAAAAGTTTGCTGCTTATGTTACATACCTTATATTTTTAGCGATGTCACTGTATTTTATTGATTCTGTAGCAAAGGTATGTTGTGGCTCTCAAGCTTAACTAATTTACATTTGTTTAAACAAACCTGTTTTACTTCTGCTGTTCATTTTTTTCATTTGCTTTTAACGTACTTGCTTTGTATATATTTTTTGCCAATTCTTTGTAGGACACTAACGTCCGATTCTTATTTTGGCTTACCAATGACCTGCGCCTATTTCACTTCTGAAGAGGATGGTTCAAACTTTCGAAACCGGTAAAGTGAACCAAATAAAGGTTTTATTGAGCGGCTGACAACTAACTTTTTTATGGTTCACATGGTTCAAATGGCTCTGAGCACTATGGGACTTAACATCTGAGGTCATCAATCCCCTAGAACTTAGAACTACTTAAATTTTAACTAACCTAAGGACATCACACACATCCTTGCCCGAGGCAGGATTCGAACCTGTGACGGTAGCGGTCGCGTGGTTCCAGACTGAAACTCCTAGAACCGCTCGGCCACATCGGCTGGCCAACTTTTTGTCTTGGTAGTACTTAAAATAAAACCGAAAAATAATGCTGAAACTCTGTGCCGATATGGAACGGTGCGATATGAAATGGTAAAGAAGAGCGACGAAAAACCCACGAATTTGTTTTCTGTGTTGTGTTGTACGAATGGTCAAAGTACGAGATATACACAAAGGAGAAATTAGGTTGATGATTACAATGCTTGATTATTAAATTAAAAGAATTTGTAAATCAGCTATCAACTACTATGTGTATCATTAAATTAAAGGAAATTAGATAAGATAATCTGTCCTTTCAATAGAGGCTGCGAAACCATTTGTAAATACTTTTAATTTACACAGTGAACTTCAAGAATTCAATTCAACAGGTTCTTCAGCTGCTAAATGGAAACCGAAAGCGGTCATTAAGAAATATCATGCACGCCGTTTCTGTGAACAGCCACGCCTACCGCTAGGAATTATTTTTATCACAAAATAAAGTAATGTTAATGCATACCAAGGATCATCATTATGTGTTCTTCTGCCGTCACTCTTGCAGCAGATATGCGTTTCCAATATGACCTTGCATCCTTCGCTATTCCGATCACATTTTACGCTCCCTTATTTTTATTCGAAACGTCTTTGGATTCGACCAGCATGTGGTAGTTCAAAAAGGCAATTGTTTATGGGAAACATGGTTAGTGATTGTTTTGATCGTTCTATCATTGAAAACTACCTGATAGTTTTATTCTTGAACATATTCCGGTTATATCAAGTTTTCTAGAGAATCCCCTTCCAGAAATATAGGTCTATTATTTTTTCAAGTTCTACTATCGTATTTCATTGAATCCATACAGTGGACAACAAGTCTTTAAAAGCTACAGCAATATTTCTTAAACATCGTCCAAATTTATCTATTTTGTCTTTCTTCTAAGGAAAATACGGCAGGTTTTTCCCCACAGTTCATTGCATTAACAGCACTTTTACCTTTCGTGGCAGATTTTCTGACTCATATGGTGGAACTGGAGGTAAGTGACAACTGAAATCCTTTATTTGAAGTAAGGCATGCCTAACGTTTTTGACTCACATGCAGATAGCACGAGGAAAACTTCTTATTGGTTTCACACTCGACTCGCATTCGGGAGGACGACGGTTCAAATCAGCTGCCGGCTATACACATTTATGTTTTACATTATTTTCTTAAACAGCTGTAGGCAAATGCCGGCAGGGTCCCTTTGAAAGGGCACCGTGGAATTCTTTCCCACTTTGAAATATTCTGAGCTTGTGCTCCACCTCTGATGACGTTGATTCCTAAGAGATGTTAAAACCTGATCTTCCTTCCTTCTATCTGACTTTCATTTGCCATTGTATTTTTGTTCTGCAAGCCAACAACATTGTGTGACGGAGCGAAGAAATAGCATCAGTATCACTGCACGCTCTTGTTCCATTTTCCGATCTTGTACAACGAGAAGAATGTCTGAAGGATTTCTTAAAGTCCGCACTGCCCTAATTTTACAATCATGTACCTTTCGCAAGATGTTTATGCCGAAAATAACATTTCATTTGACTTACTTTTGGAAGGGCCACCTTTGCTTTTTTGCATATATTTTTTATTAATGTTTCATGCGATACCAATAGAGACAATATCTAAGAACCGCGCGGTTTATCTTTGGATCTTCTCTCCCTTCTATATTACTCCATATTGGTCAGGACCCAGGCTGAAGAAGAATAATCAAGAACGGTTAGGGATGAAGGATAGTAAGCCATCTGTTTCGTGGATGAATTACACTTCCTGCGAATTTTTCAAGATATTTGCGATTGTTTTGTTGTTACTGATTACAGTAACTGATTGATGATGATATGATGTTAGAATATTGGAATTTTTCGTCCATTCAGGTTCGTTTAAGGATCGGCAGCCAATCTTGGCAAGAAGTGCTGATCACCTACAGATCTTCTCAGATTTCGCAATAATAATCTAGTGTTGTAAGCTCCACGTATACAAATATGTTTGCTACCAGGAGTGACAGAGAACTAAACTGTCAAAAGTGAAGTAAAAAGATGCTAAATAAGATCTCGAGACAAGAAGAATACACACACAGTATCAACAATATCTTCCATAAGCTAAAGCATGATAAAACCGACTTGTAAAATAAATAGTTAAAAAAAGTGACGAAACGATACGGTGCAGCGTTTATGCGGTGCTCGCGTATCAAGGTTTTTTGCTGTTAGTTCAGTACTTCGTGAGCAGGCTCGAAATCCTTGTGCCACGCATAACCATCCTGTGTAATTTTCGGAATACTGCATTCTACTGGAAAGCCTAACCAGTGAAATCTAGCTAGCGGCAGCTTTCGGTCACCAAGTCAATACGTCATTACAAGTTTCAGCATACAGATCGTCAGGATGAAACTTGAGTATCTGTGTCACCCACAGTCATAAACCACTTTCAACATCCAGTTGCCGAACTATTTTCTTCCGAAGGAAATTTCGCTAAGCGACAGGAACGAGATAAAAGAACATGTAAGCTTCAATTTACTTCCATTTTGCATGCTACTGCTCTCCTTGAAGATTTTAGGCCGGAAGGAGTGGATTTGATTAGTTACTTTGCGTCTTGCATTTTAGCAGTGGTGTCTACTTTATAGGGCATCTCAAGTTGTGCTGAGGAAGGTCAAACAGTTTTCGAATCTCCATCTGAACTACAATCGTCAGCCGACGTTGGTACAGGTGTATTCCACCATTGGAAGGTGAGCTCCAACTGTCTCAGTTCTTCTCGGGCATGAAGAGATTTCTGTAACGATTCTCTCAGGAGAACAGCGATCTATTTTCCTCGCTTGTTGTAGTGACAAGTTTAAACTCAAACGTAATTTGAGAAGTCGTATCAGAATAACGCTATATTTTTGACCGCCACTCGAACTTAGTCTCTAGCCTTGAGCGGCAATGCACTTTCGCCCCATGACTCGGCTCAAGGCATCAATCTTTATCACCTAGCTTTTGCTTTCCAGTCTACAGAGAGGCTCTCCTAGCTCGGAAAGTAGCAGAGATGCTGCTGGCAGATTAAAACTTTCCGTCAGGCCGCGAGTCATGCCTGGATAATTCACTGGAAGTGTAGTCATAGAGAGATTAATTATCTTCTCGAATAGCTCAAGTTACGTAATTGCTTTTGTGTATGTAGCTACATATTTGCTGTACTAGGACTCAGCAAAATCCCGCGTCATAGTACAGTAGAACGCCTCTAGTGGCCTCAAAACAGGATGGTGCAACCCACTGATGAGGTGAACTATCTTGTGGGATTCGTTTTCTACTGCAGGGGGCACCTGAGTTGATGGAAGTGTACAGCAACAATGCACCACCATATAACACAGCGGATATGTGGCGCAGATGTTTCCAGTGTGGTCATATAAGTCTCAACGATGATGAACGAAGAGGCAGACCACCTCTCTGTGAGCAATCGGAAATCACAAATGAAGTGGAAGCCCTGGTGTTCGAACACCGAACTATCACATTCGAGGCAATAGCGCAAAAAGTGGAAATATCTCGTGGACCACGTTAAAAGATATGATTTTGAATACGAGCAAGTTCGCCGACCGCTGGGTTCCGTGACTGGCCACACACACTCAAAAAAACCACCAAGCCGAGGCAGCAGCTAGAGTGCTGAAACTGTGTCAGCATAATCCGCAAAATTTGCTTAGCTGCCTAATCACTGAGGATGCACGCTCAATCTATTACTACGACTTTTAGACAACGGAACACAGCAATCAATGCAAACATATGAATTCACCTCCCCCGAAAAAGACGAAGACTTAGCAGTGTTGTGCTGTGTGTTCTGCGACTGTCGTCATGCAGATCGTGCTAGCAACGAGGAAACCGTCACAAGAGGATACTACCAAAATCTCCTGACGATACTACGGTAGGCTATCAATAATAAGCGTGCAAGGGTATCTTCTGATCAACGACAACGCACATTCTGCACAGAAGACGGTCACAAAAGCTCCTTCTTTGGGCTATCATATTTTGCCTCAATCCCCTGTATTCTCCAGACATAGCATCCAGCAACTACTCCTTCTTTCCTTGCATGAAGATCCATTAGTGGTAAGTATTTCCAGAATGACAACGAGGAGATTTTCTGGCAGTCTTCTACAGTCAAGGTCAGCTCATTCATGGTTAGGAAAAATACATTGTTTGATCAACAGGATGCGGACACTCCTATGTAATGCGCAAGAGGAGGAGGAGGAGGAGGAGATTAGTGTTTAACGTCCCATCGACAACGAGGTCATTAGAGACGGAGCGCAAGCTCGGGTGAGGGAAGGATGGGGAGGAAATCGGCCGTGCCCTTTCAAAGGAACCATCCTGGCATTTGCCTGAAGCGATTTAGGGAAATCACGGAAAACCTAAATCAGGATGGTCGGAGACGGGATTGAACCGTCGTCCTCCCGAATGCGAGTCCAGTGTGCTAACCACTGCGCCACCTCGCTCGGTTGTAATGCGCAACTGACCACTAGATGTCACGAGAGAAGGCCAGAATAAAAGGATGCGACGAGTATTGTGTCGTCAGTATAGAATCAGTGACAGCAGAATGGGTCGGTCAGCACAGTTCAGTGACTTCGAACGTGGACCAGTCATTGGATGTCACTTAAGTAACAAACCCGTCAGGGACATTTCAACCCCTCTAAAAATGGCCAAACCGATTGATGGTGATTCTGACGTCGAAACGTCTAAAAAAGAACCACTGCCAAAACAAGACCAGGCAGCCCTCGTGTACCGACGGACGGCACTGTCGAGCATTGCGGTGGGTGGTTCTAAAAAATCACGTGAAATCCGCTGAAGTTACAAAGTACTACTAGCAACCCAGACAGCACAGTGACTACGTAGGGAGTTAAAAAATGAGGTAACGTGTTCGAGGAGTTCCTCATAAGCTACACATTTTTGCAGTGAGTGCTAAGCGACGCCCTAGGACTGGACAGTGGATGACTTGGAATGAGTGATATGAAGTAATGAATCACGTTAAACCTGTGGTAGCCTGGCCGAAGGGTTTAAATTTGGCTAATGACTGGAGAATATTTCCTGTTATTACGTGTAAAACCAAACACAACGTACGGAGGATGTAATGTTATGGTATGGGGATGTTTTTCGTGGTTAGGATGTGGTCTCCATAGTCCGCTTAAGAAAACGCTAAATGCGGAAGGATATGAACACATTTTACAGTTTTGCATACTGGGTGAAATAGAGGAACAATTCGGAGACAACGACTGTATTAACTCGAGGATGCATCTTGTCATAAAGCAGCATCTGTGAGGCAATTCTTTGTGAAATTCCTGAATTCGGCTGGCTGCTTATAGTCCTCACCTGAACCCATGGAATGCCTTTGGGATGAGTCGGAACGTCGACTTGGCTCCCGTCGCCAGCAGCCAACACCATTAACTTCTCTGGTTTCGGCTCTTGAGGAAGAGTGGACTGCCATTCCTCCACAGACTTTTAGACACCTCGTTGAAAATGCGGTGCCGTCCGCAGAACGAGGTCTCATGCGAAGGTCGGCACCTCACGACGGCACCGCAAGTAATCAGTCGCTGCCAGGTGCATCAACCAATCGGAGACGTCGATGTAGACACGCCTCCTTGTGTTTCCTTAAGCCGTTGCAACCGCATTTATGTGGGTAGTGCCGTCCAGCCAATGCGCTATCTAATCAGGCCGTTCTCTATGTAACCAGCGACCACTGGTAATCATCGCTTACGACGACAGTGTTGCCTTAGCATTGATCCGGCTGCGTGTCAATAGAATAGACACAAACATCTTTATATGAGGTTGTAGACAATTGTACCTTGATGTGAAACTATCATTCTGCAATGAACAAAGTACTAGATGTTGTAAGTGCAGCGACAGTATGAAATAGACGTGATCTGTGAAGGCAATAAGACAATAATGGTTTCCAAAGTGAAATATTTGTCATGTTCAAGTTTTAATTAATTACCAATAATTCGTGTGTGTGTGTGTCTGAATATGATTTAGTATTTGCTGGACCCCCCTTCCGCCTCCTGAAATAATCCTGACCTGATACAATACATTACATGAATTTCAAAGGCCAAATGGAGAAACTTGAGGTAAAGGAAAGAAAAATTTTAAGAAAAATCATTGGGCCAAAATTTCAAGACAATAAGATTATATACATCAAAAATGAAACTCTCTACAAGAAAATTTAAAAACTTTCAGATTCTATGCGAAAAAGGAGAATAAATTTTTATGGTCATCTTCTCAGAATGAATTCCAACAGATTAACTAAACAAATCTTTGACTTCTTCCGTAACCGAAAAACGAAGCCCAACTGGTTTAAAGAAAGACCTAGTGGAATTAAATATTTCAGAAAATTCACTTATTGATCGAACTGCTAAATTAATTACTAAAGATGAAATCATAAGGTTCCAAGACAAATCCACACAAAAGTCCAAATCCTTCATCTCGGAAGAAGAGAGGAGAAGAAGATCAGAAAGAATGAAGAAATACTGGTCCCTAAGAAAAGAACAACGCACAAAGAAATGATTGATCCAGCGTACCCCAAAGAGGGTGAAACGAAAGAAGAAGAAGAAGACATTACAGAAAGTGTTCCCAGTAGAGTTCAAGAATGGACATACCTTAAGTTGACTAACAGGTATTCCGATTCTTGTGATCAAGCAGCGTGTGTCGCAATGAAGCGTAAGTATACAGGGTGAAAAGTACTTAAACCGACAAACTCTGGGAGCTTGTAGGGGACATCAAAACAAATATTTTTTCCTAATGTCATTTTTTCCTATGAGGAGTATTTAAACCAGCAGAGGAAGATTTCTCTGGCGGCAAATCAATTAAACCAACAAACACTTTTCCATTTTTTTATGACCAAGAGACAACAGATTAAGACAACCCAGTTTCAATTACAGTAGATTTTCAAAAATGCCTCCATTGACACGTAAACAAAGGTTACACCGTCGGATCATGTTCTGTCTGACACGGGCAAAAACCCCAGGAGTATCCTGAATTGGTCCTGCTGCTGCTACTATCCGGGCAACCAGATCCTCTTCTGATGCAACAGGAGTTGCAGAAACAAGGTTGCGCATCTCTCCTCACACAAAAAAGTCCAGAGGGGACATATCTGGGGATCGAGCAGGCCATGTTACAGGACCACCTATGCCAATCCACGTTTCTGGGAACTGTCGGTCCAGGAATCGACGCACACGACGGCTGAAATGTGCCGGCGCCCCGTCATATTGGAACCACATGCGTTGTCTTGTAGGGAGCGGGACGTCTTCCAGAAATTCTGGCAATGCTCTGGCGAGACAATTGCAATAGTGCCTGCCATTTAATGGCCTAGGTAGCAGATATGGCCCAATTAAACAGTCCCCAGCAACACCGACCCACACATTAATGAAGAACCGCACTTGATGAGCGCTAGTAACTGTGGCATGTGGGTTATCCCCACTCCAAACATGCGAATTGTGAATGTTGAAGACTCCATCACGGCAGTACGTTGCTTCATCGGTAAACAACACAGAGGATGGAAATGTAGGATGCATTTCACACTGTTCCAGGTACCACTGCGAAAACTTTGCTCTGGGTGGATAATCAACTGGTTCCAGGTTGTGGACACGCTGTAAGTGAAATGGACGTAACTATTGCTCTCGAAGGACTGTTCTTACATTCGTCTGATTCGTTCCCATGTTACGTGCAATTGCACGAGTGCTGATTGAAGGATCCGCGGGATATGGCGATTAGGATATTGTTGTTAATAAACCCGCTGTGCAGCTCGTCCGTTGTGGTGCGCTACGTAGTACGCACCAACCATATCAGTGTACTCACTCCAGGTGTATCGCTCCATTAGTAAACAAACACAATGCACTACTACACTGGTGGACAGCAGTTGGCTACAACTGAAGAGCGTAATACGACCTCTACCAACTAAAGATCGTAATACGGCCTCCACCGGTTTAAATAATCCTCATAGGAAAAAATGACATTAGGGAAAAATATTTGTTTTGATGTCCCCTACAACCTCCCAGAGTTTGTCAGTTTAACTACTTTTCACCCTGTATAGAGGATGAGTAAGAGCGCCAGTTTTCATGGGCTTCGCTTGATTTTTTTTTCATAGTTGTAATTAAAACTATAGGACCACCCCGCATATACTGAGAGCACTCACGCGCAACAGAAGGGATGGGTTTAAGCCCCTGTCTGGCACATTATAAGCTGCTGCACTGTGGCGACCTTCCTTTCTTCCTCCAGTATGGAGGTGGCTGGACCGTGTTGCTAAAACCGAGAGTTATCAGCCTCCCGAGTTCCCTGCACGTCCAGTGACTCCACACGCCGACTGAGTGCTGGAGAGGGGAGGGGGAGACTCGGCGCTTTCATCGCGGCGCGGTCCGCCCTCGCCCCTGTCACCCCCCTCCCTCCCCCCGCCCTGTCCGTCTCCCACCGCGCCCGCGCCTGCCGCCCGCTCCCTCACGCTTCCTCAGCCCGCCCGCCCCGCGCTCCCCATAAAACAACGCCATTAATGGAAGTCTGATAAACGAAAAGATAAGCGCGCGCGGCCAGATGTGTGCGATAGCGCGGCCGCGCGTTGCTAAGGCAACAATCTGTGTGCAGGCGGGCCGGGCGGCGTTATCGCAGGCGGTGGCGGCGGCGGCGGCGGCGGCGGCGCGGGGGCGAGGGCGGCAGGATATTTGGCGATGCTATCGCCGTAACTAGCTCGGGATATTCATTAGATGCTATCTCTGCCGGCCGGGCCGGGCCGCGGGGGCGGCGGCGGCGGCGGCGGCGGCGGCGGCGAGCCCGTCCTCTGCCGTCTCCCGGTGGTCCGGGTTCGACACTCTGTGGTCACACTCCACCGTTCTTCGCTCTCAGCGGTCTCTGAACGTGTTGTTCAGTCTGCCGCAGCAGCGCAAAGTCCAACAGAGCGGTTGTAAAACTTCCTCGGATTGTATCACTTCCAAACCTTTTTGCAACTCCAAAACGGTGCACAATGGGAGCCCGCGTTAGGCGACACTTGGCCTACAATACACCGTCTCTTCAAGAACGGAAGAACGTTAGCGCTAAATGACAATTCATCGTCAGTTAGGTATCGTGCTTTGGGTGGTCAGTAGGCTGTTTAAGGCATGGGAGTGTAAGTAACGCGAGTTTAAATGGTATTTTGTTAGTATACAAAGCGGACTAAAGACCTTGCCATGGCGGCAGCGTCGTCGTATTTATGCCCGAGATATAAGAAGGTGAGGCGGTGATAACGTTAACTCCAGTATCGTTACGCTACACGTCTACACGTCAATACCCTGCATGAACACTGACCGGCATTTCTGTTTGACTACTCCAGACACACTTTCACAACATGTATTGACAATGTAATGCACTGCCCATCACGTTTCACCTGACGTTTCATGTATTAGTAAAATTTTAACGAAGTGCGCCTTTCTTTTTTAACTGTTTCGTCCCGTTCGCATTGCAGAACCTTTTAAAACCATATCTCATTGGTCGAACAGTCTTTCTCAGAATTTACTTGTTACTCTTATAGTCAATTTCTCTGCGATAAAAGCTGGGAAGGTATCTTAAAGCTGGTACTTTTTTGTACTGCTGATAATACTGCAGATACTGCTTCTACTAAAGTTCATCTATATGATCAACGGAATATTTATTCTGGACGGTTTACTTCTAGCAACTTCAGTCGCACTACACTCAGCATTGTATTAGTCGTGCACTAATTTGCACACCTCTTACTTACTTTAACATTTTTTCTGGCACGTTTCACCACATTTTCTGTCAGCACTGTAACACCTTTCTCCTTCTCGTTGTCAATAAATTTATCGATATTAACTGCAAGCCGTCGCGGCTGTCCACGAAGGCATTTTCCGCGATCGTTTTCGTGCCAACACTTCAAGGTAACAACGCACCTAACTTTGAGGTTGAATGTGGCTTTCCTGGGTTCGGTTCTAGAGAGGGGCAAGAGCGTCATAGTTTGTTATATTCTCCAAGCAAACCAGTCAGAAGACAGATGACATAAATATCGAGGTTCTTTTCCTTTCTGTCTCCCATCACTCCCTGTGGTTTGTCGGTTCCACCTGTGAGCTCTCGATCCGTACCGAAATTGTTATTGGTCGCAGGCACGATCATCCTGGGACTGTGCCCCTTCACATCGATAGAACGTTATCCGTCAGGGCGTAAGAGCATCGACGTGCACACAAGCAATTAAAAGGATCCTTTGTTAAATGTAGTTTGTAATTTACGGGTATATAACTCCTTTCCATTTTCGAGACACCTGGTCTTCATGCAGCTTTATTCTCCAAAGGTTAGTTATGAGAATTGGATATTGTTATATGTCAAAACGTAAATACTTGTAATGAAATGTGTTTTGTGGATGTCATGACCCCCATAGTCCATCGTTGTAGCCGAGTGGTCGGACTGGTTGATTGCCATGCGGGGGACCGCGTTCGATTCCCGGTATCGCCAGCCATTTTCTCCTTGGTGGGAGAACTGCTCTTAGTCCCATTAGGCCGACTGAGGAAGTCAAGAAATCCGAACACGACCTCGAGAGCGACGTGTTGACCACATAACCCTCCATAGTGCACACGAGTACCCAATTGCAGAGCGTGACAAGAGGATCGGTTGGGCCCCATTGTCCCGCCTAGGACCGGAACGCGGAACTTTACTTTACCTTCATAGCCCCCATAACGTCCCTGCGATCCGCGCCTGCGTTTCCCCTTTCATGTCATAAAGTTAGTTCACGTTATTCCCTTGTCTGTGATTCACTTTGTAAAATAATACGAGAACTCCCTCCCCTGTGTCTGAGCGTTGTTGCATATGACATAAAATAAGGCTCTGTATATTTCACTTTTCCCTGAATTATGCAGGCTGCAAATGCCTGAGGATAGCTTCTACTTCTTTGTTGTTATCAGAGACAAACTACAAAAACAGAGACTCTTATGCACGTTGTTAGTCAATTTCATGTGTAGATACTAAAGAAGCGAGTAATTGATTTACACGGTTTACTTCGTATAGAACTCTTTAAGACAGGTAATTGTGGGGCTGTGCTCCACATATGGACTCATGCGAGGAAACGAGAGGTGCGAAGGCATGAAGTTCTGCTTCCCTTTTGCAGAGGTTTTGTATTAATTATTTACAAGACAGAACATGTAACTCACATGCCTGCGTAAGGTTCACTGCAAATATAGCGCAAGTCATCGACTTTGTATACTCATGATTCAATACACTTTCGCATGTAAAAAAGTAAACTCTGTCCACAGGCCATGACGGGTCCATCGGTACCGACCGACCGCCGTGTCATTCTCCGCCAATGGCGTCACTGGGTTCAGTACGGATGGGAGACAAGTTAACACACTGCTCTCCAGACCAGACCGAGAGCCACTACTACTTATTTGGCTTCACGCGGCTGTACTAAGAACCATGTCCCGTCGCTTATAATATCCAGGGGACCAACAAGAATCGCGGTTATGTCAGTGTAATTGCTGTCTCTGAAATAAAGCGCCTTTTTCGTTCACCTCATTGCGTCTTCCTTCCGGTTTCTTCCTGTGCTACACTGTAGCAGTTCTTTCTATGTATGGTTCACGGTGAGTCGAGCTGTGTTACTTGGCAGTAACATACAACGCGTAAGCTACTTTCGTCCTTAACTTTTGCATATCAGTGTAGTTCGGTGCTTTACCCAACTGCTGGAAGCGCTGTTTACTTAGAACTACGAACCCGCAGCGTTTATGTTAATAAAATATTATTAACTTGTGAATGAAATTGTCGCACTGCCAAAGTTTTGGTTACCTGTTACGCAGCAATTGTTCTTTCTGACAGCTGTTACTTTCAGACACTCGCCACTGCGAAAGGCGTTATAATACTTTATTTACTTCTATATGTCAACAACGATATCTCTTTGATGTCACTGAGTATTTGTGCCGCACTCTCGTAGAATAATTTCTTATTTCAGAATGAGAACTCAGTGGATTTTATTCTAGAGTGTTATTCGAGTTTCGAACCAGCTAAGAAAGCGATCCACACCCAAGAGATTCTTGGACAGCACCTCTCACTCCTGTAATATATTAACGGTATTTTCCTTCACTGTTTAGCTTTTAACAACACGATGATTGCAATCGATTTAGTGGCATCCAAGAGTGCTTAGTAGCTAAATGTATCGGCAGACTTATCTATTAAAAAGACTTCATTTTATCTGTTTACGTATAAGCACCGGATCTTCAACGTAGGAGGTCGCCTTTGGAATCGGCGCCTAGCTCTTACGAAAAAGCGAACAATGAATGACCTTTAGTATCCCGTATCACTCGATATACCAAATTCCTAAACGACTGATTGTCCTGTAACAAAGATCGCTTGCATCATGTAATACATTCTTCTGTAACGTTTGTCAACCCTGCGTAATTCATTCGGTCAATTACTTCTTCGACAGCCGCTTCTTCCTTGGTTTCTAAAGGGCTGTTATCCAATATGACAGTCTCAGTCGAAAGACGGAACTGATGCTTCAGCCTAATTGCAGTTGATTTCCATCTTTGTCAGTGTAAATTTGGAAGGAAGGACGGAAGGGAGGAAGCTCCTCTACATCTAAGAGTCGTAAAACTAAGTGAAAAGGTAGTGCAGTTATCAAACGAAACTTCCTAAAAGAAAAACGTAGTGTAGTATGGTGAAACTTAAAAAAATGTGAGTCAGATTATAAGATCCACTTTTCCCGAATCCGATTCGGATCATAAGATAAACTTTTCTCAAATTCGAATCTAATGTCTTAACCACAACTCCACACTGATTACATATGGGTTTGCGTGAGCTGTTGTTTTATTTGTAATGAACTTTACAGAATGTTGCCTTTCTGTTTCCCCAACGCTGCTTTCAGCCTGAGTATACTTGCTTGCTTGTAAGCCCAAATCATAGTTTCGTCCACTGACCTAGCCTACGCAATTTAATTGCCATCCATTGTACATTGGCGTTTCACTTTTTCTAGTGAGTAGTTGTCTTTAACTGCCCCTAACACGATCGTCCTTTAATGCTGATCAAGTAAATGATGGCAAGTTGAAGCTTTCATTTGGACTACGAAACACGCATAAGTTACTCACTTGAAACAATACTGACCATGAAAGGCAAATATCTACATTGAAGGAAACTATCAGAACTGTCCAATGCACGTACAAGATTTGTTTTTATTAGTTGCAATTCTGAACATTAAAATATTATCTGTAAAATTTTTCTTGTAGCTGCTGGACTCACAGTAACATAGGACATCTCTGCGCAATCTCTAAGGAAAATAGAAGAATTCGTGATACGCAGAAGTTTTTTTTTCGTGAGTTGTGTCCTTATGTCTCAAAAGAAAGCACATTGCCATGATGGGCAGAATACCAAGGTCAAGTCTTCGCCTGACACATATTTTTATCTTGTTCGAAGAGGTCTATTTTGAACTGGAAGAGCGACAAAGTTCATCTAAATAAGTACATTTTAGAGTAAAACCAATAAACCTCCTATTTTTTAAGAAACTGAACTCTCATGCATAAAACAGCTACAAAATTTATTATTTTACAAATGAGTTAATGTGTTAAATATCTGACATTAAGCGGAAAACAGTTTGAAATTGGGTTTGAAGCTAGTTTCGATACTCAAACATTGGATGAGTATATTCTAGGTAATTTGGGCTCCGTTTTAAGCAGAAGCTAGCTCTTAACGCGTGTCAGTGTTTATGTCGTAGATTGATATAATTTTGCAACTACATTCACCGGTATATGTGAAATACTGCAGGTGCAATGAAGACGCTCCTGCAGCGTTTCCGATGCGAAATGTTTGCTCGCCCACCATACAACCCGGACTTCGCTCGCTTTGGTTTTATTTCACTTGAACCGCTGGCTATGAGGAAAGCATTTTGACACAGATAACGAGCTGCAGACCAGCATAGGTAATTGGTGGAACTGAGAGGTTTTCTAAGAGAGAGTGATACAACGCTACGACAAATGGCGATTATGCAGAGAATTAGCTGGAAATAAACATTTTTGATTTTCGGTATAGTTTACATTTCGCGACCGATCGGAAGGTTTAAAAAAAAAAAAAAAAACAAAAAAATGTAGCGCTCGCATAATGTGCTTGCGCTTACAGATCCAAACATAGTCATTGCAATCTGCCTGTGCCACAATCAGGAATCCAAAAATTGCAATTATTTAGCAATGTCCAATATTTCGTGGTCTCTCGTTCTGGGAGAACTGGGATATTTCCAAGACAGGAAGTAGCGTATATCTGTTAACACCGCACAGTCATGCTGCCTAGTATAAACAATATTTCTCACATTTTTGCTTTGAATCACTGGTTTTGAATCACAACAAAATTTCTGCTACGTGCACCAATAGTGACGGAACATGATCTAAGAGCTCTCATTCCGTGCATTCTTTGTATTTAGTTCTATAGCATTCTGTGAAGTTAAGCACATAAATTTAAGAGCATTTCCTCATTTACTGTTTGTTTCTAGGAGTTAAAGGGCGAGCACCTTCGTGTAATATGAGTTATAATCATCTTCCTCTGAACGAAAAATTGTTTCCTACAGTTTATGAATTTCGACCTCTCTGCCCTTTGATCCAACCGTCACAAGGAACACAATAAAAAGTCAAAGTAACTAATCCCTGTAATTTTACCAAAACCACAACTGGTGAGAAATTAACGATATTGGTGTGTCAGTTCCATACACGTATTTCCTATCGATGACACAGTCTCATTGTTTACAACCGTGTGACTGAATTCGGAGTTAACTACGAATATCGTGTGTACTCACTCCGAAATCCGTTTCACCAACAGTAAGCGACATTTCATGCGACCAGTTCAACAAGTCGTGCTGTCTGTCTTGCCATGGAAGAAGTTACGCCTTCTCTTTCGTATGTGGTGATGTTGATTGCAAAATAGTCTCTCTCTCTCTCTCTCTCTCTCTCTCTCTCTCTCTCTCTCTCTCTCTGTCTGTCTGTCTTCCCTTTCTGTACATTTTCACAAGGGAGATGTACATGTGAAAGGATTCTGCACTGCTATGTTTGAACGTGTATTGTGCAAGAAAGACATAAGCTTCGGTCACTTCTCACATTAGATTGTTTTAAAAATAATGGGGATTGTATAGTACAACAAACCCATTACATCGTCTATATTGTGTGTTACGTACACTCAGTCCATTGTTAAATGTGTTGTAGCATCGTTGTTATTGTACATACACTTCCGACCTAGGGCTACAGTTAGCTGCCAAGCAGCTGGTGAGTGTTATAGCTGTAGGCACATCATTGTCCGCCCACTCCCGTTACAACTGAACGGACATTCTTAGCAGACTGTGTAGATAGTGTTCACGAGGGATGCTGCGATACTGCAGATGATCTTACAAACTATAAGTAGGCGTTACAGCCAGGGACTTGGCGGAGACGGGCAACATATTACGTCCTCCCACATACGTTTCGCGAAATGATCACAAAGAAAAGATCCGAGAATGAGGTCTAATGCGGAGGGTTGCCGACAGCCACGCCTTCCCACGCGCCATTCGCGAATGGAACAGGAAAGGAGAGACCAGACAGTGGTACCACACATACCGTCAGGTGGCTTATGGAGTATAGTTACACATGCAGATGTACGTGTTCCTCGCGGCAAGCAGTATCAATTTTATTTCAGCACCGCAAGAATTGTCAAGAAGGGACAGCCAGTAATCATAAGAGTTTTATTACTATCAGGGCAACGGGTAAAACCTGACTGTCACTACCGTTAGCGGGCCAATTAACGAAATCTCGGAACATCACAGATTCTTTTCCAGCTGTTCCATCCCTTGCAAACAGTGTGAATGATCTATTAAGATCTACGATAAAGAGGCCACCGCTTATCATTGGGATACAAATATAAATGTAACTCATTGAACTAGATAAGACGCTCACTGTCATCGGTGGTTCGTTGTAGGCGTCTCTTCTCCAACTGTGATCACGTAAAATTGCATACTCGAGCGATTAAAGATCTCTGCTGCTTCCACTCGTACATCTGTGTTCCTTGAATCACAATAATCTGGGAGACAAGGAGTAGGTTTTCTTTATTTTACTTGGTGTTTAATTCGCAAGTTGACCTCTAGATAGCTCACGCCATGACGTCGCCGTTGCATCCCATATTATACAGTCAAAAAAGACGTGTGAAGCCTCGCATCATGTCCGCGAACATTCTTGTCATTAGTCTAAATTGTCCAATAAGATGATATACGCCACACATCGTTCTACGACCGCTACAAGCGAAGTTATGTTGTCCAGTGATCCTACGTGACATCTAGTGACGATACAGCTACAAACTGCTGTTTCCAAAACAGTCTGCTGTCCTTTTTGTTTTTAATAGACCTAGCGTAAATATAGGGGTTAGTAGGGTATTGCCAACTGGAGGAATGAATGGGTGGCATATAACGAATCCATCATGGGAAATAACTGATCAAAAATGGTTTATCGTCGAATTACCGATCCTTAACCGGCCAATTAAACATATTATTTGTAAACTGCCAGAACAGCTAATCACCTCAGTGAACTGGCACCCATTTCTACTTTCATCCCATTACGTGCGACATCGATGGCACATTTATTTAAATTAACAGTAATGTTTCAAATACGGATAGGACAGTTGCTTCGAAAATATTGGTGCAGTAAAAATGGCCGTTAATCGGCGTGACACCAAGATTCCCGGCAGCCGGGCAGCAATAGTAGAACACAGGAAACACGCCCGCTGGATTCGTCAATGTGTGGCCACGTTTTGCCAACTGTGGAATGTGCTTGCCCTGTGCTTCAACGAGGTAAATTCTGGAATGGTTCCTTCAATCAGCCGCTTGTCTTGGTATCGGGAGGCAGGTGTTGGGCTCAACGGACAAATACGAGTGGTAAAGTTATAAAGCTGCCAAATCTCGTTGTTAAGAGATCAGCTATGCAGTCGTTCTCAGTCCGTCTCCACCGACGCCGCAGCGTCAGCAAGTGTGCATTTTTTCCATGAAGTGATCGTGTCTCACCATTACTTTCCCTAGCTTCATACTGCATTCTTTGTATTCTGATGGCCTTGGAAAGTTCTCCTAGGAGTGACTAGCCGTGGTACAGCAATGTGCAGTTTCTAGGTTGCGCATAGACTCTATTTAGTTTAGATGCAGCTTTTGCCGAAAGCTAGGTGATAACTTCTATATAATGAACACGACCCTGCTAGGCCAATGTCAACCACTCTGATGAGCCAAAACATTATGATCCTTTGATTAATTCCTTGGTTGTCTGTCTTTGAAATGAACTACATCACTGACACTGCGTAACAGGAACCCTACAGCTTGTAGATAGGTTTGTGGAGGTATGTGGCATTAGATTATCGTACGTCTCGATAGCGCCCGATAGCGACCCAGATGGGTTCCACAGGATTTACATCAGGCGAATATGCTCGCCGACACATCAATATGAGTTCAGTATAATGCTCCTCAAACCCTGCATGACGGTCCTGGCTCCGAGACACAGACAATTACACTGCTAAGATAATATCGCCGTCGGTGAAAACATCAAACATGAAGGGATGCAGGTGTTTCACAGTTGTCAGTGTGTTTTCGATTACTACTACGGGTCCTATGTAAGCACAAGAGAATGTCTCCCATAGCATAATACTGCTTCCACCAGCCAGCTTTCACGTCGATGATGGCGTTTGCGGAGACGACCATCGACCTAGCGTAGCAAAAATGTGAATCACCCGTTTCCATTCATCGATGGTCGAATCCCGAAGGCCCAGTGCCCACTGCAAACATACATGGTTCAAATGGCTCTGAGCACTATGGGACTTAACTTCTTTGGTCATCAGTCCCCTAGAACTTAGAACTACTTAAACCTAACTAACCTGAGGACATCACACACAGCCACGCCCGAGGCAGGATTCGAACCTGCGACCGTAGCGGTCGCGCGGTTTCAAACTGTAGCGCCTAGAACCGCTCGGCCACTCCAGCCGGCTCATAAATGATTATGTCGTCGGGTCAATATGTGAACGCGTAGGGGTGATCTGCTGCGGAGCTCCATCGTCAACAAAGTACGATGAACGGTGTGCTCCGAGACACTTGTTTGTGCACCAGCATTGTGCTCTTTCGGCAGAGATGTCAGAGATCAACATCTATCTTACTTTACAGAGCAGACAAGTCTCCGAACTCCACGTTCTGTGAAGAGTCGTGATCCTCCAACAATTTATCGTCTATTGATAGTTTCACTGTCTTACCGCTCTCTGTGGGTGCTCACGACAGTTGCACGTGAACATTCGACCATACATTTGCCATTTTCGACGTATTGTTTCACAGGCTCTGCGTAATAATAGTTTTCTCTTTGTCAAAGTGGCTTATCTCATTATCTCAATGGTTTTCCCCGTCTGCAGCCCATACCTTCTCCAGGGTGATCCCCGTCCGTGTCTACTCCGCTTACATACTTTTGTTATCGTGTCCTGTGCTCTCAGCGCCACCAGTCGGCACCCAACGTCATGGTGGTTAGTGGTCATTATGCTTTAGCTTGCCAGTGTATGATCTCACTGCTTTAGCAGGCACTGGTAAAATCCTGTAACTTGTTTCTCTCTGATATGATAAATATGACTTTTTACTGTGTTGAGCGGCGGTGCAGGAAGGAGATACCTTATCCCTTGCAAGACACGGTAAATAAGGGAAACTCACCATCAGCAAAACTACAAGACACGAATCTCACCTGCAAATAAGCAAAGAAGTTCGAACTGGTTGTGCAAGGAATAAATTATAGTCCGCAGCTCGTGGTCGTGCGGTAGCGTTCTCGCTTCCCACGCCCGGGTTCCCGGGTTCGATTCCCGGCGGGGTCAGGGATTTTCTCTGCCTCGTGATGACTGGGTGTTGTGTGCTGTCCTTAGGTTAGTTGGTTTAAGTAGTTCTAAGTTCTAGGGGACTGATGACCACAGATGTTAAGTCCCATAGTGCTCAGAGCCATTTGAACCATTTGAATAAATTATATAATCATCCTAGTTAACAACTTCTTTCCGAAAGTCAATCTCCTCCCCGCCCCCGTTTCACTTCCTTCCGCGCCCCTCACCAAATACAGCTACCACAATCCAATCTCTTTATCTATTGTTATAAGTGTCTTTCTCCGGCTAACACCACACAATATTGTTTCCTTATTTCCCATTGTGCGAATGACTCAATGCAACAACTATATATCATTTGAAACAGGTGTGAATTTCCTAGAAACACAGAAATCCTTCACCCAAAAGCAACAAGAACTGACGAAAGTGACGCGTGTCTGTGTTTTTAGTGGGGTCGAATGCTACGTTCCGTTTCGGTACTATAGTTTCTATTACATGCAAGGAGAATGCGGAATGGAACAATGAGAATAATACTATCGTTTTTTTTCAGATACTGTGCTTCTGTAAAATACACAGTATTACATTAT
This sequence comes from Schistocerca cancellata, assembly GCF_023864275.1. Lineage (NCBI taxonomy): Eukaryota > Metazoa > Arthropoda > Insecta > Orthoptera > Acrididae > Schistocerca > Schistocerca cancellata. Next base: position 363,023,050 of record NC_064631.1, read on the forward strand.
GGTTCGTTTAGAAGCTTATTAAACATACTGACAAGTAGTACTGGAGTTAATATTCAGTGAATTACAGTGCTTGCATGGAGTATACAGCAAACATGTGGAGAGATCAGTTTTGAATATCGAAAACAACATAATGTGAGAATACGGTATTAATCCACAGAGCCGACCGTGGTGGCCGTGCGGTTCTAGGCGCTTCAGTCCGGAACCGCGAGACTGCTACGGTCGCAGGTTCGAATTCTGCCTCGGGCATGGATGTGTGTGATGTCCTTAGGTTAGTTAGGTTTAAGTAGTTCTAAGTTCTAGGGGACTGATGACCTCAGATGTTAAGTCCCATAGTGCTCAGACCCATTTGAACCAATCCACAGAAGGCAGTAGTAAACTCACTACGAAACGCCCTAAATGCGCGCACACTATCACCCCCCCCCCCTCGTACAACATAGACACACACTGACGTATACATACTAATTGTTATTCATGCGCGAGACTATTCACAGGGGTTGCCTTGGGTGTAGTAACTGTTAGAATATATTGCAAACCGGATATAATTTTGCTCTGTAATGACAACAATAACAACAATAATAATAATAATAATAACAATAATAATAAGAAGCAATAAATCAAAATAATATTTACACTGATTTTAATGAGTTAAATAAGTAAGTTAATTCGTGTCTCATTCTGAATTTGGCCTTTGAAGTACGCAAGCTGTTGAAAGAAAAACATGTTAGCTACGGGTACCTGGCGAAAGAAAAAGGTGCACTCACCAAATCGTTCCAGAACTGAGGTGGAGTTCTGCTTCCAGCAACGCGCAGCGATCGGTAGTGTGAGAAAACGGACAGAGCGTTACAGCCGGTAGCATAGTCACACGTGCTACTGCGGCGTGGTCGCACGGCGTCGGGGGTTAGCGACTAGCCACGTGGGACGTGGCCCCCTTCCCCCACCCTTCTTCCCATTCTCCCCCACGTGACCCTACCCAGTCCGGGAGCTGGGGGCGCACGGCTTTGATGTTGTGCTCTGCCACCGTAAACAAAATGTGTGTGTGTGTGTGGGCAGGCGCCAAGCCTCCGGTGCCACTGTTAACGCGGTGCTGTAAACTGGGTTCTTCACCTGCAGCGCTCCGTTCGTGTGAGGAACTTGAATATCAGAAAGTTGTGTTTGGGATCCGTCCAAGATCGGATCAAAGGAAGATATCGAGGCAATTAAGAGGCGGGCTGCTAGAATTGTTACAGGTAGATTAGAACAACACGCAAGTGTTACGAAGATGCTTCGGAAATTCGAATGGGAATCCCTGGGGCGAAGATGACGTTCTTTTCGATGAATACTTTTGAGAAAACTTAGAGAACCTGCAATTGAAGCTGGCTGCAGAACGATTCTATTGCCTCCAACAAAGACAGTGCGTAAGGACCACGAAGATAAAATACGAGAAATTAGGGCTCATACGGAGGGATATAGACAGTCGTTTTTCCCTCGTTCTATTTGTGAGAGGAACAGGGAGGGAAGTGACTAGTGGCGGGGTAACCTCCGCCACGTGCCAAAAAATGTTCAAATGTGTGCGAAATCTTATGGGACTTAACTTCTAAGGTCATCAGTCCCTAAAATTTCACACTACTTAACATAAATTATCCTAAGGACACACACACACACCCATGCCCGAGGGAGGACTAGAACCTCCGCCGGGACCAGCCGCACAGTCCATGACTGCAGGCCCTGAGACCGCTCGGCTAATCCCGCGTGGCGCCACGTGCCGTAAGTGGATTGCGGAGTATCGATGTAGATGTCGATGTACGTTGTCTGTTTACAATCGACTATCTTGACTCATGCTGAAAGGTACAAACTGTCAGCACAGGTAAAAGAGAAGTTTTTAATCCTTCCAGAAACGCTGTGGAGAATTCATTTGTAGACTCAAGATTATTAATATATGAAAGAGATTCGCAACTTTGTTGGATTATCGAATGGAATCAGCATTCGCCTCCTCGAAGGGCTAAGAAAGACAGAATCGGTCTATATTGAAGATTCTTAATCGTTTTAATGCTTGGAAAGATTATGGATGATAATTACAGTTATTACGGAATGTGTTTCGAGACAATCATACCGAGACATATATTTCAGAAATACTAAAAATGAATAATATCACTTCAAACTGCTCACTAAGAAAAGATGAAGGTTAGTTTCTAACTTCTTCCCAAATACAAGCTAGCGGATGATGGGGTACTAATCAACTGACAAGGAGGGATGGAACGAGTGTTGTTATCTCTTAAGGTTCAAATAGCTCTGAGCACTACGGGACTTAACTTACCAGGTCATCAGTGCCGTAGAACTTAGAACTACTTAAACCTAACTAACCTAAGGACATCACACACATCCATGCCCGAGGCAGGATTCGAACCTGCGACCGTAGGGGTCGCGCGGTTCCAGACTGAAGCGCCTACAACCGGTCGGCCACCCCGGCCGGCTTATCCCTTAAGGCATTTGCGTGAACTGACTAAGGGAAGTACGAAAAAAATTGTATCGGGATTCGGAATAGACGGACGGACGGATGGACTGGGAAAGGACCGTTGACGGATTTGCGAACTGGCGTTACTAATACGAGTATGCGTACAGCTGGTTAACCAATGTGCCTCCGTTTCCCAGTTGTCTCACACACCAGGGACTAGAGTAACCAGGAATATGGATTACTTGCAATTCTGTTTGGATCAGCGACGGGTGGCTAACAATCCTGAGATCAAACTTAAACGATCCTGATGTCCGAAAGTAGCGGTAAAACGCAGGATACAATGTAACAGCCGCTAACTAATATGTATTTACATACACACAACGCGCAATTAAAGGAAGATAGTTTTCTTGTAATAAAAAAGATGCTGCCTCAAACAAATCGTCGCTAATGGTACTTGCTCGCTGAATATTTTTCGCCATTTTCCTCAAATTACAGGCTCGCCAAACCCAAATGCTTCCATCTGATTACTGTAGAGTATAGCGTGACTCATCACGTCGCTATTTGCACCATCTCAAACATCGCTTCCCATTGACAACAGAAATGTGTGGCTTATGAGAAGGTGCTCGACTATTGTACCGCATTCATTTTGGCTCCCTACCCTCAGTCACTGTGCTAGCTAGACTGCTGACAGCACTTTGAAATTCACGACTGATCGCATCCGCTGATTTCATGCGACTTTTTACACCGACCCTCCGCAATTCTCGACCATCCTAGTGCGTCAGTACATGAAGTGTGCAATCGCAACACCAACTGTCGACTTAGGGAGCTTTGGAACGTTGATATGACTGTGATGAATTTCTTACTCAGGTGATATGTGACGGATAGTCTACGTCTGAAGTCACTGAACTCCCCTAACCGACCCATTCTTCTGTCACTACTTCTCTAACGATAACACAGTAGTGCCCGCTGCCTTTTGCTCTGGCGGGGCCGCCTCTCGTCACATATAGTGGTCAGTTCCGCACTAATAGGGGTGTCCGGAGACCTTTAATAAGGTAGTTTATCATTGCGAAGATTCTTTTCACTACAATGTCTATTTTACTCAATGGGCATGAAATTATGTGGTGGCTACGTCTTTTTCTACTGTCTGGTCATTATCACTGGTCCATGATCACTGCTTGGACGATAGCTGCGCCAAAGCACGCTAGAGTCGTCTAGTGGGAGCCTAAATGAAATGCTTGCTTTGATACAGCCATCGCGCAAGCAATGTTTCTGGACTGTTGTTTATGACCAAATGGTCGAAATCGGTATAGCCACTAAATAATTTTGTGAGTTTTGACTGAACATGATAGTGAAGCATAGTGTGAGGCTCGTTTTCAGCTTTGCACGGCGGAACGGACGTAGATGCCCGCGGATTAGGGGTCGGCGGCCGCTGGCAGCGCAGGGAAGCGCAAGGGCCGCCCTTGGCAGGCGGCGCACGCGCCTCACGCGGCGTGTGCTCACGCCGACACAGGGGGCGGCGGCTGGCGGCGGCGGGCGCCGTGCCTGGAGGCGGGCCAGCCACACCCGGATACGCGGCCTGCGCTTTGCGTGGGCGTAACCTGCCGCTCAGTGGCTGCGTGCGGAGCTCACTTTCTGTCACAGACGCCTCTGGCCCTTTACACCTAGGTCACAAAACTCATGGGGTAGTGATATGCACATATACAGAAAGCGGTAGTATTTCGTACAAAGCGTATAACAGAACAGTGCATTCGCGTACATGTCATTTGATTCAGGTGATTCATATGAAAAGGTTTCCGACGCGATTTTGGCCGCACGACGGGAATTAACACGCTTTGAACGCGGAAAAGTACTTGGAGCTAGACGTATTGGCCGTTCCATTTCGGAAATCGTTAGGGAATTCAATATTCCGAGACCCACAGTGTCAGGAGTGTGCCGCGAACACCAAATTTCAGACATTACCTCTCACCAAGGACAGCGCACTAGCTGATAGCCTTCACTTAACGATCGAGAGCAGCAGCGTTTGCATAGAGTTGTCAGTGCTAACAAACAAGCAACAACGTGTGAAATAACCTCAGAAATCAATGTGGGCGTACGACTAACATATCCATTAGGAAACTGAAGTTAATGGGCCATGGCAGCAGACTACCGACACGAGTGCCTTTGCTAACGACATAATATCGTCCGCAGCGCCCCTCCTGGGCTCGTGGCCATATTCGTTGGACCATAGACGACTAGAAAACCGTGTCCTGGTCAGATGAGCCCCGATTTCAGTTGGTAAGAGCTGATGGTAGGCTTCCGATGTGGCACATACCCTTGGATACAAGTAGTCAACAAGGCACTTCGCAAATTGTGGTGATTCCATAATGGTGTGGGCTGTGTATACAAGGAATGGACTGGTCTTCTGGTCCAACTGAATCAATCATTCACTGGAAATGTTTATGTTCGGCTACTTGGAGACCATTTGCAGCCATTTGTGGATTTCACGTTCCCAAACAACGGTGGTATGTCACCGGGCCACAACTGTTTGCGACTGGTTTGAAGAACATTCCCGGCAGTTCGAGCGAATGTCCAGAATGGCCACCCAGACCGCATGAGTTGAATCCCATCGAACATTTATGGGACATATCTAAGAGGTCAGTTCGTGCACAAAATCTTACCCCGGCAATATTTTCGCAATTACGGCCAGCTACAAGGCAGCATGACTCAATATTTCTCCAGTAAACTTCCAACAACTTTTCGAGTTCATACTTCGTCGAATTTCTGCACTACGCCGTGCAAAAGGAGGTCAGACGCAATATTAGGAGGTATCGCAATTCTTTTTTCACCTCAGTGTGTATCGGGCACTGCTTCCACCTGCTCCTGTTGTAGGCTACTTACCGGAAATTTGTTTACAAGTATAAAATTTCAGTCTCTCTATACAAATGAATTACTTAAAACTTCAACCCATTTATTTCCTGATCGGTTTCGGCAAAAGATTGTAGGCAGAAGAGCGGGTAATTTTGATATCCAGAGACATATTGAAGCAAGCGGGTATTTCTTACCTAATTTTCTCGAAGACGACACAGTTAAAAGAAAAAATGCGAACAAAAAGATGGTACGAAGATTGACGTAAATTCTCCACTTGTTGTTGGAGATCATAATTCACACGTGGGTGGAATCCAATCCATTTACAGTATAGGTCGCAAAAAAATAATATGGTATCGGCCTTCTTTTCGCTGCTACCGATGTAAGACATCTGAATTCTTGAGTAATGAGTTCATAAATAACCCAATCTTCCTTCCGTAATACGTTCATTACTCAATACACAAAAATCTCTAATTGAGTACAAATCTATAGTAACTCATGGACTTCCAACAACCAGTAAAACAGTTGTGAGGAAAAGAGGAAGGGTGAAGCAAAAAAATCTCCCAACTGTTTTCGGAACAAAATTAAAAATATGAGATTTTTACATTCAGACGAAATTCGAACCCAAAATTTTGGAGATCGTTGGATAGTTTTCGTTGTTCTCCGTGAAAGATTTGAAAGTGATGCTATTCAAAATATAGACTGAAGGACTCTTTCAAAGTTTTGCCAATGCAAAGTATTTTAGTGTGTAAACGAGAGAAAAGTCTTTTTTTATCAATACCACTTGCATGAAGTAATTTTTGTCGATGACTGTTTCACTGTGAACTGAGGCTACTCTGAGGTTACTTTTTGGAAAAAATTGTAATAAAAGTACAAAAATATATTTCATATCGTTTGCCTTATATTTAAGCTGTTACCAACCAACTATTATTATTATTGTTATTATTATTTATTTTATGGCCTTCATTGGACCACTCTACTCAAAAATACAAAGTTGTAAACAAGTTGTAACACAGGGATACAATTTTGTTCAACAATAACTTAATATGATGTTTAGGTAATATAATTATTAGAGTATATTCTTATATGAAAGGTGTTTTGCTCTTCTGTCTGCCCAATATTTCTTCATTCTTTCAGATATTTTCTTTCTTTCTTCATCTGAGACCACTCTTCCTGTACTCCTTTTATTGATTTCTATTTGTAGTCTGGTTTGCAGGTCTTGCAATATTCTGGTTTTCTCCGTCTTGTTTTTTAGGTCATATACTGTAATTTGAAGTTCTTTTATATCTTTCTTAATTTCTGTGATCCATTTAATGTCGCTCTTGCTATTCCACAATTTTTGTATTATTTTTTTACTAATTCTGTTTTCTGGAGTTCTAATCAGATGTCCAAAGAATGAGATGCGTTTCTTCCTGATTGTGCTCATGACTGGTTCTATTTTCTTATATACTGTTTCATTTGATGCTATTCTCCAATGTCCATTTATTTTATACTGTTTATTTATACATGTCCTAATCATTCTTCTTTCTATTTTTAGTATTCTTTCAATTTCTGCTGCGTTCGTTGTTTTGAAGATAGTTTCAGCTGCATATGTTATTTCTGGTTGTGTAACTGTTTTATAGTGTTTTAATTTTGCATGTATAGATAGGCTTTTTTTGTTGTATGTAGTTATGGTAATATAATTTGTGTAGTTCAGTTTTTTATTCTATTCTGCCATTATGTCTTCTCATTTAGATTGTATGTTATTATTTCGCCTAAATATTTAAATTTATCAACAATTTTGATTTCCTGTTCTCCTATTGTAATTTTGTTTGCAAGTGGTGGATCAGTTAGCATAATCTCTGTTTTTTCAAATGATATTCTAAAGCCTACTTTCTCTGCTATTTCGTGTAGTGATTTCACTTGTTGCCTGGCTTCTTGAATGGTATTGGCTAGGAGAGCAAGATCATCAGCGAATCCCAAGCAGTTTAAGCTAATATCATCTTTTGCACTTCCAATTCTTATCATCTTTGGATTGTCCTTGTACCATTCTCTCATTATGTATTCCAGAGCACAGTTGAACAGTAATGGTGATAGGCAGTCACCTTGTCTTAAGCCTGTTTTTATGAGGAATGGTTCCGAAACTTCTCCTCTAAACTACACTTTTGATTTGGTGTTGGTTAGAGTGAGTTGTATTATTTTAATTAGTTTTGGATGGAGTTCTAGATTTCTTAAAATTTTTAACACTGAAGGTCTGTGGAGACAGTCATATGCCTTCTTAAAATCTACAAATGTTATTGCCAGAGGTTTGTTCCGTTTCTAGTAGTATGCCATAATCAATTTTAAACTAATTATCTGTTCTGCACAGCTTCTCCTTCAGTATTAGTGTAGGGGCCTCATATTGTTGTAGTTGTTTCCCAAAGATTTTATAGTAATTCCTGGAGTTGGTTTTATGATAATTACCTTCTATAGAGTTTATAATATCTTTATGAAATCTTCTCTTGATTCTTCTAATATTTTGTGTGAATTTTTTTCTTTCATTTTTTAGGTTGATGGCATTTTCTTCAGTTTTATGTGTTTGAAACTTTAACCATGCTTGGTGTCTATCTTCATGGAACTTGTCACATTCTGATGTCCACCATGCATGTTTCCTTCGTGGGTTCAAGGGAGCTAGATTCTCTGCTTCTTTTTTAAGATTAGGCACTAGTTGTTCTAGATCATCTGTTAATTTGATGGTTTGTGTCATTTGTTGGTACTTATTATTTTTAATTAGCTGATGTGGGTCAAACCTCCTTGAAAATTTTTAAAATTAAAGAACGAAAACTCAGGCCTTAGCTGTTAATAATGTACTTTCTAACGGCATTCGGAAGCTCCTGAAAAGACGACAGAAATGGCTCTTACGGACTAACAAATCACGGTACACGACACGGCAAATCAAACGGTCGTATGAGGTTCTGGTGGATGCTTCGCGAACGGCGTTTACCTGAGCATATTATCGTACCGCTGGACGCAATACAGGCAGTGTTTCCTGCTTTGTGATGACACCATTAGTTTATGTCGATGGTTCTATGAACGCAGGTACGTATACATTTTAAACAACAAAGTGCTCTCCACACTTCGGAATTAGACTTTTCTTGAATCAGCATTATTTCATGACTCACGTAATTACACTTGTCACAGTACGAAAAAAAATGTGGTTGAGTTTATCGACCAGCTACCAGTCCCGCTCTGGAAACCAATGAACTTCTTTGTGTTGACGTAGTGCAACGCCTTAGTGTCGTGTGCCTTCTCCCCAAATCTCAGCAACAGCTATTCTATGCCTCAGGGTAAAACAGAAACGGATTCTGGCCTCATTGCACCATAACGTTCCGGTAGTTGTTTAAAACCTTCCCTGACTGTTAATAGTGAAATAGTAACAAAAGGAGATCCTAATCGTTTATGCTTACGTGAATCTTTTCTTTCGAACTTAGAGTAATAGGGTTTCATAGACTTTCGCTCAGTTAATGCGTTACGTCGCTTCATATGTTCACACATGTCCACGTTCTATATCATTATCCCCGTGTCATTCTCAAGCTCTTATCACCAGATTTTATCGAACACAGCTTTAAGAAAGATTAAGTATGTGTCTTACAGTTTGGCTTGGTCCAACTTTCTCAGGTACAGCCTACTATCTACGGCGAATGCAGCTGGAACATCATCAGTAAAGCAGTAAGTCAGAAGAGAGGCCTGGAGCAACTTAGAGCTGGATATCGTTTGTGAATGAATGAATGACTGACTGAGAGGAAATCTCCTGGCTTCGTACCGAACAGGGGGTTCCTTCGGGCTGTAGGTAGTACTGAAACACTGCTTTCGTCCGTGTCCCGGAGCTTTCGTGGAGTCACGCAGAGACATATAGTAAGGGCCGTGGCCTGAATCTATGCCGTCTTGCAGCATGGAGGGCGCGAGACAAATTATGCGATTTACTGCTTCGAGGACTTAATCGGAAACGCTTACTGCAGAACCGGATTAATTATCTGTCCCGCCACATATGTAAAATCGATTTAAATATGGATCACCAGCCTCGTTTTGACCAACACCACACTCATATTTCACGGAAACAAATGATGTTTATTGGTATCAGTTTAATTTTAGAAAAGTCCGCACGTTTATCCAACACAACCTCTAGCGAGCTAACGGCTCCATTCCCCGCTCTGAGATCTCTCTCTTTACGAAACAAGTCCTATCTTACAATCGCCAACACTCGCCAAGAAAAACAGTGAAACCCCTAAGCAGAATTCCACGCCCGGGCACAGGAATACACTTTAGACTACTTTGCAGGCTTTCTGTGCCAGGAAAGTAACCTCATTGGTCACGAAGTATCACTAACTCCAGAATTCCGAAATGATAACCACTGTAACACACAATCTTCGGATCAGAGGGCTCACGTCGTGCCATTTCAATCCCACGAGGGCTGCTGGACAATTCCTCGATTTCCCGAACTCCAGATCGCGAATTTATTTAACATTCAGGCCTTCCAGACAGTTCGAATCAGGAGCAGAGTGTAGGTATTGTCATTGGCCATTTCCTGCTGTCACTAGTAGAGCTTTTGTCGCGTGCTGCTTCCTGAAAACGGGTGCCGGAAAACACCGGCCGTCGTGGTAAAAGTACTCGCCCCTGGAATCAGTCTAGTAGTCTCCTATCGCCACTCATTTAGGTGGATTAGGGAAAGAACTAACCGACATACTGAGGGCGAGCTAAATCCCCTTGCCGCCTGGAGACGCAAACTAGCTCAGACGACTACTATAGTGGACAGAGCTAACACACACGGGTGGCCAGGAAACGGTAAGTTACGGTGTTGAGCAATCCATGTTTACGACATGAACGTCGCTATAGGTTATATATAAGTCGCGAAACAACTTCACGCAGCACTGCAGCTGGAGGTCAGATGACGGGTTCCTAAGTGTATACGATATTCCAGATGTCTACAGTAACATTGCAGTGGCCATCTAAGTGTCTGCGTCGGAGAGAAGTTTCATTTCAGCAGTGCTGTGCAGGTTGTTCTTATGGCTTTGCTTTGCATGAGTATCGTCTCACGTACGCTTGCTGAATGCTGATCACGTTAATGGTCTTCTTCCCGACCTTGCAGTATCTCTACCCAGCCGGACTTCCCTCTAACTGGTGACACGCCTGTGACAAGTGATCCGTTGCTCAGGGTGTTTACCAGTCCCTGGCGGCTGGTTCGTGCTCCAAGCTGTTTGTACAGGGCGGAGGCGCCGCGCCGGCGCGGCGTCTCCAGCTGCTGGAGGCTCCATCTCCGGAGCGGAGGGTCCGCGACCGGAGCGGCTAGCGGCGCGCCAGATGCCATCAGCAGATGCTATCTCCCGCCGTGACGCACGCCGATGAGCACACAGATAGCCGGCCGGGCCGCCTCGCAAAGCGACCCTGCGCTGGCACCGGTCTTCGCTGCCGAATACACAGACCTCGTGCAGGAGCGCGCTCTCGCTGTAACTAGATGGCCGGATAATAACGAAAAGGGGAATATTTTTAAATCCCGGCAATGAAAGTAGATACGAAGCTGCCTTACAAGCTTCCCATTCATGACGTTACGCGAAAAAATAACTTCTGAAATCTTCATCGTCATAAAACTTGCCAATGTTACCTGTGTAGAAAGACAAAAGCTTGTTTACTCTGTAAACTTCAAGCTGTCATTCTTCGCAGCGTCACATTTCGTGTTAACGTGCGCATTTTTAAAGGATATTGTTTGCCCTCAAAGGGATAATTGTTTGGTACTGTCGGCTGGAGACTCCGATGCAATGTTCAGTGTCCTGGTGGGAAACTCTTATTTGTCGCATGATTGGAAACTTCAATAACTCTTGATGTGTCAATGGCGTGTTTCAAGTGCACCTCTTCAATGCTGCGTCCAAATAAGGCATAGTTGGTATTAAAGCTGTTTAAGTTTGAGGGTATGCACACTACTGCTCTCGAATACCACTAAGTATGGTCGTCAAGATTAAAGTCTCCATCTAACAACGAAACAGCATCAACAGTGTAATACACTATCATTCTGCGGAGATCTTATGGACCTAATCCAGGACATCAGTACATTCGACCATAGTCTGACAGTGAGAAACTATCTTCTCTTGCCGCGAACAGACTGCAACGCAGCTGTATTAGTGTTGTAGAGCACGACTGTCATACAACTTCCTCACTTTTCGTGAAAAATGCTATACCGGTATGTTACCTAGAGTAGGTGTTTTCCAATTTGTGGGGACTAATGCATAACAGAACCAAGATTTGGTCATATGAGCACAGCTTAGCACACTATCTCCAATACTGTACTGCTTAATGCTGTCCTGGGCACCTGTTGACAAATTGCTTGTTGGCTTCTGTCTCGGTTTTTTCGACCGACATTTGAATGATGATTTTTCTGAAGGTAGCGAACAAAGGTTGCAAGTAACACGGGGACAACCGCAGCAGTAATGACCATAGAAAAGGTCTTGGACGCCGGTGCTCCAGATACATATAATCTACGGCGGCGAGCTCGACTCCAGCCCGCCACCAGTTATGAAGGGTGGAGTTTTGACAACGCTCGTGCTGGTGAAAAGTCATAAAAAATCATCACACAAACGTCGGCTGAAGAAGCCGAGGCAGAAGCCAACAGGCAGTTTGTCTTGTTACACTCCTATAAATTACAAATACATTACCTCACAAAAAAAGAAAAACACAGAAGACGTGGTGGGATGTCAATGTCACTTCGTACATGTACACAAAACCAGTGGGTATGTAACCGATTAGAATTTCAATTCTCTGTGACAGGTAGAACGGCCACCAGAGTGCATGACAGTTGTTCCTTTTTACACTTGTTCCCAGGTCTGGTAGGGTACATAAGGGGCACGAAGAGCACCAGATGTTGAGTGACCGCTCTGGAGGACACGAAGATGCCGCGTACTCGTATGAGACAGCATTATTAGCAACTGATAGAGCCGGCCGGTGTGGCCGAACGGTTCTAGGCGCTTCAGTCTGGAACCGCGCGACCGCTACGGTCGCAGGTTCGAATCCTGCATCGGGCATGGATGTGTGTGTTGTCCTTAGGTTAGTTAGGTTTAAGTAGTTCTAAGTTCTAGGAGACTGATGACCTCAGATGTGCTCAGAACAATTTGAACCATTTTGAAGCAGCTGACAGAGTTTAAAAGGGACGTCACCGTGTGCCTCCATTTCTCCGGCTAGCTGAATCGTTCAGTATACAGATTTGTTCAGCTGTGACAGAGGCCCGATGTCAGATTTCACGTAAACGTGAGAGCAGGTATACTCGTCGCCAGGGTTCCGGTCGACCACGCCTGACCGCCACAAGCGAGCCTCCCCGTGTTGTGCCCCAAGCACATCGTAACCCCTTCACATTTGCGCCTACCACCCGACAAAAGGAATGATTTGTTTCATCCCTTGCCATTCGTCACTCGTCGGAGACTAGCAGCAGTTCATGTACGAGATGGTCCCATACATGTTCTGTTGGGGACACATGTACCGATCTTCCAGGCGGCGGAAGAACCTCAACATCACACAGAGAATTAACAAGAGACACGCGCTATGTTAGGACGAGCATTGTCCTGTTAAAAATGGCACAACACTACTGTCGCATGAGAGATTACACATGACGCGGCATGTCCGTGATGTACTGTTGGGTCGTCAGGTGTTTCCTCAGTCAGGTGTTCCCCAAACCATGACGCCAAGGGTAACATCACTGCGACAATCCAAAGCACTGGATGAATCGCACCTCTCCCCAGGTCATCGCCATACTCGACGACCAGAGCGTCTGGGGTAGTGCAGAACCGCGATTCATCGACGAACACAATGTGACGCAATTCATCAACAGCCTATGCTTTCCGATCACAGCACCACTCCAAACGCAGCTGTTCGTGTTGCGTTAAAGGCAGGTTACGCATGGTAGGATAAGTCCCTAGACCGGTTGCTGTTAGTCTCCGACCAGCGGTGGCGGATGACGCAGAATGTTGCAGGCAGTCCGTTACACGTTCTCGGATAGCAGGAACAGTTGTGACGTGTTTACCCAATACAGGGATCCTCTCTAACGGTGGTCAGACATGATAGGCCAGAACCATGGCGCCGTGTATTTATGCCCTCACGTTCCCGTGCACTCCAGCATCTCGTCACTGTCGCACATCTGGATGTTGCACGACTCGACCAGCCAGCCAAATGGAGACCCACAATGAGGCCGATTTCAAACTCACCCTTGTGCTGATAACGCTGTTTGGCACGAAGACGCGGCATCTCTGGGTTCTTCGCGGCGATCACTCAACATCTGACGCTCTTTACGTCCCTAATGTACCATTCCAGGTCTGGTAACAACATTAAACACGTAGAACATTAATACACTCTGGTGGTTGTTCTACCTGTCTCAGAGAAATGACATCCGACCAAGCCTTCTGAGTGCTTTTTTGTGGTCGGGCACTTTATATGACATAAGATGCTGGCAGGTATACATTACCAACAGGAGGAAACAAGGTGACAACTCATAATATATCTACAACAACGCTTATTAAAATGCTGCAGTTGTCTCTGTGCCAACAATATTATACGTACTGCACAAGGTACACACATCAAATAAAGTTTTGACTCACCTCAGTTCCGAGAGTTCCGGGACCTGTACAGAAAACTGGAATAGAGATCAACATAAACATCATTTCCGCCCTTTTTATTGCTCATGAAAACCACACATTGCATGTTGTACCACCAAACAGCGAGACCTTCAGAGATGGTGGTCCAGATTGCTGTACACACCGCAACCTCTAATACCCAGTAGCACGTACTCTTGCACTAATGCATGCCAGTATTCGTCGTGGCATACTATCCACATGTTCATCAAGGCAATGTTGGTGTAGATTGTCGCACTCTTCGACGGCGATTCGGCGTAGATACCTCAGAGTGGTTGGTGGGTCACGTCGTCCATAAACTATCCCAGGCATGTTCGATGGGTTTCATGTCTGGAGAACATCCTGGCCGATCTAGAAGAACGATGTCCTTATCTTGAAGGAAGTAATTCACAAGATGTGCACGATGGGGGCGCGAATTGTCGTCCATGAAGACTAATGCCTCGCCCATATGCTGCCGATATGGTTGCACTATCGGTCGGAGGACGGCATTCACGTAACGTAAAGCCGTTATGGCGCCTTCCATGACCACCAGCGGCGTACGTTGGCCCCACATAATGCCACCCCATAACAGCGGAGAACCTCCACCTTGCTGCACTCTCTGGACAGTGTGTCTAAGGCGTTCAGCTTGTCCGGGTTGCTTCCCAACATGTCTCCGACGATTTTCTGGTTGAAGGTATATGCGACACTCGTCGGTGAAGAGAACGTGACGCCAATCCTGAGCAGTTCATTCGGTATGTTGCTGGGCTCATCTGTACCGCGCTGCATGGTGTCGTGGTTGCAAAGATGGATCTCGCCATGGACGCCGTGAGTGGACTTGCGGATCTTGCAGCCTATTGCGCACAGTTTGAGTCGTAACATGACGTCCTCTGGCTGCACAAAAAGCATTATTCTACATGGTGGCTTTGCTGTCAGGGTTCCTCCAAGCCATAATCCGTACGTAGCGGTCATCTACTGCAGTAGTGCCCCTTGGGCAGCCTGAGCGAGGCATGCCATCGACAGTTCCTGTCTCTCTGTATCTGCTCCATGTCCGAACAACATCGCTTTGGTTCACTCCGAGACGCCTGGACACTTCCCTTTTTGAGAGCCCTTCCTGGCACAAAGTAACAATGCGGGCGCGATCGAATCGCGGTATTGACCGTCTAGCCATTGTTGAACTACAGACAACACGAGCCGTGTACCTCCTTCCTGGTGGAATGACAGAACTGATCGGCTGTCGGACCCCCTCCGTCTAATAGGAGGTGTTCATGCATGGTTGTTTACGTCTTTGGGCGGGTTTAGTCACATCTCTGAACAGTCAAAGGGACGGTGTCCGAGATACAGTATCCACAGTCTACCTCTATCTTCAGGAGTTGTGGGAACCGGGGTAATGCAAAACTTTTTTTGATGTTTGTATAACAGAAATCTGTTAATTTCAGGTTACTTTATGGACTCAGTAATGTCTTTTAGGGGACAAAATATTCTACATTCAGATGTAGCTACAATGCATTGCGCGTCGGTGACACTGGTTTGCTCATAGCCCTTTGATACGGCACTATGCTGTACACTATGCTGTATCGGGAACGTGTGAGCCGTAAATTAAACTTACTTAACACGTTGCACATTCTGAGGATCCACTGGAAGACCTCACTACCATTATTTACAAATTGTAATGGACTACACTATTAAAGATAAATACTTGTAACCGATCTGATTCCAGTAGTAGAACGACAGTTATTGTTACATAAACGTTGTTAATTTAGCAATAAAGTTAGGCACTATTTTTATATGATTGATCTGAAATGTTAACTATCGAAACAAATTCCACATAAATAAGAATGAACGCCCAGCATTAAAAATTTTATTATTGGTCTCTGTACCCAAAAGGTATTATTATTCGTACATGTTAATACTTCTGAGAATTAAGGACACCACAAAATGAGAAAAAACAGGCACTGCAGCCAATTTCTGCAGATAGGCAGGATCTCATATCAGTTTGTTCCTGCACGACAGGGTGTCGTTTCAATCATAACATCCTTCCCGCCATCGCGACTGCCGTCCGAATTTGTTATGCGTACAGCATACGAGGTACATTATTTCTCCAGGTTTCCTCGCGACCATAGAAACCATTTATTCCCCTTGATATCTTTTAGACTGTGCACGAAACGGTCAGGTGTGCTGACGTGGCGCCATACTGTAAAATAGGAAGCCTTTTTTTCCCCTCCAACCTGAGTTACGACCAATTTATACTGCACCTTGCGATTTACGATAAGTTATAACGTCCTTCTGAGACTACTCCGATCTTGATAGAAACGTGCGAAACAAAAATGGGCCCCTCCCGTATACATATTCAGTCTAATTACGATGACAGATAAAGCCGTAACGACTGCCACAATACCACAAAACAAAGAAACGCATTTGCATATTTCCTCGCTTTCATGCCTGTTGCAAGCCGACATGCTTCGAAAGGTTCTCACGAGAGCTGTCATCGACCACGGTGACGAGATAGTCGGCGAAGAGCTCAGCACACAGCGAGGATGCGGCGCGGTGTGGTGGGAAGATCCGTCCAAACTTATCTTGCGGAAAATACTGCGTTGTACAGGGAGCGGAATGCAGTGGGTTCGCATACTTTACTCGGTACTAATCATACGACTAAGTGTCTTCTAGTTTATAAATATCTACACGTATTAAAAATCGTAAATTCATCTGCGAGTGCCATATACTTTGATGTATGATGGTACACTTATGCATAACGGCGTCTAGACATATTAAGAAAATTTCTAGCTTGAACTAAGGCATAGCGGTGGGAATATTCTCCTTATAAATTACACTGTCATTGAACAGATGTCGCAAAATTCTTATAAACAAAACATCATATTTCTTACCGGCACAAGGTACGCAGAGCTCGTATTAGATGCCTATAGGGAAAAACGAAATAAGCGCGCTCCGCAGTCAACATTGAAGCCTTGAGTAAACTCACCATTCTCTTCACGCGGCCGACCATCGCTGCAGCATGTACGACAGAAACTTACCTGAAAAAAGAAAACATTGGACACTTAAGTATAGCGCAGTATGCATCTTTTTTAAAGTAAATAAGCTTAGGCAAAATGGTACCGAAATGTTATGGGAAGGGTAAAGATGTGTAAGGCAAACAAGTTCCATTCTCGTTAAGTTTATCCCCGCAGCCTCTCTCTGCTGTAGAAAAGCATCTAGCGTCTCTCGAAGTTTTCGGTGTCGTTGCACAGATTAATGAAACGCTTAAAACATGTCTGCCATGGTGGCATGGAGAAACAGTAAGTTCTCAGAATACAGTATGTAGTACACAGTCTCACTTGCATAGTAACTGTTTCATAAACAACCGGCTTCAGATTTCAAATATCCGTTATCAAGTTGCCAATAGCAGGACAAAAGGTAAGGTTATTAACTTGAACGTGCGAAGTCTATGACAAATCTACCTTATTTAATCGAACTAGTAGATTGCTTACAATTAGGTGTAAAGTAAACACTTCGTCAGAGAGATTTTATAAGAATGTTACGAGGAGTTATCGAAGCGTTTTTAATGTAAATCTATATCTAAACTTATGGTCATAACACAAAATTATAAGTATTCTAAATCGAGGCGTATCAGTTATACGAACGCGTGGTGTCTTTTTTTTTCGGACAAATCCGAAATTCCGAAAGAACAGCCACTCCGCATTCATATACAGAAGAATAGTGAGGCGCCTGCGCACTCCAGGTAGACGTCCGCGATCCGGGGGAAAATCCGTTGACGGTGATAGCGTGCAGCTCTGCCAGCTTGCGGCACAACCGTGCTTACACTCCATGGCACGGCCTAAAGTCTTCCCCTGAGTTTATCTCTGCAGTGTTCACTCCCACGATATCCTGATACTGTCGCTATGTCGACACTCGATCGTTAGTTGGAGTGTCTGTGAGCTTTCCGTTGGGCGTACGGACGTTTCCTGCATCTACATCTGTACTCCACCAGCTACCGGACGGCATTTGGCAAAGGGTACTTCTGGACCCGCTAACGGATCCCTGCTTCCCTGTTCCACTCCTGAATGGTACTTACGAAGAATAACTGTCAGTAAGTCTTTGAATTAGCTCTAATTATCGTGGTCATTTCGCGAGATACTCTCTCAAAATTTCAATTGTAAACGTCTCCTTGATACACAGTGCCGCTCTTGTAGCGCCTGCCACTGCAGTTTGTTGAGCATCTCTGTAACGATCTCGTGCCGACTAACGGATTCCGTGACGAAATGCACCGCTCCTCGCTGGGTCTTCACTATTTCTTCTGTCAGTTTTACTCGGTAAGGATCGTGCATCGATTATCTGCCCGTTTCGTTAACTGTTACTCAGCTCGGCTATAGTCTACACTCACTGTTTATTTATTCCATCGAGTGTTCCACTTGTCTAATGAAAACATTTAATTACACCGGCATTAACAAAGTAGTTCGGACGTAAAGGAAAGAAGATTCTAAAGCTGAATCTTTGAATCACAGAACTGAGACAAGCACAGCAGGCAAAGTAGAAAATAGGAAATTTGAGCAAAATAAAACTGGCCGGAAAACGTTTACAAAACTGACGTGGAAGTGACCCTTGTTAATGTACAGGTGAACTACCATCACAGAAATTCCTGGAAACCGTGATTTCGGTGCAGCGATCGGCTGCTGTCACAAGTCTGCACATGCTCACCTTCCGCATGCTCTGTCTCAAGTACTTCTCTGCGTCATTACGTTTGAGTGAGTGAGAGGAGCAGACGTGTTTAGTGACGAGTTGAATGCAACGCAACACATTAAACAGCGCGTGTTCACTATCGAGTGTCATGCGAAGCACAGTTCGTAGAAAATGTGTGCGGAACTGTTTGCGCGAGATTTTAAGACAGAAAGTGTTTTGGTAAAATCTACAGCAAAGTCTACGGTGCAGAACGTAGTGGCAGAATACCGTGAAACGGGCTCCTCAGCAAACGAAAATCATAACTATACGAAAACAGTACGCACATAAGGTGACACTGCTGATTTGATGGATAGCCTTAACCAAAGTCCAACGAAATCTGAATGCCGTTCATCTTTGTGAATCCGAATGCAGAGATAGTGGTGACAAAACACTGTCGACAAGCATGTAAATCTCTTGTTCCCTCAACCGGTACATCTTTCGCGTGAAGTACTCTGTGTTGAACCCCGAGGCGGTGGCGAAAAAGGCGTTCGACAACGGCTGGGGCAGTTACACGGAAGGAAGGGACTTCTAGCCAAGGGGTTGTCAGCTGGTTGTCGGGCGGACCTGCGTACGCCAGCCGAATGGAAGGGCGTGAGTTCTGATGGATAACTCTGCTTTATGTGGTGTCAAAGGGCAGGCTGCCCACCTTGTGCCCGGTGGCCATATTGCCGATGATATATGCTTTTGGGGCTGCATGGAGATTGAGTCTGTTCAAACGGACACTGTGTGAAAACATCATGTGAACTCCTTTAAGTATGCTTTACGGCAGGAGAGCGTACCTTCGTTAATTTTCTGTTTATGCAAAGCAGAATCCACCTGTGTTTACCTATGGTATTTGCAGGGGTACTTGACTCATGCAGCTTGAACTAATACGTACTGCGCTATGTTGCTGTCATGAGAGTGTTATTAGCTTGACGTCTGGGACCGCGCAACTGTTGTGCTTTGTAGGTTCGGGAACACTTTTTCTGCACCTTTACAGTACCTTGCATGGTTCTTGCAGTTGTATCCTCTGCCTGATATAAGTATATACTGAAGAACCCAAGAAACTGGTACACCCGCCTAATATCGACCAGGGCCCCCGAGAGCACACAGAAGTGCCGCAACGCGATGTGGCATGGACTCGACTAATGTCTGAAGTATTTCTGGAGGAAACTGACACCAGGAATCCTGCAAGGCTGTGCAAAAATCAGTAAGAATACAAGGGGGTGAAGATCTCATCTGGACAGCACGTTGCAAGGCATCCTAGATATGCTCAATAATGTTCAAGTCTGGGGAATCTGGTGGCCAGCGGAAGTGTTTAAACTCAGAAGAATGTTCCTGAAACCACTCTGTAGCAATTCTGGACGTGTGGGGTGTCTCATTGTCCTGCTGGAATTGTCCAAGTCCGTCGGAGTGCACAATGGACATGAATGGATGTAGATGATCAGACATGATCCTTATGTACGTCAGAGTCGTATCTAGACGTATCAGGCGTCCCATATCACTCCAACTGCATACTCCCCACGCCATTACAGATCCTCTACCAGCTTCAACAGTCCCCTGCTGACATGCAGGGTCCATGGTGTCATGACGTTGATCTCCATACTCGTAAACGTCCATCCGCTCGATACAATTTGAAACGATCCTCGTCCGGCCACGCAACATGTTTCCAGTCATCAACAGTCACATGTTGTGTTGACGGGCCCAGGCGAGGCGTACAGCTTCGTGCTGCGCAGTCATCAAGGGTAAACGAGTAAGCCTTCGGCTCCGAGAGCCAATATCGATAATGTTTTGTTAAATGGTTCGCATGCTGACACTTGTTGACGGCCCAGCATTGTAATCTGCTGCAATTTGCGGAAGTGTTGCGCTTCTGTCATATTGAACGATTCTCTTCAGTCGTCGTTGGTCCCATTCTTGCAGGATCTTTCTCCGGTCGCAGCGATACAAGTTGAATTTTCTACACGAATATACTTTTCGAGATGAGAAACGTTTTTGTCACTGTTGCGTAGCATTGTGATGTAGTTATTTGTACTATGACATAACGGTCTTACATAAAGTACGAAGTGCAATTAAAATCTCAAAATACAGTCAGAGGTTACTGTGGCTTTAGTAAGTAACGAACAGTACGGTGTAACCTATACCCTTCGCATTTATTTGCTTCTTTATTTTATGTCCTTGTTTCTTATTAAACTTCTCTTCAAGAACTGGTAAATGTAAATATTACGGTCGAAAGTTAGAAATTACAAGCATGTGATGAGGGACAAACATTATCATGAGTAGTAAATTACATCTGTTTACTTCCTTTACTTTTGTGTTTGTGTTTCCTCATTAATGATTAACTTTTTTTCGGCAGCAGAGTGATGTAAATACTACTGTCATGAACAATAATTGACAAGCTTACGATGTCAACTGAGAGAACATTAGAAGCTATCAGTGAGAAGCATTGCTCCTACAGGCCAGCTGCAGCTCAGAAACCTGTGGGATGCCCACACCTACCCATATCCCTACGACTACGCTTATTCCTAATATAGTCACTGTTTAAAACTATAAAAGCGCGAAAGTTTCGCTCAAGTCCCCTGGTTATTAAAATACACTGCGTCTGCTCCGCGGGCTCGCCGTGGGGGCCGCGTGAGGTTGGCAGTACATTCATCACTGTGTAACCTAGGGGCCAGGATTCACTGCTAGTGGCTGCAGTTTTGTTGGGAGATGGCATTAATACTATTACAAACGAAATAACGAAATAAATTTATTATGTTAATTACAAATAAATACATTATAGTCACCAGTATCACAGCAGGTACTAGAAATGTTTTCCTCTTTCTTGAAGGCGTAGTTCAACAAGTTTACATTTATTTAAGAACATATCTTCAGTTCATCTATTGTCTTCGGATTATTTTGATACACAAATGTTTTAGCCATACCGCATATGATATAGGCGAGCGAAGACAGATCTGTGCGGCTGATCCTGGCAGAGGTTCGAGTCCTCCCTCGGGCATGGGTGTGTGTGTTTGTCCTTAGGATAATTTAGGTTAAGTAGTGTGTAAGCTTAGGAACTGATGACCTTATCAGTTTAGCAGTTAAGTCCCATAAGATTTCACACACATTTGAACATTTTTGAAGACAGATCCGATGAGCGTTACTGCAACCCGAACTCTAATTTTCCTCGCGTGCAATGGCATTTCTTTTAAGGCATGTGGATTTTCTGATGACCATATTCGTGACTTTTGGTAATTAATGTAGCCAGATAGTTGAAACGAAGCCTCTTCAGTGAAAAAGGCACGATCTAAAACACCAACTCCATGTCCATTAACAATTCGCTGAAACCATTCACAATACACTATTCGTTTCACACTGTCCAGTAGGCGATCGCATAACTATTGCACAGCAGGAATTTTATACGGATACATTCCCAGTTCTATGGTTACGACGTATGTGCTGCGGCACGAGGTAGCGTACTCACTGATTTTGTCGGAGTCCGCAACATGATGTCCGAAATGCCATAAAGCTTTCGTTCTGTCAAAATTGTGGGCCTATCAGTTCGTGGTGCATCGTGAACTGAACCTGATGCCTGGAATTTGCGAATTCAATTGCATTCAATGTCGCGATGTGGAGATCTCGAAGAAGGGAAACGCAATCATAATTGCCGCCTCACTTGCTCCGTAAAGTTTCCTCGTGCACGGAAAACCACTACAAACGCACTCTGTTCAAAATGGCTCTGAGCACTATGGGACTTAACTTCTGAGGTCATCAGTCCCCTAGAACTTAGAACTACTTAAACCTAACTAACCTAAGGACATCACACACATCCATGCCCGAGGCAGGATTCGAACCTGCGATCGTAGTGGTCGCGCGGTTCCAGACTGTAGCGCCTAGAACCGCTCGGCCACTCCGGCCGTCTAAACGCACTCTGTGCAATAGTAATCATTCTCAGTACACTCAGCTCACACAAGAACTAGACAATAACACAACAGCTGCTACCTACTACTGCAGGTTCACGAAACACGAGCTACCAACCTTACGCTCCCCGCAAGGCGAGACACTCGAGGCTCACCTCTGCGGAGAGACTTTGTGAACATACGATAAAGGGAGCTGTCACATGTTAAAAGTGTGAGTACCACAAGAAAAAGTAATATTTTCAGAGGTGGTGGGGAGAGGCGAAGGGGGAGTAAGCAATGTCAGACACTCCGACGCCCTCCTCCCCCCACGTTTTCCCGTACCCGTCCCCACAAAGCCGATTGAACTGATGTCTGAATCCGCGCAGGCAACTAGTACGCTGCGAAAACATGAAGGTACTCCTAAATATGCAAAGATGTGAGAGCACCTAACTGTGACGTGGAAATATTACGTTGGTTGAACTGGGAGTCCGTCCCGTCCGTCGGGAACCTCTTCTATCGGTAACGTACCGGAAAATCGGAAAGGAGGACCCCGAGACGTTAGTTATCGCGCGAGGTGGCCCGGCTCGCGACAAGTGGCCATCAGAGGGGGGGGGGGGGAGGGGGGGACGCGGCGGTGGCAGGTGCGGGCAGCGAGATGCGATCGCCTACTGCGGGGCCGTCCCGGGCCTCCTCATTAGGGCGACGCGCTGACGGCCGGCCGCATTCCCGTGTCGCCGCGCCGGTCCTTGAACCTGGCCCCGACAGCGCGCCTTGTCGCGCCTCTCCCATCTGCCCGCTTCCCGCCCACCCGTCACGCCGCCGCGCTCTCGCCCGGACTTATTATCAAAATGTTACGCGTCGGAAATCGTAGATCTGTTGAGACGTCAACGCTGGGGACGTCACGAGCGCCGCAGCCTGCCCGCTGCTCCGGCCGGGGTCAGCGATCGCGCGCGTCGGCGGCGGAACTCGGTAGCGAAGCGCCGCCCGCCCGCTTGTCTTCTGTCCCACCTCATCATTCTTCGCCGAGATTAGCCGACCGGTTTTCTCTTAATACGGCGGCCCGGCGGAGCAGGGGCTCAAGCTTACTGACGTGTTCACTGTTTCAAGCGGAACTCGTTCTTTTGCTGTAACCGTCGCTTTCGGCTGAAACCACAGGGGAAAGTAGCACTGCTGGTTCAGACAGTGCGCTCGTATTGAGGGAATGGCGGTTTGCGGATACCCACAGTAATATCTACTTTGCAGATAAAAGCCTACCCCGAAGCGGATATCCGCAGTAATATCACCTTGGGACCGAAAGTTAAAGGGTAGTGTCAATATTACAAACGATCGATTATAAAAATTGTTATTGTTATGCTGGATAAAGTGCTCCTACGCTAACTGGTATGCATCAGCATTTGTTCTTTAGCATTGCTCAAAGATGGAGACTGCCCATCTTTCTGGTTTTCCGCACAATTACACGTACGTCCTATTTTCAGCAGCTGTCTTACGCCGTCAGCTGTCACGCTATTACCCAAAGCCGCCACAGATAGACGTGAAGGCTATTCTAGGATACTCTATCGCTCCCTGTTCTAACTTCTGTTTGTATTATACATACGACATGAATAATGTATGGTACACAACTACTGAACCTTTCAACATTTATCTTAAATTAAAGTACAAATACACACTGCAGCAATCCTTACACTGAGAAGTGTCGCCCGTTAACATGATTTAATATTATGGTGAATTAAAGTAAATTAGGTGAACGAACTGCACGACAAATATCTGACAGTTTGCAACATGTGATGACAACTGGAAGCAACTTTATCTGACATCCCAAAGTTGTGCAAATGTTTCGCAGAAAATTAAAAAAATCGATTTCAATAATTACACATTAACTTATCGAACCTATCAAGAATGTTATACTCTATTTTATTGTAAAATGCTACGTTCTTAGATAAAAGTACGTTACGAGATCCGACTATAACAGACGAAAATCCAGACCTAGGCCACGCCTGCAGTCAAAAGCTCCAGCATACTGAACTGGTTTACAACATTTTAATATCCACGAAAACGAACGCTGACGCTTATAACGAACTTGCCGATGGGGTGCGGATTTTCTTATCCACGTAGACATCTACTTAGCAACATTGTCAAAGACATCTGACTTGTGAACGTGTCTCGACTTTGCCTGGTGTTCGTGAGAAAGGGGGTGGACATGTTCCCATCAAAGTAACCATTTCTGAAATCATCTTTACTTACAGTCAGTTCCACGAGAAAGAGTACTCAATAATTTTAAATGTACAGTTCGCAGTGACATCTCTGGTAGTGGTCTCTAATCTGTAGTCAATGCGCTTTTGCAGAGTGTATAGATAAACAGTGTGAGAGTTGAATGTTTTGTTTAAAAGGGTTTGTTTGCAGCCAGTTGAAACGCTGAAAAAAATGCGAAATATTTATCAAAAATGCCTTCTGAGGTCCTTTAAGAAGCTGTTTAGTTCGAACGAGGCAAACTAGGTGCTTCAAGAGGATAATGGTCCGAAACATCGCAACCGTCTCTATACAACGTGGAAACAAGATAATGGGGTGTCTACGATGGATTGGCATACAATGTCTCTGGATGCAAATCCGGTCGAAATGTTTGGTCGTACATTAAGATGAAGCTTAAGGGAAAGCCAATATATACTTTGAAGCAGCTGTCATATGAAATCAGGACGATATGGACATCGTTGCCGAGAGAATATGTAACAAATCTCGTGAAAAGCATGCAAAAAAAGTGCCAAGCTGTAATCGATAATGACGGCAGTTGGATTAACTATTAGGTAATTGTACAATTAATAAAGCACGTATTTTCATGTAAACATATGTTAATAGCAGTGTCTTTTATTTCATACAGATAACGGCGTACACTTTCTTGTGGAACTGACTGCATTTAGGAAACCATGAAAACTTAGATAATAATGGACATTACGACACACATTCTTCCAAATATGTCTCCAGTGTAACAACGACCGCGGCATATCTCCCTTTCATGTCTACTGTATCCGGCAGCACCAGAAACTGAAAGGACAATTTAAGTAGTACTGTACTGTCACACGTGGCTGCTCGGCCCCCGATACACTTATACTGTAATTTCGCTCTATAATGTAATGGATCAAGAGATTTATCTTTTAACAGCATTTGACAGCGTGTAAAAATGTACAGTGACGTACCATACATCAGTATTAGTAGTGAAACATGCTGCAACATAAATGACAAATTTTTGTGAATTTTAAGTATACTTCTCCCGGGAAACAGCTGTTGCACATGCATCATGCTGTTGTTTGGGCGGATCTAATAGTGAGCTGTGCGTATAGTATGTATATCGGCACACGTGAAAGGAGCCTTACATAAGAATATAGATGTTGGACTGGTCGCACATGCGTTTGTAGAAACTGTTTCTAATTTTCTTTTTTAGGAACGTATAGTGCAAAGAAGTTCCAATACATGTGCCTGTTGACAACGGGGCAAATAACTGAACAGACCGAGCGTGAAAAATAAAATTAAAATAGTCATTTTAGCTTAAAAACTTTTGTGCCAATATTCTACTTTTAAGATTTGACGAAGTTTGTGGTGGCCGGCAGCGATAAATCAATAGACATTCCGTGAATTTAAACAATAATGTGTAAGTATATAAACAAAATTTCACTGTCTAACCAAAACTATCCGGACACCCTTAAATAAAGTGGAACTAACCACTAGATGTCACAAGAAGCGGACCCACCAGTACAAAAGGAGGCGGGGAGTACAGTATTGTCACTAGAGGAGCGGTAACTGCAAAATGCTCCGGTTAGGAGTGTACAGTGACTTCGAACATGGGCTAGTCGTCGAACGTCACCTGAGTAACGAATACATCAGTGATATTTCAACCCCTCTAAAGCCGTCCTAGGCGTCTGTGGGTGATGTGACTGTGAAGTGGAAACACAAAGCAACAGCAACAGCTAAACCAGGACCAGGCGGACAACATGCACTCAGGTAGTACTGCGAAGAGGGGCTTCTCAAAATCGCATGAAATCAGAGGATGCAATCACTCATGAGTTACAAACTGCTACTTGCAGCCGAGCTGGCACAATTGTTGTGTGTATAATAGTCGAGCAAATTGTCACTAAGCCCCACGTGTCTTTTGGTGGTGTTGAGTGCTGACGCCACTGGGCAGGCGACGACTGGAAACGAGTGATTTGGAGCGATAGATCACGCTATATCGTGTGGCAATCCGATACAGGTTGAGACAGTTTTTATGGAGCATTTTGGAGTTTTGTGAAACTGAGTCTGAATGTGACGCAAGTCTTGTAGAAAGTCATGTACCCTCTGGAGCGGAGCTGATGTTTCCGCAATGTACGTCTGAATTAGAATAAAGTAGAAAGAAGATCATTCGCAATCAACCAATTATTTTCTGCAGCACGGAAAACTGAGAGAGTCCAAAAGTATATTTCCGGGAATCGCTGGCTGAGTCTTTAGCAGTTTTCTAGGCTAGCGTTGCCGTCTAGCGAGTGCATTCACCCTCAGTAGGCAGCGATCTCAGATCAGATTGTGGAGTCAAGTAATTAGCTGTATGGCGATGTTTAGTCAACGAGGCGGCCTCGGCGAGATGTAATTGGGGCCAACGAATTGTATCTGTTTCCTTGGATATTTGAGCGTGGTGTTTTTGTACGAGTTTTTCCCTATTGACTTTGCGTTCCTATTTTGTTGCCTTGCAGAGTATTGGCGGAAGCTCCTACGAGCTAGTTGGTGTACATATTCCACTCCAGTGGTCCGATTTCGGAATCTTTCTTGAGAGTAATTGGATAGCTACTGGCTTTTTAATTACTGACTCTGGAATATCTAGAATTTAAACCCTGTCTCACGGATCAACGCACAGAATTAATCCGAATCCGTCAAGAAACGTATAGACTAAGTTTTGAAGCAGTACATCCTGAAATCTGTCTAGCATGCCGCAGCATGCCATGAGTACGTGGTACCTGGCAACGGCCGTAAGAGAAACTTGGTTCAACGCAACGGAAACTCTGAAGCACAGACGAAAGAGGTGTACGCTACAGACTAAGAAAAGAAGTTGACAAGTGCGCCCGCTACTGACGTGTGAGTGTGCAAGACTGTAAGTACATGAGCCGTTACGGCTAGCAGTGGCGGTGCAGCAGCCTCCAGCGTGTGTTGGGACAGACAGGAGGCTGTCCTGGAAAGAGCGCAGGGCGCCGCAGTGGTGGGCGCATCGCGGCCGGCTATCGCCGTCGCCACCGGCTCATCGTCAGATAAACGCAGTCCGCTAAATTTGTGTCTATATGGCGCATTATTTCCTGATAAATAACACATCTGGCGCTACCGACCGGAAATGTTCTATCCGTGTGCAAACATATAGACGAGACACACTGTGTCAGCGCCGTACTGATTTATGAAATGCGATAAAACATCGGGGTAAATGACTCCGTTTAATTTAATGTAGCACTGTATTTCACCAGACACTCACGATTTGTTACATCTCTGTTATCGATAATGAATGTTAACACTATGACGGGTGCTGTGCAGTCCGAAAAAGACACAGCCAGGACAAAAGCACCACAGGCTCAAAGGTGCGAGCTGGTGCCAGTGCCATAGAGACTCTATACTTGCGCGAGGTCTACCAGCACCACGAGAGGCGCTGAGGATGAAAACATCGACTTCGCCTCGGCGTATTGCCTCGAGTACAATCCTCCAATGACAGGACGACAACGGACAGAAGCGTACTCGGAAGATAGAACAGCTCTAGCGCACTTGGTTATAGATCATCGTCCAGGGCTGACTTTGACAGGGAACGTCGTTTAGTGAACTTTTAGAATTGAACAGTCAGTTGTAATTGCATTTGCTTTTTCCTGTGAAGTTTACTTACGGCTATTTGCACTTAGCTATTGACGGTCTTTTTTGTGTTGCAGACTTTAATCATCAAATGTCACAAAGATAAGTAAACCTTTTTAACTCATTTGTGTGACTTTGTTATTAATTTGTTGGAGTGTTGTAGATCCTCCGTTCTCCTATCGTGTTACCTGACGCTTGGGCATAGCTGTGTAATAGTGGCAGGGAGAAATTGCCTTAGCGGTGTATTGTGCCAGAAGCCGATTCACAAACTCACAAACTTGGCCTCTATAGCAGTAGCGATGAGGCCTCTACAAAAATGGCGACGAGGGCTTACAAAAACGGGAACCATTGGTTAAGCTGGATCATAGAAATTTTACTTGCGAAACCAGTTTAGATTTTAACAGGATTTTTTTAGATAGGTTGCGAGGTGCCGGGGTAAGCAGTGTATTTAACACTAAATTCTTCTAGAATCTCCATATGTAAATGATGCTCTAAGCCCCCCCTATTCTAACTCCGACTTTTGCTGTTGCACATGGATTAAAAATTATACGCGAACTGACTGTAATCAACCCTGCAAGTGGAGTAGAAAAGAGTTTGGCACCTGCAATAATTTAATTTGATAAATAAGTTAAATAAAGGAAGGTTTCATTAACGTAGTGAGAAATGATGGGTTGCTCTACCGATTAACAGAATGAAAGTTCTGTCCAAAATAACAATATGATTTATTAAGACTAAACACAAAATAATAAACAAAAACACATGAAACATTTATAATACATCAAATTGGCTCAAATTGGATACTCAAACAAACGCTATGAAGGTGAAGTTGTCCCTAAACTAGATTGTGAGGTTTAAGACGAAGTGGTATGTGGAGCCAATTCCTTGCCACTAAAATCTTAAGAGAGACACACAGCTAACCCAACATTAATTTCTGCTACTCAAGACAGAACAAGGTTATAAAAAGACGAACAGGCGCGCTCTGCTGAGCTCTGATTATCACCTAGGAAAATCCCTACCTGCCGGTGCTGCGGACATACATTACCAAACTGTCTTCTTAACTGCCAGAAGACGATCTGGCGTACCGGAGGCGATGGCTGGTTGCTTCGACGTCCTCGACCGAAAGGCGAGAGCCGACTACCTAGAGCACCCGTACAGGCCGAACACACAACATTCCCGCCCCCACGACAGTGGCCGTGGTTAAACGTTCCAATCAGCAACTCGAAAACCGGTGGAAAATTCCACTCTATTGCCGGAGCACTACCATTCCACCAATGGAGATTCTTGGCGCCAATTTCTGCACTGATTTTGCTACGTCACGGAGCTATGCCCTGAGCAAGCCAATCACAGTTACTATTTTGCAGAAAGCGCGGTAATTTTCCCGCCACAACTGCCTGGGTACACAAGTCATTCCCACGCCTCGCTGGTAGCCCGCCAGAAAGTGTTTTCGCTAAGTTTCTGCGAAGTAACGGAACCTCTAGCCCAGCCGCTACTTCAGACCCATCCGGGCGTGTCTTTTGACGATGTCGGCGTCTGCAAAGCATTCACTCGACTTCCTCACACCCGTCGGCTTAACACTTTCCAGATCAGCAGAGCCCGCCTGTCATCCGGACCACCCGGGTGACGAGAGACGTTGCGTGGGAAGTCCGCGTGTGAAGGAATAGCGACTTTTCACTGCATGCAATTAGAGAGGATAATCGTAAGATAGAAATATGAGAGGGGGCTCATGCCACCTCTCAAGGTAGAAGTCTACGTGGATAGGAAAAACACTATCCACGTCTCAAAACCTTTCATCCACGGATAAATTGCAAACATCTTTAACCAGTTCAGTACTTTGAAGTTATAACGTCAGGCTCGCTCCTAACCTAAAGCTTCGTCTGCTGAAGTCGGACCTCATAATTCTCATTCTACATACATAGATTGTAGAGGTCGATCATGGAAACTTTTCAATGTAAATGTATCCTGTCATATTCACGATATGTTTCTTACGTGTTAAAATTTAATGTCATAATTACTAAAATAGATTTTATGGAATTTTCTGCAGAATATTTCCTCAGCACTGAAAAGTTAAATGAAATAGTACTACAAACTATCGTCGCATATTGGATACTGTAAAATGTTAACCACACGATTCATTTGTAGAATGTACGTTAATTACTCTTAATCTTAAGGGTGTAGAGCAGGGCGACGCTCGATTTTGGAACCGATATTCATGATTTTTTTCAAACTTTTCGCGTAGAGGACACTACACGACACTGACAAAAGGCCTTCGCGGAGTGCGAGGGCCGTTGGTGGGAGTTCCGAACGTCACGGCTTTCAACATAGAACAAAAATTACAAAAACTGCTTTGAATCTCATGATATTGTCTAAAGTAGTACGTATGGATGTTTAAAAAAAAATAATTTCTTATAAAATGGCGGCACTTTGAAATAAAATTCAGTTTTTACGTCAAAAAAGTCGTTGTAAAAACTTGCACCAATAATCAAAATAAAAATATATCGCAAAAGTAGTACATACTACAGTAGATAAAATTCCGACTCACAAGTTACAAAAAGTTATAATGTAAATGCATGTATGTTTCATGTGCAATAGCTCCCGTCAACTTGAAAGATGTTGTTCTGAAGAAACAACATTTTTTTTAGTACCGAAATTCAACAAACCTTTAATCGGCAATGCACTGTACAGTTAGCCTTTGTTTCGCCGATGTCGAAACACTCTCATTTTGACGAAATTATGACGATTAAGGGGCTTCCGTTTACCAATCGAAGAGTTTTTGCACAATTAGAATTACTTTTCGAACCTTTTCTATCCGCATAAATTCGTTTGTCATTTTCCTGCAATCACGTTATACGTCATATAAAAAACAAGCGAAATAACAAGTTTAACAGATGCGAGACAATCACGTGTTTTCAGACTGTTTACCATAAACGAATCATGTAACGAAGAGAAATCTTACTGAGAATAGTATTTTAGTTGATACTAATTCCTTCTGTGATACTACCCGTAACTAGCAGCGCCCCTATTCAGTCGGTAACTATTATAGTGTTACATTGGCTGCATTTTAGCGCTCGTATGCGTCAGATTCCCATGCAGTAAACTGAGGTTTTAACGTATTTTAAAATGTATGACACTCTTTATATGAATGAATCTTCTAAGGAACATTTTAATTCAATAAAAAATTACACTAAAGAAATTTCTACCCAGATCCACCCCTTAAATCATGTTAACCTACTACATATCTCAAAGTAATAGTGTTCCATTGTGTAAACTATACACACTATAAATGAAAATGACTCGATTTTTTTCTGTCAGTATTTCAAGGCTACTCTCAGGAAATACTGTATGCATTCCGATACCGAATTCATCAACAGACAGAATGATTCAGGAGGAATGTTTGTGTATCCCCTACGATTTATTACTACTGCGAGAGACAAGTACTGCGGCCGTGAATACTTTGCACTACCCGAGTGAAGACGGGACGAGTCGCATAGTTCTAAATATTTTAAAAGAAAAGTTGATAGCATCACTGATTTTGTAGCGAACGTTGTCTATGCCATTTGTCGTACACAAACAGGAGTCAGAAAACGAAGTGAAGAGTCCAAACGACGTGGTGTGTTAGAACAGGCGTCATGTCACTTTGTGGCAGCTTTCAGCAATTACGTAAGCAACCTCTGTTAACGTAAACGAAGCAGGGATCTCCCATGTGTGTGGCAGCTGTTGGTTTCACGAAAGAAACGTGGACGTGTAACTGTGCGGAAAATCAGGAAGATTGCCATGCCACCAAACTTAGGCCTTACGGTGTCAAGAAGCACCTACAGTCTCCAGGACATCGCGCTTTCTACCCAACAGAACACCTTTCTGTACTGAGCAGGAAATAAAAATCTCTGAAACAATCTGCCATCGAGGCAGCTGCTCATCATCACCAGGTGCGACAGTTGCACCTGAAGATAGCGAGCATCTACCTCATTGGAATACTGTGCAGTTTTCACGACACCATCAGACGCAACGCCCGAAATACAGGGGGTGGACAGTACTACGGAAACACTACAAACACAAGACAGGGAAAACATTGGCATTCAGAGCAGCGTACATGTCCTTTAAGGTTTTCAGTGGAATCTTACACAAATCTTCCCGAAAAATTTTGTCAAGTTCAGGTAGTGATGATGGAGGTGGATAGCGATCATGTATCCTCTCTCCAAAACAGACCTCTAAGGTTAAAAACTTTCGTTGCCAGGGAAGATACGACAATTCATCCTCCTTAAATTATTGTTATTTTGAAAAGTGTAATTCTTTGTAAATTTTGTAGATAAAACAAAAGGAAAGAAAACTGTAAAAAGATAAAAAACTAAAATTGTAAGATGTACGACCTGTTTTAAACATCAGGTAACAGGTCTATAATTTGGCAATAAATAAATAAAATAAAATAAAAATAAAAATTCATCCTCGTGGTCAGAAAGCCAGCCTGCACGATATGTACTGTGTAATCAGGGGCCCTGTCGTTCTGGAGCCCACCACAGTCGGCGAACCAACATTGTGCCACGGGATGGACCTGATTAGCCAAAACGGGCACATAACCCTCGGCAGTAAAGCGAACTGGCAGGGGAACAATGAATCCCATGGAACACCACGATATGGCTGCCCAAATCATCACCCAATCCCCGCCATTTTTCACTGTTTTGAGACGCAAACAGCGGGAAACAAGACTCTTCCGACCAATGATTTTCTTCCATCGCTCCACAGTCCAGGTTTTATGGCTTCGGCCCTCGTATTCCTACTACGGGCATTTTCACCACTGATGTATAGTTTTGGAATTCCAGATCACCTGCTATTCTCTGCTTATGAAGCTTTCTTCGTGTTTTAGGCGCTTCAGTCCGGAAACGCGCGACTGCTACGGTCCCAGGTTCGAATGCTGCCTAGGGCATGGATGTGTGTGATGTCCTTAGGTTAGTTAGGTTTAAGTAGTTCTAAGTTCTAGGGGAGTGATGACCTCAGATGTTAAGTCCCACAGTGCTCAGAGCCGTTTGAACCATTTGATTTTTTTTCGTGTTGTGTTGGTGCTGAGAAGGTTTGCGTTTGCGACATTCAGTTCTGCAGTGACTTTTGCGGCTTTCGTCCAATATTTTTCTTCACAATCCTCTTAAAAGACCGTCTGTCACGACCACTCAACACACACTTTCGTCTACGTTTGTGTTACCTGACTGCCACCGTTCGTATTCCAGGCGCCAGACTGAAAAGGGCATGCCCCACCTAGCAGGCGAGATACATACTGATAGGCCACAAGGATCACACGTTGTTATTGTACTCAGTGTCAGACCGTGTGAAGGCAATGACTAACACGCTGCTTGCAGGGAGTCAATGATTTGAATGGAAACTGGGCCGAAAGGTGGTAGGCCGGCCGCGGTGGTCTAGCGGCTCTGGCGCTGCAGTCCGGAACCGCGGGACTGCTACGGTCGCAGGTTCGAATCCTGCCTCGGGCATGGGTATGTGTGATGTCCTTAGGTTAGTTAGGTTTAAGTAGTTCTAAGTTCTAGGGGACTTATGACCTAAGATGTTGAGTCCTATAGTGCTCAGAGCCATTTGAACCATTTTTCGAAAGGTGGTAGAAATCGCAACACAAATAACAGATTTATAAACTACCAGAAATTTAGTGCCGAACAATGTAGTCTTAACCGACGGCAGCCTCCACTGTCGTAGACACATTGACAGAACGACATATAGAAATAACGTTCACCTATAACTACACAAGTTTACTTGAAAAAAGAGACAGCATTGGTCGTATATTTTTTACATCGCAAAGCGGAAGCGTACAACCAATAATGGGACGAATGATAGTTACATTATCACGCCGTTAAATATGCTAACAAAATTGTTTATCTACACCTACAAACATTTTGTAATGAACATTGTGTTTCACGTCATTTTAATTATTAAGTAATGGCAGTTTCGTACTGTTATTATTTTTATATATTTGACTCCTTAGTCTTAACGTTTGTTACATAAATTACGAACGTTGTACTTCTGACTTCCCACGCCAGATGGTGGGTATTATGTTTTTTAAAAACCTGTGTTACACCTCATTTCATGTTATTCATTTATTATTCTTTTGCATTATCATTTGCTTTTTATATGTCCTGCACTCTAACAACTTATCATCGATCTGTTTTATGTTTTATAGTTTATACAAAACAATACGCCAATGTATTTTAGATATTTCCTTCCCCCTGCGTCTGCTATGTGTTGTACGTACATTTTAAATTTGAATTACTACACCATTCACAAAAGCACAAGAGTTATTTAGTGTTAATATTTCGCAAAACCAGTAATACTATGTCTTCACGTGACACATGTCACATAGAGGGCGTGTCAAGCCCCGTCACACCGAGGTCTGCTGAACAAGTGCATGTAAACAGCGACCTCAGTCTATGTGATTGCCGTAAGCATATTGACAACAGTGCATCCTAATTTAAGTTATACAATATAGGTTTGTTCCTAACAAGTGTTATGTTCATATGCAGATGTAATTGTGATTTTCTATTTTATACTCTCTGATCGTAATGTGAAAAAAAATTTTAACTTCTAGCACTGAAGATGGTCACTCAGTGACAGAAAATCGATTTTGCGATAGTAAAAAATATACGACCAATGCTGTCTCTTTTTTCAAGTATACCTGTTATCTGGTCGTAGTGCACAGGACAACATGGAGTCGCCAATCAATACACAAGTTTAACTGAGAACGCGTCGAAGGGAGAATATTGAACCATTGACAGCTAGGTTTGGGCAACAAAAGGGAGGTGGCAGACTTCAATGGACCTTACCGCATGGCTCGCGCTGCTGGTCTCGCTTAGTATCGCGAAATATTCATAATCACCAAACTACTGAAACAGGATCGAAACCGAGCATCAGTACTAGACCGTGTGCGAAGCAACGAGCCGTTAAACTTTCCGTAGCATCAGGGAGCGTTCCTAACGACAAGAGCTGTCGCGGACGAGATTGGCAGCTGGTGGACCTGCCTAGAAGACGTTGGACGTTGCAGATGGGTTGGATGGGGGTTTATTAGCTAGTCGCCACCTCACACATTGTGCCTACGGTTGAAGAACTGTGGTGCCAACTTGCTGCGTGGTCAAGCGGCTTGCTGTCACTTGCTGGACCATAGGACTTTTCGCTTCCCTTTTGCACGAGAGGTTTCCTAACCAAGAAGACCTTGCGTTTGAACCTAAATTCTTATAACGGCCACCGCCATATTGCATAATTTATTAATTCCTCTCGAAAAGATGGCAGCTGAAATCTATTTACGGATTTCGGTTCCTCTGTATGTAGTGACGTATTTTTGCAAGGATTCTTCCTTCAAAATAAAACTGATGTGCGAATTATGGGTAGAGCATCGGTTTGTTCGTCATCAAAATGTTCCGAATGTGTCACCTGATTTCATATTCTTTAATTACTTCTCGACTCATCCTCTGTTTCAGGCTTACCGCGGCCGTCCAAGCGTTCGTCATTGCACGTAGCGTTCTCGGGACGGTTCGTAATACGGTGTTTTATACTTTGTGACTTAGCGATGCGCTTTCTCTGTATACGGTACAAATCTTCGATATGACGCCTCTTGAAACAGCAACACTTAGCTCCGATATAATGCACTCACCACTAAACAGAACACTGTTCTCATCACGACAGATATTTGCAGTGTGCTGAGGACATTGCACAGGGGCCATTCGTGTTCAAATACAACCCGTGGGATTGGATAGTATCTGCATTTATGTTCAAGCTTGCATTTCTAGTGGTGTTGGCAAATTTTTATTCATCGGGTAAAACAGAAGTGATTGCTGGCGTTCCCCGAGGCAGTGTTACAGGCCCTTTGCTGTTCCTTATCTATATAAACGATTTGGGAGACAATTTGAGCAGCCGTCTTCGGTTGTTTGCAGATGACGCTGTGGTTATCGACTAATAAAGTCATCAGAAGATCAAAACAAACTGCAAAACGATTTAGAAGAAATATCGGAATGGTGCGAAAAGTGGTAGTTGACATTAAATAACGAAAAGTGTGAGGTCATCCACATGAGTGCTAAAGGGAACGCGTTAAACTTCGGCTACACGATAAATCAGTGTAATCGAAAAGCCGTAAATTCAACAAAATGCCTAGACATTACAATTACGAACAATTTAAATTGGAAGGAACACATAGAAAATGTTGTGGGGAAGGCTAACCAAAGACTGCGTTTTATTGGCAGGACACTTAGAAAATGTAGCAGACCTACTAAGGAGACTGCCTACACCACGCTTGTCCGTCCTCTTTTAGAATACTGTTGCGCGGTGTGGGATCCTTACCAGATAGGACTGACTGTGTACATCGAAAAAGTTCAACGAAAGGCAGCACGTTTTGTATTAGCGCGAAATACGGGAGAGGGTGTCACAGAAATGGTACAGGATTTGGGATAGAGATCATTAAAAGAAAGGCGTCTTTCGTTGCGGCGGAATCTTCTCACGAAATTTCAATCACCAACTTTCTCCTCTGAATGCAAAAATATTTTGTTGACACCGACTTACAGAGGGAGGAACGATCACCAAGATAAAATAAGGGAAATTAGAGCTCCTTCGGAAAGATATAGGTGTTCATTCTTCCCGCGCGCTATACGAGATTGGAATAACAGAGAATTGTAAAGGTGGTTCGATGAACCCTCTGCCAGGCACTTAAATGTGATTTGCAGAGTATCCACGTAGATTTAGATGTAGAACCCCTGCACCCACAAGCAGTTATTACAAAAATCTCCGACGGCACAGATGTTGCGATCTGTTTATGACTGCAGAGCATAGCGGCATGCCGAGCAAGACGCATTGTGTACGACAAGCTTAGAAATTGATCGCCTTGACGCACAGAGAAAAACTCCGTGCGTGGGTGATAGGAAACAGCATCAGTTAGGATGTGCATCGACCGAAGCTGCTGGTCCAATACTATCTTATTTAGCGCCCAATGCGAAATCGGAGCGAGGGTGGAGCGGAGTGGACGTAATTAGTTGGCCGATACGGTGCGCAGCGTCCGTCAGTGCGGCTAAACAAGGCAGACAGCGCCGGAGCACCCTCACAGCGCGCCTTATCGCGGCCGCATTTTAAACAGCACAGTGCCGCCGCCGCCGCCGCCGCCGCCGCCGCTGCTGCCGGTCTTTTTGCCCCCCTGCAGCGGCCGGGCCGGGGATTGGGTGGTCGGCGGTGCGGCGCCTCCGTGTCAATTCGAGGTGCGGCGGTATATACGGCCCGCGATAGCCGCAAGTAGTGCGGCCGTTGTTATCTTGGAGCGCGGCTGTCCGCCGGGCGCCGGGCGCTGGGGGCTGGGAGCTGGCCTCGCCTATCTCCCGCTGGCCGGTTAATTGTGTCCTGCCGAACCCCGCAACCGGCTCTCCTTCCTTCGGCTTTTATTTCAACCGCCGCGGGGCGTCGTCCTGGCGCGCGGTTCTCCACATTGTCACTACGAGGGCCATAACTCTGTCCGTGAACTCTCCTGCTTACGCAGATGGCAGCGATATTGTCAACACTGTGACGTGCGTTTTGAATAGTGTAAGATGGTAAAGCACGAGACGAATGACGAAGTGTCGTCGTTAGCATACGGCGGTCACTCTGATGGCAACAAAGACCACGGTGCGTAACGATTGTCCCAATCACGTTTCAGTATTTGACTGTGGCGATTTACAAACGGTAGACCAACGAGCAACTCACTGAGAGAACTGAGCTCCTGCTACAGTGGCACGAGGGCAATCTATATGAGACACTTAAACATCTTTACACCAGGTGAATCTTCTCAAACTTAAATCCTTTTTATTTCGTGAACCACTCGAGAAACCGAAACGTGTTTTTCGGGATCTAATAATATGCAGAGGAGTGCGTAATTTTATTGCACGTTTAACCTATCTATGTTTTCTATCAGGCGAGAATCAAGTACGATTTTTAATGGAACTATATACTTCTCAACGCCATTCGAGACCTCCTTTAAAGATAGTTGCAATGACACAATGCTTGTTATTGTTCGATGTGACATTGGAGTGCCCATGTTGTTAAGAATACACACATGCATACATGTCCAAAGGAACATAGCAGGCGGCCTCAGTGGCGGAGCGGTTCTATGCGCTTCAGTCTGGAACCGCGCGACCACTACGGTGGCAGGTTCGAATCCTGCCTCGGGCATGGATGTGTGTGATGTCCTTAGGTTAGTTAAGTTTAAGTAGTTCTAAGTTCTAGGGGACTGATGACCTCAGATGTTAAGTCCCATAGTGGTCAGAGCCATTTAAACCATTTTTGAACGTAGCAATGTTCTTAACAACACGGGCACTGCAGTACGGTATTTATCCGCCTCGACTTTCAATTAAAAATTGCCCTCCTCTGTGAGGAAATTACCTAAGGTGTGTACGAGTACAAGAATGACAACATTTTGAGATTTGCGTGTGGCCTTGAGTCGTACACAGACAGAGAAGCAGTTAAGGCGACTGCTCGCGTAAAGTGGGGAATACGAGTTAGGGTTCCAACACGTCACAAATTTTCACTGTCGTCATTCCCTTATACAGCTGATAGTTGTTCACATTCGTAACTGTGAAGACATTTGATGTACTTGTAACTGTTGGAGTTCAAACTTCTCACAAAAGTATTCAAGATAGAAGATGGCTAGCGGTGCTAGGCAATGATATTCTCGTAGCTCCATCTGTCTGTGAAAACTCTTAATTCCAGTAACTAATTACTCTATAATCAAAGAGAGATTTGTAAGAGCATGGATATCCGTCAATACCTATGCTTCAAGAATAAAGTTACACATTTAGAAACTTTCTGCATCACTTTACGTTATATTTCAAGAAAGCATTTTTGCTTCACCTGTAAAGTTTAACACAATGGAGTTACGAGGTTTTCTCTGTCTAGTATTGACAAATAGACGAGCCCTTGCTGTTAAGATTTAAACTGTGACTTACTTTATACTGTACCGTGAATTAACGATTTATGGCACAGTCGAATTTCCGCCTCATTTGGCTGTTGGCTTCTGCCACAACAGAGCGTCTGCATCAGTGAAAATAGCCGCTCAAAATGGCGCGGCGAGGCATCGGGTGGTGTGCCGTCGCAGCGAGAGCTCTCTGTTGTACAGCACTCTACTGGGAAGACCAACATTGAGCCTGCGCCGAGGGGTCGTGGGCAGCAGTGGCATACGAGACTTTATGTGCAGTGCCAGACCATACGTGGTGCACTACCCAGTCTTGTTTATGTTCCGCTGCGGCCAGTTCAGGATGTTGACTGAGGAACAGCGTGGGCGCCTTAGAGTTATGGGGTGGCCACAGTTGTATTAGGACCGGAAGCTAAAGAAGACGAGACGGCGGCTGAGTGAAGAAAGCAGCAAGCGTCAGGGAACTGTGGACACTGGGGGATGACTCTTTGTGCTCACAAGGGAAACTCCCCGTCGCACCCACGTCAGATTTAGTGGTAAAATGGCCCAGTGAACAGCCACTCAACCACTGAAGACGAATCAACCATGAAAACAGGAAGCAAGTGTACTAAACTGTGAAAAAAGAAGCAAAATTGAAAGTGAACGGTCCAAGCTCAAGATGCGTAACATCGAGCGAATAGCAGGAACCGCAACGTCGTGGTTGAGTGGTCTCGCTGCTGGACTGCAAAGCGAGAGATCTATGTTCAAATCTCCCGCATGTCACTTTTTCTTCACAAAATTATAAACGTCCCGTCCGGTTATTGTGTGTCTGTTCTTCTTCTGTAGTCTTGGCAGTTGTCGTGCTATACATTGGTTACAGAATAGGAGAATGTATTACCGTCGCAAGTAAAGGTGGTGAATACTGAGAGCAGGCGAGATGTCACACAGACCTCTCAGAGAAATGAAAACAACAAATAAACGTGTGTGAACTATGTTTCTAACAAGAAATTGAAGAACTTCGAAAACGGAAGCAAGAGTCATAACACATGGCACTGGTGTAGAACAAATAAGATGTACGTACGTCTGGAGGTTCCTCCTTTACACTTCGCTGTTGCAAATGGACGTTACACAATGACACAGATACAAATTTGAATAGTGCGAAGAGACACGTCAATAGCTGGATGGACAGTTCATAATTTTGTGAAAAAAAAAAGAAACAGGGCACAAGGGAGATTTGAACGCGGATCTCCCCATTCACAGTCCACCACCGTGAACCTATCACCACGACGTGGTGGCTGTCCGCTTTCGCTCGATGTTGCAGATCTCAAGCCTGGACCGTTCACTGTTTCGATTTTTTTTTTCACAGTTCAGTACACCTTCTTCCTATTTTAATGCTTGATATTTGTTCAGTTTTCGACGGGATACCCACTGAGCCGTCTTACTACTAAATCTGGGTGGGGGTGGGGGGGAGGGGGTTGCGATGGGGAGTTTCCCTTGTGGGCAGCGTGCCACGCATGGCGCTCTGTCCGAGCTCATCATAGGTGCGCCCCGGCGTGGCTGCCCCACGGATTTGCCCATGATGGCGGCCCCGTGTTCGCAGGACGGGGCGGCCTCTGTCGTCGTCAGAGGAGAGCCTTACCGCAGATGGGAGTATCGAGACAGCCAGATAGAAGACAAGAGAGCTAGGAACCTTCCAAGAGGGCAGCTGGCTGGACGAGGTGATGCAGTGCAGAGGGGCGGCAGCCTGACGGACTTGCAGTGTGGGCTACTGGTAGCTTGCCGCCACACGGGGCGTCGATTCTGGTCGAGCAGCGGAT
The DNA here is from genome assembly GCF_023864275.1 of Schistocerca cancellata. Lineage (NCBI taxonomy): Eukaryota > Metazoa > Arthropoda > Insecta > Orthoptera > Acrididae > Schistocerca > Schistocerca cancellata. The sequence continues at coordinate 363,064,035 of NC_064631.1, forward strand.
GGTGTGTGACTTTGTGGATCCAGGGAAAGAGGGGCAGCCAGGACTGAGGTCGTGTTAGTTGCAGCGCGTGTATTCGGCTACGACGGTTAAACGAGATTATGACGGCTGCTGGAATTACAGCGAAGCTGTTGCGGGACCAAGTGTATTAACGTTTAGAATTTCTGTTTTATTTTTTATTGTGTTAAATGAAATTTAGATCTGTCGTTTCTGTTGGCTGTCGTCGTCTTGCTGTTCTGGCTTACTGTGGCCAGGAGATTTTAACCCGTGTTTGTGTGTTCTGTTACTTATATTCCATTCTCTTGCTAATTGTTTGTTTCGCCTTAGTCAGGGTATCGGCCTTTGGTTGACTATATTTCAGGATTTTGTATTCTGGGACAAGACTGATTATTGTGTGTCTCCTGTTTCTTTTAATGTTGTGTTATTATTTTGCCGGCCGGTGTTGCCGTGCGCTTCTAAGCGCTTCAGTTTGGAACCGCGTGACCGCTAGGTCGCAGGTTCGAATCCTGCCTCGGGCATGGATGTGTTTGAAGTCCTCAGGTTAGTTAGGTTTAAGTAGTTCTAAGTACTAGGGGACTGATGACCTTAGAAGTTAAGTCCCAGACCGCTACGGTCGCAGGTTCGAATCCTGCCTCGGGCATGGACGTGTGTGATGTGCTTAGGTTAGTTTAGTTTAATTAGTTCTAAGTTCTAGGCGACTGATGACCTCAGAAGTTAAGTCGCATAGTGCTCAGAGCCATTTGAACCATTTGCTATTATTTGTTGTATATTATTCCGTGTCTACTTTATTTTAAATCTGAAGAAATCTAAAAAGGACACATTATTGTATCATGTACTATATTTTGTTGGATATTAAGTTTTTGTATATTATTAAATTAAACACCGATTATCTTGCTTGTTTCATCTTGTGCATGTGTTCAGAGTTGTTAAAATGATTAATAAATATATTTAAATGTTGTCAAGGGTTTACGCACACACAACCGCCAGCTACTTTTCGCTACAACAGTTTCCTGGGCCACAGCACGGCAAATAGACGAGTTCAGCTACTATTATCGTAAATGGCACTGTATGCTAACTTCTAGCATGTCGGAAACGGTCTAGGAAAACCATTTGAGATGTGTGAACGTATTCATGACCACGTTTTGTGGAAACAAGTAAATAATCGAAAGATTTGATACAACAATGGAGCTTTGTGGAGAGCCCAAGCTGAGCGTGTTTACACTGAACTATCAGATTCCGGCCTTCTTCCTTTTCCGTTTTCAAACATTTGACGGATGATTTGCAAGACGTTTCAACGACATCATTAACGATTGTTGTGTCACTGTACTCGCCTTTTCAACAGCTTTCGAATGGCATTCAAAAGTATATCTTCCTTCGCTCTTTTTTTCTTTTTTTAAAAAAGAAAAACCTACTTGCTTCAGTAGCTCGGTTGATGCAAACATAAGTGGATTAAACATCCAACAAAACTTGTTTCTCCTCTCCGTGCTATTATCTACCGGAAACTCCGTTCTATTGTCTTCAACGGTTTACGAAATAAAAGAGTTCCTTATCAATATACTGAAATCGATAGTTTAAAAATACGTGCATGTGAGCATGCACGCCCATGCACTTTTCCTCACACTTTAATCAACCTACATAAAATACGAGATGAAATTCTAAGTAAAAATAGAATTATAAACAAGAATCTGAGTCACGAACGAAACATATCTCCAAAGAAAAAAAAGCGCGTAATAAATTGTAACACAAAATACAAAGATGATGTTGATAGTATACTTACTTCTTGGAAGCGAACACTCATGAAAATCTTCACAATCCACCGCAAGAAAGATTACTTAATACTTTGTGTGTATAAACATTTAAGTACACAATTTCGTTTAATCCTCTTGGCACGAGTTGCACGTGACTGTGTCTGAGGTCACTGTACATTTGCAATAAATTGTTTAATTTATTGTTAAGATCAAGTAGAATATTGAGCCCAAAATATGTATTTTTATTCTTCTAATCTCGACGCCCAGTTATTTATATCATATTGAACTGGTGCTCACTACCACATAAAGTTCATAGTTAGCATGCTTTATTATTAATTTATATAGCACGTACTGATATTAGTCATATTGATATTATTCACTGAAATGCACTAAACGATATGCCATATGTTTTCACTGAGGACGCGCTGTTGGAATCAAAGACAGCAGGAGGCAAATATCTTGGAGACAACCTGTTGAGCCAACAGAACAATTGTTGTTTGTCGTAGGTCAATGCATGGCTCTTAGGCTTGTATTAAGAGATGTCCACGTTCCCATTTCTCATCATTGCTTATCATGTATGAAACAGTAATTAGAACGAATGATGTTGATCTCTATGTTAAATACCATGCCAATGCCCTAGCCGATGGAGAGGTGACAACACTGGGATGCCTAACAATTACATTTAGTCGAAATCGTAGCTTAGACTGGCTGGTCCTGTACCACTTTGCTGACAGCCAAGCAACTGGAATGAAACATTTGGGTTTTCTGTTTACCATTAGTTCTCTAGGAAATTACTGAATATAATAAATATAATATCTCGCTCAACACGGTAAGGGTCTCGTAGATGTGAGTGTCCCATCGACGTGGACAGTTTCATCATCGAACCAGCCCTGTGGTCGGAGCTGTATGATCCGTTACGGATATACATACGCATCAGATTTCGTGGTCCTGTTCTCACCCATAAATGGGTATCGCTCTAACACTTGTCCTCTGTCTCTCTCTCTCTCTCTCTCTCTCTCTCTCTCTCTCTCTCTCTCTCCACCCAAACACACACACACACACACACACACGCACGCAAAATCGACGAAGTATGCCCTGTCCAAGGAGGAAAACCTATTTTTCGGACAATGAGCAATCTGTTCCGTTCGAAACGTCTCACGTTCTGATATTGGACTTTTTGATGTCGATTAGATGTGCAGACACTTGCCATACATATCGTTCACGTATATATTTTGAGAACTGAAGTTTCTGGTAAGACAAGAGCGGGCTCTACTGGACCCACGCGTGCGCCACTTCTCTGTATTACTGACCACTTATTGCTGGTCCGCTGTTTTCTCGTCAGGGCTGAGTTCGGATTTATTCGGTCATTCTTTATACGTATAAATAATTTCAAAATCGTTATTTAATTTTCATCATTAGCATTTCTGCCGATCAGACATGAAAAGAGGACTGCCCAATTCCAAGAGAACAGAAATGATTTCACATTTTAAGTTGAGCCTCTACTCCTTTGCTCAAGCGTCTTAGAATACCTAGAATAGGTTTTCGTCCTTGTAAATGTTGATTTCAGCCTCAAATTTTGATTCTTTGTGTGAATTTCACAACAGAAAAAACCTGGATTGCCCGAAACGGAAGCCTGCATGAACTCTGACACAGGAATTTCAAATTAATATTCGTCATAGAGAACAGCTGAGAAAAGTGTAGCAAAAAGCGTTACTGAAGTTTAAAAACAACAAGAAAGTACAGAAAAATAACAAATGATTAGAGGTCTGTTCTTTCGATGAAGTATAACTCACCAAAATACTATAATAAACTGCAGTCCTCATTATAAACACGTAGGCTTTCGCGATGTATTTGTGGGATAAACTGTTCTCAGGCACCTGCAGCGTTAATTCTCTATAAAAATTCGATTTTATGACAATAACCACCATATGGTCAGAAAAGCAACTGAGTGTTGAAGAGAAAATGGAATCACACAGATGTAAATGATGTAGCAGCGCCCACTGTGACCACGGATTACAGGGACGCCAACGATGGAATGCTAAACGCTGCGTTTCCACCGGGAGGTATAACACACGGCACAGTCATGCACATAAACATACCAACGAAAATGGAAGTAAATTAAATTAGCTCAGGTTCTCCAACCCGACCTTTGTTTCTGAGAGGCTTTCATCGGTTATCAGGCGAATACCGCAATTGAAAGCTCCTCCTAAGCAACGAAATTGGCATTCCTTACGCTCCACTCCAGGCCTGCTAGATTATTCGACTGAAAAGAACGCAGTTACACATACATATAACCATACGAACACAAAACAGGAATGAATTTAAAGAAATAGCTCCAATTCCCCAATCCAACCTTCGATTTTGAGAGAATTCCGTCGGTCATCAGGCGAATGCCGGACCTGGAAGACCCTCCTCAACATCCTAGTTGGCGTTCCTTACGCTCCGCTCCAAACCTCCTGGATTATTCTGCTGAAAAGAACGAAGATATACAGCAGCCCGCCAAGTTCTCACGAATAACATTTGATCTTTGCCACCAACGTAATCTCTAGTTCTGGTCACAGAAGACACTGCTACCTCGGTTACATTTATGTGTTCCATTAATTTCTCTACAGTTGGTTGCTTTCCTGGTGAAGATGACCGTGATCATTGTCGAAAGTTTGGATTTTCATACAAAATTAACACAAATGCACCGACAAATGCTTTAGATGCTTCGTGTCGTAATCCAATGAGGCACATTGCTTAGCAGTACAGAAAAATTTAACAAATTATTCATACAATCACAGGTACTGAAATGAGTTGCCGAATAAACTACGACATAATGGTTTTGTGGTATCAACGTTCGATACCGCACTTGTTGGGGGTTGCAGTTATCGACCGCGGTCCGTATTAGTATCGTTGGACCCACGAGTCGCGACCAGCGCCGCTAGCGCCGCTCCACGGCTTGTATCAAGTTTCTAGCGAGCTCTCGTCCACTCTTGCTCTGGACGTCAAGTAGCAAAGTAGCATCGCCTTCAGCTGGTAGGAAGCAATCTCTGACAACGCGCTTAGTAACGTATGGCCTAAGTGAGGCCTCAATAGCTATCTGTTTATAATCATAAGTATGCAGCCAAGAAGAATCCTGTACAGCCAGTTAAGTACAATATATATTATTTTTTACCAACGACTTCTAATTATTTTAGTCGTTGCAGATCCAGACCATGCAGCCAGCACCTTATCGCATTACTGACAAACCTGCTGTGATTTATATGTTTCTATTTAGAATTGGAGACCAGTCAACATTGGCGACGACTCGTTCGGCGTCTTCATAAAAGGTTTAATATTGAAAAATGCGAAGAGGCATAGCCGGGTGAGAAATATTCCGATATGATGAACAAGGATGACCAAAGTGCTACAAGTTGCCCCTATAAATGAAAACAAATTATGTAACAGTAAGGCGGATTCAAATAATTTAATGAAATTACAGAATAACGTAACTGATTTCCGCACTGGCAGTCCAGAAAGCATTCCGCATTCATCACAAACGCCATCATAGCCTTTGAGTAAAATTAGGTAGCACACAATGACGTCATTTTACGAAGAGACGCATGTGAACTGCTGCGAGAGTTACCGACATGGGCGATATAGCGTCAACGTTGCCGTTCGCAGACAACTTGTGGTCCTGAACGTAGTCTCCGCTAGAGAGAAAGACTGCTTTACAATAAACTCCGTAAATCTCCGTACTTTAAGATAAGATCACAAGAAAACGATAGAATAAAAAAGCAAAACGTGAAATGCGCGTCGTGAAGAAAGCAAAGCTGTAATATTCCGCCTGCACTAACGGGCTACGCTAAACGGCAGAATCATCGCATCGATCTGCCGGTGCACGATGGGACGTTATGTAAATAACTCTGTCGCCCCTGAACATTTATTTTCCGCGGAGCTCAGTCAGTTCTTTATTTACTCAGTTCAGGCTGTTTAGATTGTATCACACAAACAACCCGACAGTTTTGTACAAATAGACGAAGTAAATAGCAACAGACGTCGACGTTAAATAAAAACTCTGTTATGCTCTTATAACACAAACCAACGCAACACCTAAGCAGCGCTTCAGTTCACGAAAACAAAATTCTGAAGTAGATTTCCTGTTCAGATAACGTAGATGTTTATGTGGCATGAATAGTAATTGTTATGAAATTTATAAGAGTTTACTTCGTAAGCTACGTCATCAGGAATACATAATGATAGTCAGCATTATTATTTTTCTTTTCTCACAGCTGCACAGCAAGATAAAGCTGCAGATATAACATCATTGTGGTAAGGTAGTAAGATAATGATAAAATCCAAAGACGAAGAAAAATAAGGGGCTTCTCTTTGTGGAATGTCTGCGGGATTTCAGTGGAAACGTGTAAAATGCTAGCAGCATCAGTTATTAATAACTGAAAAACATAGGTATCATTATAATTCAGTAATTTCTTAAGTGACTTGTCAAGTTGCAGAGTCTCGCGGGGACAAAATTAGAGGCATATTTTCCAACCGTACTTTCATGCGGGGAATGATACACACTTCACGTGTGGCGTATAAAAAAGACGTGACATTCTCACACCATTGAGACTGCGGGATGTCGACGACGGGTACCATGTTTTCAGCTGTTTCCATTGACGGATGGTTTGATTCATAAGGTTCAAATGGCTCTGAGCACTATGGGACTCAACATCTGAGGTCATCAGTCCCCTAGAACTTAGAACTACTTAAACCTAACTAACCTAAGGACATCACACACATCCATGCCCGAGGCAGGATTCGAACATGAGACCGAAGCGGTCACGCGGTTCCAAACTGTAGCGCCTAGAACCGCTTGGCCACACCAGCCGGCCATTCATAAGACATGGGCAGTGTATGGAGCGCTTTCCCCTGATGGCTCTGGACAAGGGTGTCAGGATTTACAGACTAAGCAAACAAGACATTCTGGACTGACCAGACTGAATCTGAGGGCTTTCCTATGACAGTAGATCTTGAGACAGAAATAATTGGAGATGTTCCAGTATCGTAGGCTGTCTAAAAAACCAGAACATTAAACATTTTCCTGGAGTCGGTATTGACTCGATCATGGCGGGTATTCTAGCGCAAAATGTAAAATAGAGAAGTTGCGAGATTTGTGCTTCTGGCATGGCTCAAAGCAGGGACGAAACGCTTCGGCAGTTCTCTGGTTTATGGAGCGGCAGATTCACGATCTAAATACGTAGTGGGAACATGTTGTTTCGGTTCCAAACACCAAATATTATTTTAACAAATAGCAATAGATGGCTGAATGTAAGTTTCAAGTAGAGTTTTATCTTCCGGTCTAGTGGCATATTTACGAGCATCGGAATTTTAAGGCTAGAGTTTGTGGAGAAAAAATTGTGGCCTTATCTCTGGAGGTCAAAGCGAAGCTCACAACCTTACTGCCACAATTTGATGAACGGAGGCCTAATAAATGAAGGAATATATACTTAATAAGATTTTATCATTATAATTTGAGAAAGATCTCAAATTTTAAATCAGTACTGGACAGATATGCAGATACGCGAAATTCTTCCTTTCTAGCACTTCGAGTACTGTGTGTAGTGAACTCTAGCACACCTCAACGACTCACGATAACGTATTCGTAACGGAGTCCGTCTAGTCTTCGTGGTACTAATTCCGAATCTACGTATTAGTTCAGATGTGTTAATGAAAATAATTGAGCTATATTGCATTTGTATTGTATTGTATGTTAACCGGGTGCCTAGAAACGACGGAGAGGCTCCGTCCCCGCCGCAGCCGCAGTGGTCCGCAGCCCCACGACGACTACTGCAGTCCACTTCACCCCTCCCACTCTTTTTAGGGTTATTGTGAGGTTCGGCCCCCGGTGGACCCCCCAAGGAACGTCTCACACCAGACGAGTGTAACCCCTAGGTGTTCGTGGTAGAATAATGGTGGTGTGCGCGTAAGAGGAGAACTTGCTTGTAGGGCAATTGCCGACATAGTGTAGCGGAGGCGGAATAAGGGGAACCAGCCAGCATTCACCGAAGCAGATGAAAAACCGCCCAAAAACCATCCACAGACTGGCTGCCCCACCGGACCTCGACAGAAGTCCGCCGGGTGGATTCGTGCCGGGGACCAGGCACTCCTTCGCAATCCGGAAAGCCGTGCGTGAGACCGCAGGGCTAACCAGGCGGGCTATATTGCATTTTCTTGTTTCTGATAACAAAGCGTAAAAGTAACAAATCTTCCGATTTGCCTTCTTTCAAAAAAATATCTTGGGCCGCAGTCTTTAAAAACGAGAATACTGTAACAACAAAAAGTATCTGGTGTGTGTGTGTGTGTGTGTGTGTGTGTGTGTGTGTGTGTGTGAGGGAGAGAGAGAGATAGAGGCGGGCGCGGACGTGAAAGAGAGAGAAATAGATACCTATAGGAAAAAGGTTAAGGGACTAACAATGTAACATTGAGGGATAAAGAGATAGACGGCTGATGAAAGGGAGCTGCCAAGTCAGATGTACAAGTATACGTGTTTCCTTTCTCACCAGCAATGTGACCTTACTAAAGAGCGCATTAAGAAATGAAAATATGGTACGCATCTCTGAGAACTTAACGGCGATTGAAAACACCCAAAACATTTGCTACGTAAAGGGTAAAATGGAAGCAAATAGTATTTTACGTTTTTTGGATTTCAATAAACCGAGGCCTAAAGTATGGAATATATACATTATTATCAAAATAGGAATTTGCTGTTTTGACATACGGACATATGTTCAAAAAGATAGATGGCAAGTCAAGAATCAAATTTATCTCATGAAAAATGTGACGTATGGTTGCAGCTTATGGCCACTGTTTTTCATCTTACATGTCAAAGAATCAATGAGAGTCGTGAAAGGTAATTTCAGGAAAACAACAAAATTACAAATAAACTGTCAGAAACGCTAAGGGTGGCAAACGATGTACTGCTCTTACCTAGCGGAGACATGTTAAAGTACACTACTTAGCGAAATAAAGAAAGAAAGAAAGAAAAAGAAATGTAAATGATGGTTTACAAAATAGATATTGGCTAAATATTAAGAAAAGAAGCGATAGATGAAGTTAAAATATATAAATATCGAGGAACCAAGGTAACACAATATTACCGAAACAAGAAAACGCCAAAGCACACTTAGGCGATAAAAGTTCTCAAAAACAGAGCTCGAGTATATTTGCGTACTCATAGATTTGAGAAATATACTTGTGAAACCATAAGTCCTGACCACAGTAATATATTGACGTGAAACACGTGGGAAAACATGGGAAAACCTGAAAACAAGAAATTACGGGAGCTTGAAATTTATTGTTCCACGCAGATGCTAAAAATTATTTGCACAGGTCTGGTAAGGAATGAGAAATTACTCGAGAGAATAACCAAGGCTAGAAGTTGATGCAAAGGCTTCCCAAAAAATAAAGGAAGCAGATCAGAGTTTGTTTCATCGACATCGAGACCGTGAGAGATGAACTAGAAGCTCAATTGGAGGATTGGATACGGAGTGGCTGTGGCCTATTTTGAGACTTTCCAGGTATTGGTCTGATGCAATTTAAGGAATGAGCAGAAATGTAATTTTGGAGAGCTGATTTGATTCCAACTGCTCCAATATACAAGTCGCTGCTACCGCGTCAAGTCTATCAGCACTACAGAAAAACAGAGATAAGAGGATTATCTGATGAGACATGGTATCTCGCCCGTGGAAAGAGCAGTGTCAGAGAAAGACTGGAGTATGTAAAACAGATCACTGGGAACGCAGAATGTAGTAGGTATGGTAAAATGACGAGTAAGAGCACAATAGCAAAATAGTAGAAGCAGTAAAAATAAACAAATGAAAAAATAAATAAAAGAAAAGTTCGTGTAAGATAACGGGAATCTTCCAGAAGCAAACAACTGTAGGTTCTGTTATCGAGGATGAGAACGACACGTGCGGTTTGACGGATCAGGTAGGAAGGCTTCTCCCTGGCTGGGGAACGTGTAGCGGCGCGACCGCATCGCGTCCCGAGTACACCGCAACAGGTGGGCGTGGAGCGGGCCAGAGGTCACGGCAGCGCCGCCGGCGACGGTGTCTGCGGCGCGACACGCGTCTTCCTTCTGCTCCCGATTGATGCTGGACAGCGGCTCAGCGTCACGGCTGGTGGGTCTCCAGCTGTGGACACGGTATCAGCTGTCAACGGGAAAAGCCCGAGTCTGGCCAGCCGTACGTGTAGTCTGTGCAGCAGAAGTCGGCTAGCCACATCACAACTACTATATTCTTCACGATTATTTTTTGGTGCAGAGCTCGTTTAGCATCCAGATAGAAGGTTACTTCAAGATGCAGTCAGTGACTTTGAAGCAAACGACGGCCACAATGACTAACAAAGTCTTAAAGCGGAGCACACCTCCAGTCACGGTAGGTCAATTTCCAAGTCAGTGTACACAATCTCACTCGTTGCTCAGTAGTAGATTCTTGTTAAACAGGTTATACACTACCTAATGAAGAGTGTCCGGGCACCTTTGACTGGACATTAATATCGGGGCTTGAACTCTACTGGGGACACTGCAATGAGGTGGCTAGGAGTCCATGCACGAATGACAGCCCGTTCTTCCTCAAGAGCCGAAACCAGAGAAGAGAATGATGTTAGGTGCCGGGGTATGGAGCGAAGTCTATGTCCTAACTCATCCCAGAGGTGTTCCATTGGGTTCAGGTTGGGACTCTGGGAAGGGCAGTCCATTACATCAATGCAATTGCCTCACAGATGGTCTTTTATGGCAAAAGGCATTGTCGTACTTATACAACTATCGTCTCTGAAATGTTCCTCCACTGAATGCAGTACACAGCGCTTTAAAATGTGTTCATATTCTTCCACATTTAGCATCTTCTTAAGCGGAATAACTGGACCACAACGTAATCACAAAAAACAGCCACACGCTTTAACACCACCTCCTACGTACTTAACTGTTGGCACTACCCATGATGGAGGGTGACTTTCTCCAGGCATTCGCCAAACCCAGAGGCCGGCCGGTGTGGCCGAGCGGTTCTAGGCGCTTCAGTCTGGAACCACGCGACCGCTACGGTTGCAGGTTCGAATCCTGCCTCGTGCATCGATAGGTGTGATATCCTTAGGTTAGTTAGGTTTAAGTAGCTATAAGTTCTAGGGGACTGATGACCTCAGATGTTAAGTCCCATAGTGCTCAGAGTCATTTGAACCAAACCCAGAGTCTTCCAGTGGATTACCACAGCGTATAACGTGACTCATCATTCCAAATCAATTTTTCAATTTTTTCCAGACTCACAACGTCCAATGATGGCGCTGTATACACCACCTCAAGCGTACACCCTCTCCCCCCCCCCCCCCCCCCCGAATACGGGATCCCGGGTTCGATTCCCGGCGGGGTCAAGGATTTTCACCTGCCTCCAGATGACTCCGGGTGTTTGTGTTGTCCTCATTATTTCATCCTCATTCATGACAGTGCCGGGATTCGACTGAGCAAAGGTTGGGAACTTGTACAGGCGCTGATAACCGCGCAGTTGAGCACCCCACAAACCAAACATCATTATCATCAAGCGTCCCTTAGCGCTGACTGCAGATACTTTTGACTTATGAGGAGCTGCTCCACCACTGTATATCACCAACGTCGACTTAGACAGTTGTAGAAGGATGGAAATGTCCCTGGTGGATGGGTTACTCAACTGACATCCAATGACTAGTCCACGCTTGAAGCCACTGAGATTTCTAGATTGACCTATTCTCTTGTTACTGCTCCTCTACTGACAACACAATGCAACGCGCGTTTACTTCCACATTGGTCATCTATTGGTCAATACTGCATTACATAGGGGTGTGTGGACACTTTTGATTATTTAGTGTTAAGTGCATCGCGTCGTGTGTGTTGGCAGTCTCCTCACATACGATGTCTTTCATTGGAGCGTTAGGTTAGTAGTAATTATATGACCAATCGACCTCAATCATATGAAGCGCGTAAAGATTAGTAGGTGGATTACTGCTATGTGCTCTACGCAAGTTTGTTGCCTAACTGAAACAGTTATTAAAATTTTTCGCACCAGTTCTGAGTAAGTCAGGGGTAGATGCAAATCCTGGCTTACGATGTTTGATAGAATATTCTCACCATTGTTTTTGATGAGTTATCAGCACTAAGAAAATTGTCAGTTCAAGATTCGCGACCCAGTGCTTCCTTTTATTAAACGTTCTATTTCTTTGTTAACACTAACATTGGTCTATCAGCTAACGGTGTCACGGGCTACCAGTAAAACGCACACTACCAGTTACCACTGAGCATCATCTTTCGTCCTTATTTAAAACTGTGCATTAACTCGTTGACTGCCATTTTTCTTAGCTGGTAGCAATGTTATTCCACTGAATTTACAAAGAACATTTCATCCAAAATGATCTACGAAAAACTAATACCATCCATTTGTTTGTAGGATCATAGGAGATAGACCAAAGGTATTACGCGTGTGTGGCATTGCTGATTTATGACGTATAGCAACAAACGTTACGGACATTGTAAGTTTCTGGGTGACCCTTTCGTGGACGTTGTCAGGTTGACTACTAGCTTGTTTGGAAAACTAACAACTGACCAAAGCAATGCGCGACTCAAAAGAAAATTAACCGACAAAAGTAGCCTCAGTCACGCGCTGTCCAAACGGAAAGCAACAAACCATCTCCGGTGGTAGAGATGGAATGCATCTCGGTGTTAATCAAGCAGAGCCACTGTATGTCCGCCTGGAAAGTTGCAGGGTTCACGTCCTTAACAGACCATCTTCCTACGATTTGACCGTCAGTTCCTAAAACAAGCTCAAGCAAACGTACTCAAGAGCTGGCAAGTGTCACAAGGTTTCCTATTTCTTCATCTGATCCAATTTACTGGACACGAAAAGCCCTGCTATGGAGCTCTATTAAGGCAAGTCTATGTCTGTATGATAGTGGCACTGCAATGTTCTGCGCCTCGGAAGGAGGCAGATGAAGCGCTTCGTCCACTTAGGACACATTGAATACAGAATACCTAATATACCCTTTCACTTCCTATGCGGTTTTCCTCTCTTAAAATGATGTACAGAAGTCACACTGCACTTCAAGTGATTCCAAAACGATCATTTGTTTTGCAGTATATTAGCGTAGCTACACTTGATGGTTTGGCGTTGCAAAAGCGCATCTGTAGATACCGTGCGACAGAAATGAAAGTTTTTAACATGAGAACACATTGTATGGATTTCAGAATGTCTCCTCGGATGCCCAAATTTCTTCCATTACCTTTGCATTTTGCATCTTCCTTTCGTTTTGCCGCGAAATGATCTTGGAGCTGGGGGAGGAATGAGTACCAATCACGCGATTTAATCAGTAGATATTGACGTGACATTAGCTTTTATACTGACCGTCTCATTTGTAAGAAGAGAGACGAAGCCTAGCGTTCAAAATCCTGTCGACGGGTCGTCATTTACAGATCAAGTGTGAATTCAGTCGCGGAAGACGAAGGGGAAGAGTTATCCCGACCCTGAATCAAACACGTAAGCAATGAATAAGGAAAATAATGGAGAAACTAAATCAGTATGGCGTAATGCTGACTTGAACTTGCTCTTCCCAATTCGAGACTGGTGCTTAAAACTCTCCATCACCTTGCTCGGCTACTCAATTCACCAACATGTACGCATTTGTGCCAGAATAGGTGACCACAGAAACGCATCGGAGGGTGATACATCGTCGTTACCAATATATATAAGTTATACTATCTTATTCTTATACCTATTTCTGTGCCTTTTGCTGTTGCCCTTCTATTGTCTCCGGTATTAATTTGTTTCATTATTAACGAATGTTCCATAGGTCAATACTTTTACCTGTTATTTTATATTTATTTTTTTACGTCAAACTAATTTTGAATGAAGATCACATTTTTAGTGGTGCTTTGAAGTTAGTTACTTGGTATGTACAGTTTCCAGGAGAGTGTTATAAAGAGCTGGGAATCATGATGGATTAAAATTAATTCAGTGCCGGTAACATAAAATTATGGTATAGCCAAACAATTATTTACTTACAAACACATATTGCTGCAGAGTGTGGTAGATCAGTAGTTGAGAAAGTCTACTCGCTTTCTGAAGGAAAACTGGTAAGATCTCCGTCCGGTATTTCAGACGTACGGTTTCCGTGACCTTCCTAAATCATTTTTACTACATTTCAGAGACCTTCTGACTGTACGATAGCATTTTAGAGGCTGGGCCAGACTTGTGGTTCGGTAGTAAATGTAATATTATAAAGTAGGAACCTGCTGGCAGAGCGTAGCTGTCGGCTATGGCAGGGTATTTCTTTCTCTGTTATTGACAGCCCCTTATTCTGTATCTCCGTAACCGCGAAATATTAAAAATACGACATGATTGATAATAAAATATTCTGCAACAACACAAATTATGTATATTTGTATATAAACTGACTTTATTTATATTGGGTAGTAATTAAAGAATGCACCAGAGCGTGGACTGTTAGTTAAATGTAAACTCAAACGAATAAAAGGAAATCACAGTAAGTCTCAGATTCCAAATGCTGGTTAATATAAATAGTTGTAAAAATGAAAACTATGTCACTTGATGGATTGTGACTTTAGCAATGTCTCGTCCTACTTCCAAATTTCTAGGTAGCAGATTGTGCTCCATATGTAAAGACATCGATAATCTCGAAGCGTTAATATTTAACAATTATTTTGAACGAAAACAGTGTTTCATATTCTAACCGACACGTTTTCATTGAGATTACAGATCGAATGAAGTGTAAGACTCTGTTTGATGGTGATGTTTGGTTTGTGGGGCGCTCAACTGCGCGGTCATCAGAGTCCATACAAGGTCCCAATTTTTTCACAGTCCAGTTTTTACGCAATCCAATCTAGCCACTGTCACGAATAGTAATGATGATGATGAAATGATGAGGACAACACAAACATCCAGTCCCCGGGCATAGAATATCCCCTACCCGGCCGGGAATCGAACCCGGGACCCCGTGATCCAGAGGCAGTAACGCTAGCCACTAGACCACAAGCTGCGGACTAAAACTCTGTGGAAATGTAGTTCTGGACGCCTCATATGAATTCGCTATGTTGGAAAAAGCGAAAAGAAATGTCTTAACAAGTGACCAGCAACCAGTTATGACAAATTCATCAGCATCTAATCACCAAATGGTCTCAGTGTGACACACTTAAGTGAGGAAAAAAAGAAATCGCAACACCAAGAAGGAGCCGTGCGACATAAGCGAAAGTTGGCGGGTATGTTACTGATGGCGTCTGTTCAAATTTCGCACCAGTCGCACGGTAGTGGCACTAGTAGCGGCCCTATGAACATGCAAATCGGGTTACCTTTAGATATACGCTGTAACGGCTGTGAGTATTAGTCACCTTCGAGATTGGATGTGATGAGTTGATGTTAGTCAAGAAAGCCTTTGAGGCGACAAAGACGCCATTATCAACACTTCACGATGTTTGAACAAGGTCGTGTAATAGCTGGATGTTTCTTCTGCGATACTGCAGAAAGAAATGGCAGGAACATAGCCACTGCACATGATTGCTGACAGCGGTGGTCATGAGAGTCTGCGGTAGCAAGAAGATCGAGCTCCGGACGGCCACGTGACACTAGCGAGAGGGAAGACCATCGCGTTTGGCGTGTAGCTCTGACGCATTGTGCTGCTGCATCTGCAACAGCAATCTGAGCGGCAGTTGGCACCCCGGTGACACAAAGAACTGCTACAAATCGGTCACTTCAATGACAACACCGAGCCAGATGCCATGTGGCATGCATTCTACTGGCCCCAAACCACCGCCACTTCGACTTCAGTAGTGTCAAGCTAGAGCTCATTGGAGAGCAGAGTGAAGGTCTGTTGCGTTTTCTGATGAAAGTTGGTTCGGCCTCTGAGCGAGTGATGGCTGCGTGTTGGTTAGAAGGAGCGCAAATGAGGGCCTGAAACCAACCTGCCTGCTGGATGTACACCTGGAGTTACGTTCTGGGGTGCGATTTCACGTGATAGCAGGACTCTCGTGGTTATCCCACGCACCCTGAATGCAAATGTACGTCAATCTGGTGATTCGACTGGCTGTGCTTCCATTCTTGAACAGCATTACAGGGGTTGCTTTCCAACAGAATAAAGCTCGCCCACATACCGATGTTGTAACCCATCGTGCTCTTCAGAGTGTCGACCTGTTACCTTTTCCTGCTCGCTCACCAGATCTGTCTCCAATCGAGCACATTCAGGACGTCATCGGACGACTGCTCCAGCGTCATTCACAAACAGCGTTCAGTGTCCCAGAATTGTCCGACCAAGTCAGCAGCATGGAACTCCATCCCACAAACTGACATCCGGCACCTATACAACACAGTGCATGCACGTTTGCATGATTGCATTCGACATTCTGCCGGCTACATTGGTTATTGATGTACCAGCATTTCAAAAATGGTTCAAATGGCTCTGAGCACTATGGGACTTAACATTGAGGTCATCAGTCCCCTAGAACTTAGAACTACTTAAACCTAACTAACCTAAGGACATCACACACAACCATGCCCGAGGCAGGATTCGAACCTACGACCGTAGTAGTCGAGCGGTTCCGGACTGAAGCGCCTAGAACTGTTCGGCCACCGCGGCTGGCACTCGCATTTCACATTTACAACGGCTTATCTCGTGCTTGCATTGACTTGTGATCCTGCAATGTTAATCATTAAACTATGTTACCCAAATTTCATTATTCTACGTCAATTATTTTTTGATCTTGCGATATTTTTTCCGTCGTCGTATTTTCGCGTTAACTTTGATCCCCGCACAGCATTTTGCAAGCTTCTCTTAACAGTACATAAGGAGGCGGTGCAAAAACCCAGTGTGCGCCCGGCCACCAGCTCCATCACGGCCCCTCCAGCGGCGAGTAACACCGTCGTAAAGATTGGAGGCCGAGCGGTCGGCTGGCGGGCTACGCTATCGGCCGATCCCGGCAGAGCGGGCGGGCGGGCCGGCCGGCGCATTCTTCCTTGAGGCCGGCGGCAGATATTTATGCCGATCGTAAACAAGGCCGTCAAGTTGTTTTTCCGGCAGGAAGAGCGGAATCCTGAAAAGGGAGAAATCTTGATAGCTCTGACTCTCCTTTCTGACGTCCGCCTCAATTTGCGAACAATAAAGATCGGCACCATGACGGACATAGGTCAGTCGCAGCCCGCAGAGCGGGTCGGCTCCGGGAGGCGATGCGCTCTTTCCAACTAAGATAGCCCGCGGCAGATTGCCGTGGTCAACGGCAGACAGGTAAATGATGCATTTAGAAACTACGAGCCTTAAGACATTTCCTTTAAAAGCAGGGGCATAGGCTGCTAGATACGTCAGTTCTGAGTAACGATTTCACTAAGTATCTGTTAGCAAATACACCACAAAACATATCTTCTATGATTTAAATCGGGTATAATGGCCCAAAGCACTTCTCGTAGGGCGCGATAGCTGACAGCTTTCTAAAGAATGACGAGATTTCCGCAACCATGGTGTCAGGGAAAATCTTTAAGTTGCAACTCCACGAATCGAGAACGGAAACAATTAGTTACAAAAAAATGGTTCAAATGGCTCTGAGCACTATGCGACCTTACTTCTGAGGTCATCAGTCGCCTAGAACTTAGAACTAATTAAACCTAACTAACCTAAGGACATCACACACATCCATGCCCGAGGCAGGATTCGAACCTGCGACCGTAGCGGTCGCCCGGCTCCAGACTGTAGCGCCCAGAACCACACGGCCACTCCGGCCGGCAGAATAGGATCGATTTGGTAACAGTTCAAGGGACGGTCGTCAGCATGTGGCAAGAATGGTAAATCCTATTGTTATACATACCCTTCATGAGCAGGTTATCAAATAGCGTATTCCGTCAGAACACAACCCCCCCCCCCCCCCCCACACACACACACAACACTGAATTTCAAACCATCATCGTCTTGAGGACCTTACAGCTCCTTGACTGGCCTGCTCTGTCCTCTAACCTATTGCCAATACATCACGTCTGAGATGCAAAGGGAAGACGTTTACTTTCATACCAGCCTCCACCCAGCAGTCTTTTGAACTGACGCGGCAAATGTTTCAGACATGCAAGAAATTCCTCCAGACGACATAAGGCTATTTGCTTCCATGCCTCAACGAATGCAAGAGCGTATTGTGCATGTGGTAGTCACGCGTCATACTAATATTGGTGATGGAAATCAATTTCGAATAGAATGAAAGGTTAATGTGATAAACATCTCCACTTCATTATCATCATCTTCGTATCCATCCAGCGAGCCGGGTAGGGTGTTTATGAACAACTTGCTTCAATTTTTCTCTGTATTGATATACTTCTTAGCTTGATGTTGTTTTCCAGTTTTCTCCTCTAGTCTTCAGATCTTCCTTAATCTGATCCAGCCATCTTTTTCTCTGTCGTCGTATTGGTCCTCCTCCTGCACATTTCTAGGTTTGTTGGTTTGTGGGATTGAAGGGACCAGACTGCTATGGTCATCGGTCCACATTTCTAGACAAGTACTGTTCTAGCAGGCGGCTATCCGTCGTCCTCTTCACATTTCCGAATTACTTGAGCGGTGCTGTACTCAGTTTCTCAGTCACTGACAAATCGACATGCATCTCTCCTCTAATGTATTCATTACCACTTTTATCTTTCCTAGTCTTCTGCAAGGGCTATCGGCAAAAACTTCATTACGCACGCTTGTAACTTGCTCAGATCTGGCTGGTTAATTACACAGCGCTCCAAGCTGTATGCCATTCGGCACGTGATACGTCTTAAACATGGTCTGTTTGGCTCTCACAGGAACTCCCTCGTCTTAAACAAAGTTCTGCACTCGATGAACAAAATTAGATCGCTTTGTTACTCTGTTCTGACTTCTAGTATGGCAATTCCATTCTTTGATATTGTGCTTCCTAGGTAAGTGAAAGCTTCCACTCTTTCGATTTTCTCTCCATATAGCATCATGTCGCCCTGGGGGGTGTGCTGCTGATAATAACTGCTGCAATTTTGCTCTTGCTTACTGTCATCGCGTACTCTTTAAACTCGGAGTTACATTTACCTTATCTTCGTTGTACCCCTAGTTCTGTTTGTCTCCAAGTAGCTACCTTATCAGCAACACTTTGAGATCGCTATTTCCTGTTTCCTTGATTTTCTCCATAATAACATCCAAACATCCATAAGAGCAATCAAAAGTAATGAGGAAAGTACTCTACCCTATTGCACTCCCCCCCCCCCCCCTCCCCCCGCTCTCTGTCCTGAACCAGTCCGCCGGCCGGAGTGGCCAAGCGGTTCTAGGCGCTACAGTCTGGAACCGCGCGACCGCTACGGTTGCAGGTTCGAATCCTGCCTCGGGCATGGATGTGTGTGATGTCCTTAGGTTAGTTAGGTTTAAGTGGTTCTAAGTTCTAGGGGACTGATGACCTCAGAAGTTAAGTCACGTAGTGCTCAGAGCCATTTTGAACCAGTCCGATCCCTCTTGTGCACAACATCTCCACACAGTCTGCTAAATATCGGGCTGGTGGTTCATGATGTAACAATCTGCATTTTTGTCAGCGTATTCGATTGAAGTTTGTACGAGGTGTTTGAGAAAAGTAATGAGACTGACAACGTCGCGAGCGATCTGGCAGAGCTGTGTTGTTGTGTATAGCGGTGTGTTGATCTACAGTCCGAGTATCAGCTCCATGCGGCCATCACGTGACGTTTGAGAGCGCCATCAATTAAGTTGTGTTTTTAGTTATGTTACGAAGATGGAACATTTGAATTTAGAGCCACGTTATGTCAGCAAGTTTTGTGTTAAACTTAGGAAATTCGCAAGTGTGACCTTCGAAAAATTGAAAGATACCTATGGGGAGCATTACTTATCAAGAGCACAATTTTATGATTGGCACAAATCACTTTTGGAAGGCCAAGAACACGTTGAAGATGAATCTCCCCCAGGGAGACGTTCAGCTACAAAAACAGACGAAAACGTCGAAAGTGTGCGTGCTCTTGTCAGATTACATCGAATTTGTTCCTTGACAACAAACTGTCGACCAAATGTTTTACCAAGATGTTCCTGAAAGGCGCAGGAGAAGGATGAATCGAGTGAGATCGGACGTTGCAGACAATTGGATGCTGCATCATGACAACGCCCCATTTTCCATCACGGAAATTTTGACCTCAAAATGTGTTCCTGCTGTTCTACGGCCCCCCTTATTCACCTGATCTAAATCCTTGTGACATTTTTTTCCTTTTCAGAAGTTGGAAATGCATTAAAAGGTTGTCATTTTGGGACTCTGGAGAACACTGAAAGGAATGTGGCCGACATGTTGAAGACCCTACTAGCTGAAGACTTTCAGCGCTGCTGCCAACACTGGGAACAACGGGTCCGCCGCTGTCTAGCTGCATAAGGGAACTGCTTTGAAGGGAACACTGTTGTTGTTTGGAAAAAAAAGTAAAACGCTGGTAGATAAAAAACCAATCTCAGTTCTTTTCTCGCACACCTCATATGTGTAATACTGTCCCAGTACATAAATGTGGTTACTGGTCGGTAATTGGCAGACGGCCTAGCCGCCTGCGGCAGCAGCTGGGCAGAGCCACTCGCGACACCGCTGCGCCTCCTGCGAACCGGTCGGCAGGAGCGGAGAGGGCGCGTCGCGTCGCGTCGCAGGTGTCTGCAGGGTGGGCGTGGCGGGGCGGGGCGGGGCGGGCGGTCCGCGGGTTATGCGGCGCTGGCGAGCCGAGCAGATGGTATCTGGCGCGCCTTGCCGGATGACTGATTTAGGAGCAGCCGGGTCGCGATATACGGCGGGCGCGAGCGGGCGCGCGGCCATCGCCGAGGAATTATTTAGTGCGCCACCCGAGTGATGCACGGGCCGGCCGGCCGGCTGGCGTTTCGGCGGCTACATCGTAATGCGCTTAACGGCGGCAGCTTTAGGTGCTACCTGCTAGCCCGGCCGCCGTTAACGCGGTAGCGCCCGCAGAGATCGGCCGCCTCCCGCCGTTCGCCGAGGCGCAGCTCCCACTTTTACGAACACATTTCGGCACGCCGCGCCGTCACCGGACGAGTTACGGCGCTGTTGAAATCTCACCGTCCGTAATCTTGCAGACGCTCGGCTCTGGGTGTGGCGGGGAACGAAGAATACTGCCGTGCTACGCTATTTACTACTCTGCGTAGTTATGTCGGCAGATGAGGTTCCGTTGGTTGACATGAAAACAATAAAAAAAATGAGGTGTACACATGACATTCTTCACAAAATTTAACAATTAATCAGTGGTCCCCCTGCTCTCACCCTCCGTCCTCCGACACAACAGGGAATTTGACCATTGGAAATTGCACTCACCATAGCTTTAGCAGAAAGGGTCCCAAAAACAGGCATTCTTACGCACATTTCACAGTTGAAAATGGCAGTGTTGCAGCGTGATCTGCAGCAGATTGACGTTCTTGACAACCTTTGACACTGCTGACAATGTCCAGACGATTCAACCATTCTCTAAGGACACTGTGTGGCTGCAACCCCACTGAACAAGATCTGAACCCTTTGGAGTGTAACGCAACCAGAATTAGCAGGTGTTTTCATGTTCCAGAATAGGAAAAAGATACACTCCACCATCAAAACATAGGGTGAAGAAACCAACGCAACATGCACTGAATCTACTACAGTGCAGCCGGCCGCGGTGGTCTGGCGGTTCTAGGCGCTCACTCCGGAACCGCGCGACTGCTACGGTCGCAGGTTCGAATCCTGCCTCGGGCATGGATGTGTGTGATGTCCTTAGGTTAGTTAGGTTTAAGTAGTTCTAAGTTCTAGGGGACTGATGACCACAGATGTTTAGTCCCATTAGTGCTCAGAGCCATTTGAACCAATTTACTACAGTGCACCCTTCAGCTAAGTGGCGCTACGCTGCTGCTTGTGGGCAAGCAGAATGTGAGGGGTGTGGAAGGGGTTGCCTGCCTGCAGGTGCCTAGGAATCGGTAAAGTGTTGTCTCTGTGCAGATACACTTTTAAAACGCTCAACAAAGGTGCACGAGTGGCATCGAGGGTGTTGCCAAACTAGGAGATTGTAAAGGGACCTTTCACCTTTTTATTCGCGCATGTGTCAATGTCATGCCACAGGAGAGCACCAATGGATGGAGGAGTGTGGGTGAAAAAGCATATCCTCCTTGCTGCTTTACATCACATTCTGATGGCATCAAATATTTCTGAATGGTTCATACTGGTTCCGCAGTGTTCACCGGAGCAAAAATCGTGGTTGCACTATGCTCCTTCTCTGAGGACAATGGGTTTGCAGCCCCAATTTGTCCTCAGAGAGCCGGCCAGAGTGGCCGTGAGGTTCTAGGCGCTACAGTCTGGAACCGAGCGACCGCTACGGTCGCTGGTTCGAATCCTTCCTCGGGCATGGATGTGTGTAATGTCCTTAGGTTAGTTAGGTTTAATTAGTTCTAAGTTCTAGGCGACTGATGACCTCAGAAGTCAAGTCGCATAGTCGCATAGTACTCAGAGCCATTTGAACCATTTGTCCTCAGAGAAGGTTGAGCCGCCTGGGGGAAGGGGGGGGGGTGTGTGTGTTAGCAGTGTCTAAGGTTGTCAAGAGCGTCGTTCTGTTGCAATCGCCACATCGCGTTGCAACACTGTTATTTTCAACCGCGTAATGTGTGTAAATGAACGCCCTAAGGACGGGCCGTTTCATTGACGCCCTCTATGTCACCTCCTGAGGCCATTCGGTGTAGGTTCTGAACAGCAGTGTGTCAAAATTGTTTTCCTCGGACAGTCACAAGAAAATGATGTGATTTCAAATCTGGGCGTTGAACTTCTGTCTTCTATAGCACGGCCATTAGGAAAGGGCTGAAATGTGGATAAGGGGACGGAGACGAGGGGAGAGGGGGTGAGAAGGTAGAATTTTAAAGAAATTTGTTGCCAATGTGACTTCATTAACCACCTTATATCGCACACGAACGTCTGAACTCTGGTCTTTTTTTCGCATGTGCCGACATCTTGAGTCACTGAGGCCAGAGGGTGACATTGGAAAGCTCCCCGCTTTTGCACCATTACAAAAGAAGGTTGTAGGCACCTTTGAGCCAAATTTCACACTTCATGGTCGCAGTGGCGGGAAAGGACCCTTAAATTCTTTTATGCAGCGTATTTATCAAACATATAGACGGTCGGGAAGGGGTCGGGGAAGAAGGAGCAGGAGGTGGGAAGGAATCGTAAGCCTAGATGTGAAATTTCGCACACTGCACTGCCGGCGGTCGTTTGTACTTGACACGGTAGATAAAGAAGTGGGGAAAACCGTCACACGACAATGCTGCAGGATGATTGCCGCATCCGTAAATAACGTTATTTTGGATTTCGTGTTTACGGTATTACTCACTGGCGGGTGCATTATGACTGAATTATATACTTCGTTTTTAGTTTCTTGTCTGAGCAACGACCTGTCTACACTTCCACGTAATAGATTAGGAACGGTCAGCAAGAAAAATTTAAAAAAAAGTTAAGTAAAACCGATTCGAGTACACCGTCTGATAAGATGACAGAAAGAGGGCAGAAAGATTACTGTCTCACGACCCATCGACGACGACGTCATTAGACACGGTTTCCTAGGGAAGGAAATTAGCCTTGACCACAGGACGAATCCAGCCTGGCTTTCCCTTTAAGCAATGTACGCAATCCACTAAAAGTCTAAACATCGCTTCATTTTGACCGCCTTCCTCCCAAATAAGAGAACAGTGTCTTGCCACTGTGCCACATCGCCCAATATAAACAAGCTAGACCATACGTTTTCGTTTTTTCTTGTTTATTATCACACCGTTCTCCCAAGAGCGATATCGGTAACAGCTACCTAGGCGTTCCTCTCTAACATACAGACACAACATCCCTAACGTGTTCCTGCCACGAGACTGCCGGCAGACGGAGCAGTCTCACGCCTGACACTGTGTGTCTGCCGGCGGCCATACGTTCCACTCTGTTTAGTACAGTACAGTGTACAGTGCAATACTCTGCGTTAATTTGTATTTTTTTATTCAACTGCAGCCGGTGCAGACCAAATCAGGTACAATATGTTCAGCAATGTTTTGAATTTTGGTTCTTGTAATTTTCTCTTAAAAAGAGTATTTACTACTATTTATCGTGGAGACTGAATGTTACTCTACATCCATTATAAATTCATATTTTGGCATGAACAATGGGATTTTGTTTATGACACTTGGTGATCGATCTGCCCCTACCTATGGGTTTTATGCAATCCGCAGTGCCCTCAAAAAACAAGCGCGAGATGTTCACATTCTCTCACTCGCTAAGTGCAACCGTTAGTGCTACAGGAGAAGTGAACATGACCTTTTAGTAGTAAACTAAATGTAGTTAAATTTTATAGACGAATACGTTTTGGCTAGGGGCTACAGTTTTCGAGTTATTCAGGATACACGTATGAAACTGACTTGAAAAAAGTGGCCTCCAGCGAAAACGTATCGCAATACAAAATTTACTACATTAAATTTCCTACAAAATGGTCCTGTTCATATTTTATGTAGGACTAATAGTTCGCCCGTAGCGAGCGAGAGAATATGGAAATCTCTGACGTTGTTTTGAATGCGTTGTAGGTTGGATATAACTCGTACGTAAGGACAGATGAATTACCCTGCATAATAAAAGCACTAATTGTTTTAACTCAAATGAGTCCCGTACCGTCAACCAACGCGACTGCACGGCATGGTGAACGTGGAAATAGTGCAGGTCTTACTGATGGAGAATTACTGAAGATGTTGGAAGAAGCACATTTTGATGTCGACGAGCGAGCCTTACGCCCGTTCGCCTCTCTGGATGCGGAGTCAGCGCGGCAAATTGCTAACCCAATGGCCCTGTGTTCAATTCCCGGCTGGGTTGGAGATTTTTCTCCACCCAGGGTCTGAGCTTGCGTTGTCCTCATCATCGTTTTATCACCGCTGACTCTCAAGTCGCCTAAATGGCGTCGCATAGAAAGACTTGCACTCGGCGGCGGGACCGGCACATGACAGAGTGAGCATTATCGGCGTTTTTTGACGAAGATGATGCGCTGATGGATAGGACGACAATCATTGTGTTGGTAATGATAATGACAACTGACGGCAAGAAACCTACAGGAGTGTAACTGTAAGAATTCACAACTACGACCAATGTTAAACTAATAATACTTCACGAAACCAAGGTAGCATTTAGAGGCCACGTTCATCCTCAGTATATGCTTCATTAACATGCCGCATGAGGCTGTGATTGTATTACAAACACGCCATCGAAAGATTTTCTTTCTTTCTTTGGGCCTTGTCCCGCTTCGACGCGGGGTCGGCCTTATTATTATGGATTTGGCAGTGTTAGTTGCAGAGGGTGGCCCTTCCTGCCGCCACCCCGAATCCCTCGGGACAGGTGTCTGCGTCGAGTGTAAGCCATGAAAAAGTGCGAACGTCTGCAAATGTCTTGAGTCGTGTAACTGAGGCATAACGTGGGGACTAGCCTGGTATTCACCTAGCGGGATGTGGAAAACCGCCTAAAAGCATATACAGGCTGGCCAGCATACCGGCCTTCGTCGTTAATCCGCTAGGCAGATTCGATACGGGGCCGGCGCGCCTTACCCGAGTCTAGGAAGCAACGCATTAGCGCTCTCGGCTGGTATACACGCCAGCCAAAGATATACTGTACAAAACAGAGAGGCGCTTGTGGTCGAAAGAGTGCGCACGGCGTCAAGTATAAGGCTTTGCTGTGCCTGCCGGCGGTTTCGTGGCAGTGAACGTGCTAAAATATGTACATATGCACGTTATTACGAATCGGGCATGAGTGCATGACGAACAAACAGCGGATTTCATGACGAGCAGACAGCCCCTGTTGGTGCTTTCGCCGACGATGCTGGCGAATCTCCTGATACTTCTGGGCACTGTAAATGTTTGTGCTTCTAAGAACATTTGCTGTGATGATGTGGATACTGAAGACGTATTGAAAATTAAAAAAAAATGGTTCAAATGGCTCTGAGCACTATGGGACTTAACTTCTGAGGTCATCAGTCCCCTAGAACTTAGAACTACTTAAACCTAACTAACCTAAGGACATCACACACATCCACGCCCGAGGCAGGATTCGAACCTGCGTCCGTAGCGGTCGCACGGTTCCAGACTGTAGCGCCTAGAACCGCTCGGACACTCCGACCGGCCGTATTGAAATTCATATAGCTTATTTCAGAAACAATAAATGCCAATGAAAGATGGAATTACATTTTCCTGGGGGTTGTTCAAGTCACAGCCTTGGAACAAACTTTAATTCTTTACCTCAGCTGCTATCCTTATCGAGGATAAAATTGACATTCAAATGTCTTATTCCATCAGATCAATAGATCACCTACACCTCAGGTATAGGCAGGGTTTCCCCATTATGTACAAAGGTGGGGTGCTATACCAGTATCGAGAGCCTTGGCAGTACTGACGATTTAAGAAAGGAAAATCAAGGTAGGCTGGGATGTGAACTGAGGTCTATGTTAGGGAGGGCACTGGACTGGGGTAGTCCCTGCATCTTTGTTCGCCACCATGTCAGAGTGGTGTAGTGGGTGGTACATCTGCCTAGTAAGTAGGAGACCTCGGTTCAAGTCCCGACCTTGCTTAACGAATAAAAGAATTAATTCCGTGAGGCCGAATGCGAAGAGTGTACCATCAGAATGAAAAGAAGTGACAATTTTGTCTGCAACTAATTTATGTAAGAGAAGGAAATTCTTGTGTTGCCCTCTAACAGCGCACGCCTGAAATGGGCTTCTTGCAGGTGAGTGATTACGGCTGAGTCACGGTGCACCTACCGGCTCGAGGGTGGGGGCGCGGCCTAGGCCACTGATAGCATCGGAGAGGAGCACTACTAACATGATAATGACGTACGGGACAGAGTAAAGAGCCGGCGGCGGCCGTAAGATGTCGGTGGGGCGTGATTTGCGGGACGACGATGTAAATGCAGAGTGTCGGCGGACAAGCGGCCGCCAGGGCTGTCAATGGCGGCAGCCGGGCAGCACAGCGGCGGGCATTAGCATAACAAGTGCCGGCGCGCGCGGCCGCGTGTAATTACTCGCCTAAACACGCGCCGACCGCTATAAAACACGCCGCTGCCTTGTTATTAGCGTAATGAATTGGAGGGCCCGGCGCAGCCAGTAGCCGGCAGCCGGCGCGCCACAGCTCGGCTCCGACGCCGCCGCCGCCGCCGCCGCCGCCACCGGCCAGAAGACAGCCACACAACGGCCGCTCTGAGGCCACAACAAGTCCGCGCTCTCTCCGCAGCCTCGGTAAACGACGTTTAGAACAGCCGCGGAAGTCCCGATGTGCAGGCGATTTTCTTCAAGGTCACTGTATGGGCGAAGACAGGTGAAACAGTGCCGAGCAACAGATTTCGCAACTATTAGATACGATGTACTAACATAATCATTTATATATGGCAATCACTCCTGTTTACAGAAAGGGTGAAAGATCGGATACGCAGAATTACAGAGCAGTATGACTGACCTCCCACATCCAACTAGGTCAATACCGACCAGGTACCCACGCCCGCCTGAGACACACGCTACGCAAACATCTAGAAAACTTTCTCACACTTCAATGTGAGGTTTACTCAAAACGTAGACGTATTCGGTACCCAAATCCCGCATTGGGGAGAGTGGTATCATCAGGAAGGACAACCGGCCACCAGCTGTGACTAAGAATGTCGCCACATATATAACAATGCAGACCCGTAAAGAAAACGGGAAAAGTCAAGGGAGATGGAAAAGAAGAAGAAGTGTGGCTGTCTTCATGCCGGTATGTGAAAATTATAACCTGTGTTATCAAGACCTTACAATTTTCCACCTCCCTGAACCTTTACGCGCAGAGATTCTAAAAACCGATCTAGGTGCAAGCGCCAGCTGAAAGCGCCTGAAATAAATCCACTGAGAATGCACAATGATAAATAGTTATTGTGTCCCTGATAGAAATGTTCTCATCTAACTGCTTGGGATTTAAAGTTAAAAGCCGTGACTGCTCACAAATGATAAAATTTTTAACGGTCAGGGAGATTCTAGCGTTTCCAAAGTATAATTATTCGTCGTTTTCCGTAAGCTTCTACCAACTGATCTACGTAAAACTGTTCAATGCTGAACTTCATGAAATATACATTTCTAAAGGTAATCATTTCGATAAAGGCCAGACTACAAGTCTAGAGAGCTCAAATTCAGTCAAAAAATCTTCATGTATTCTGAGAATATTATTTACGCATTACTACCTTCTACCAAGTTCAGTTACAATCCGAAAAATCATCAGAGCAGCCTTTGCCTAGTGATTCTGTCGTTGCAACGGTCGACTCAGTTAATGGCATTAGTTTTGTCACTTTTTCATTATTCAGGAATGCCGTTAAGAGACGCTTTGACGCTCGGGACTGCGCCCTGCAGTCGCTACTCGACCATCTCGTTTCTAGCTACTGTTTTCCCCGGTGCATCAGAACGCAGTGAAGCTCGTTTTAATTCGTACCTTCTGCAACATAGTCATCCAAACATTACTACGAAAACGTTTCCAACTTGTAGCCCACTTGGCTGCTCAGCAGCAATGGTTATTATCCGAATGAGACGGAAATCGGTAGATGTGATGTACCTGAATAGACTAACAAATGATTACAATTGCACAAAAATTGGATGATTTATTCAATATAAAAACCTTCACAAATTGAGCAAGTCAATAACGCCTTGATCCACCTCTGGCCCTTATGAAAGCAGTTATTCGGCTTACCATTGATCACTAGATTTGTTGGAGGTTCTCGTGAGGGATATTGTGCCAAATCCTGTCCGATTGGCGCGCTGTCTGGTTGGAGGGCCCTGCCCATAATGCCCCAACGTTCTCAATCGGGGAGAGATCCGGCGACCTCGCTGGCCGAGTTAGGGTCTGGCAATCATGACGACAAGCAGTGGAAACTCTCGCCGTGTGCGGGCGGGCGTTATTTTGCTGATACGTAAGCCCAGGGTGGTTTGCTATGAAGAGCAACAAAATGCGGCGTAGAACATAGTCGGCGTACCGCCGTGCTGTAAGGTGCCACGGATGACAACCAAAGGGCCCCTGTTATCAAATGAAATGGCAGCCCATACCATCACTCCTCATTGTCGGACCGTATGCCATGTGACAATCATTTGGTATCCTACCATTGTCCAGGGT
The DNA here is from genome assembly GCF_023864275.1 of Schistocerca cancellata. Classification (NCBI taxonomy): domain Eukaryota; kingdom Metazoa; phylum Arthropoda; class Insecta; order Orthoptera; family Acrididae; genus Schistocerca; species Schistocerca cancellata. The sequence continues at coordinate 363,092,924 of NC_064631.1, forward strand.
CTCTAGACAGGTATTCGCTAGACATCGGGGCTCATTTCCAAACAGGACTCATCACTGAAGACAATTCTGTTTCAGTCAGTAAGATTCCAGACCGAAGACTTGTCAGTACAGCGTATGTGAAAGTGTCACAGGCAGTGCTCGGAGATCTTAAACGGGAATCCTTGTAAGAAAGCCGGCGTAGTTCTCATGAAACCCTGTTTGATAAATTTAAGGAACCCGAATTCGAAGAAGTCTGCGCAACCATTATGCTGAAAACATTGTATATTTGCGTTGTGATCTTGACTATAAGAGAGATTAGAGCGCGTGCGGAGAAATACAGCGGTCATATTTCCCGCGCTCGGTTCGAGAACGGAATAGGAAAGAAAACCGATAATGTTAGTACAATGGACGCTCCGCCAGGCACTGTAGCGGGAATTGCGACGACTTCTGTTACTTATTTATGTCTCTGTGTATGATGGGGAGGTGGTTCTTCAACGTGTGTTTGCTTTCTGTTCTGTGTCCTTGGTCAGTTCTCTCAGAGCGGTAAAGAGTGTGTTGTTGCAAAGTAGTTATTTTCTATTGTTAGTTGTCGGTATAGACTACTGCTGTTTTTCAGAATGTGGAGATCGTTTTCGATATGAGTGGGGCTATGGTTTTTGTTCATTAGATGTTCTGCGAAAGCTGAATGTGTGATGTGACTCTTTAGAGCTCTCGTGTGCTCTGTGTGCCTATTTCGGAAGTTTCTGCTTCTTATACATACACACACACACACACACACACACAAGACCCAAAGAAATTGTAGGGAGCACGCGAGCACGCAGAAGTGCCGCAACACGACGTGGCATGAACTCGATTAATATCTGAAGTGGCGCTGGAGGGAACTGACACCATGAATCCTGCAGGGCTGTCCGTAAATCCGTAAGAGCAAGAGGGGGTGGGTGGAAATCTCTTCTGAACAGCACGTTGCAAGGCATCCCAATAGCCAAGGGGTCTGTGGGCGCTTTGTAACGGTTTGTACGGCTCCCCCCGTCGGAGGTTCGAGTCCTCCCTCAGGCATGGGTGTGTGTGTTGTCTTTAGCGTAAGTTAGTTTAATTAGTATGTAAGCCTATGGACTGACGAACTCAACAGTTTGGTCCCCTAGACCCCACAGACCTTACTACAAATTTCCAAAATTTTGCATCCCCGTTATGCTCAATAATGTTCATGTGTGCGTAGTTTGGTGGCCAGTGGAAGTGTTTAAACTCAGCAGAGTATTCCTGGCGCCACTCTGTAGCAATTCTGGACATGTAGGGTGTCACATTGTACTGCTGGAACTGCCCAGGTCCTTTGGAATGCACAATGGACATGAATGGATGCAGGTTATCAGACAGGATGCTTAGGTACGTGTCACCTGTCAGAGTTGTACCTACACGTATCAGGGGTCCAATTTCACTCCAGCTGCACACGCCGCACACCATTACAGAGCCTCCACCCGCTTGAACAGTCCCCTGCTGACATGCAGGATCCACGGATTCACGAGGTTGTCTCCATACCCGTTCCGCTCAATAGAATTTGAAATGAGACTCTTCCGAAGAGGCAACATGTTTCCAGTCATCAACAGTCCAATGTCGGTGTCTAAGGGCCCAGGCGAGGCGTAAAGCTTTGTGTTGTGGAGTCATCAAGGGTACACGAGTAGGCCTTTGGCTCTGAAAGCCCATATCGATGATGTTTCGTTGAATGTTTCGCACGCTGGTACTTGTTGATGGCCCAGCATTGAAATCGGGATAAGTTTGCGGAAGGGTTGCGTTTCTGTCACGTTGAACGATTATCTCCAGTCATCGTTGGTCCTGTGTTTTCAGGATCTTTTTCCGGCCGTAGCGATGTCGGAGACTTGATATTTTACCGGATTTCTGACATTCATGGTACACTCGTGAAATGGTCGTACGGGAAAATCCTCACTTCATCGCTGCCTCGAAGATGCTGTATCCCATCGCTCATACGCTGACTATAACACCACGTTGAAACTCACTTAACTGCTATTGTAGCAGCAGTAACCGATCTAACAACTGCGCCTGACACTTATTGTCTTATATAGGAGTTTCTGACCGCAGCGCCGTATTCTTCCTGCTTACATATCTCTGTATTTGAAAACGTATGTCTATACTAGTTTCTTTGGCGCTTCAGTGTATATAATTCAGATCAATGGTAACTGCTTTCAAATAATGAAGGTGAAACATGTATGACACGATAAAACTGATTTTATTCAATTGCGCATAGACCTATCGTAGCAATTGCCATAATAAGAGTAATGCGTTCGTTTAGCGCCGGTGACTCTAGAACGAAAGCGACGAGACGCTTGTGGAGGTGAGGGCGCGCGGCTGTTTGCCGAGGCGCTGCGCGGATATTTATAGCAGCCGGCGAGGACAGTGGGAGGGCCTAATCGGGAGATGGGCCAGCCGCGATGCCCTCGGCCCGACATTGGCCTATCTGCGCGCCGGACGTGTACAAACGAGATGAGATAGTGCGGGCGCGCCGGCCCACCAGATAGCTGCCGCTGCCGCTGCCGCTCCTGCTACTCCGGCCCAGATCCGGATCTGGCCGCCCTCTTATCCGGCTGGGCTCTTTTAACCGCCTCTGCTCTCAACGTTCCTTCACAGATCCATCCGCAGGAAACGAGAGCCGCTCCGATCTCATCGGACCAGTCAGGCCACAGTCACAACACCTGCCGCCGTGCGCTCCACTGCTGCCAACAGTCCGGACCGCCGTCTCCAGTTCATACGGACTTTGATTGAGCGCAGAAACGAATCTGTGCAAAGTAAATATTAAGCCAAGAAGTCAGAAAGCCAAAGAGAGAGAAACATTAGAATGCCGAACGGAATGCTGAAGCTAAACTGCACATGTGTGAATCGCAGACAAATCATAGAAGGCTCGTCAGTTCCATACATAATTACAAAATGCGTCTCGTCGCTCGGTGCTGTGGGCGCTACACCGCAGAATTTATAAACTCTGTTCCACTTCCAACTTTTGGCTGCGCTCTTTGATTTTTGCCGCTTTTTACTATCTAACTTTCTGAGAAACTAAAGGCTTTCTTTCACTGCCTTACTGAAAGAAGTTCCCATACCTGTCACTGTTTGCGTATAAGTTTCCTTTCAGAAAAACTGCAACAGTTTAGTTACTAGAAAGTTTTCTTTTCAGTTAAATACTTCCTCACATTTGATGTGTTTCTATCTGAAGAATATTCATTCAGCCGCATCGAAGTATTGAAGTTGCTAGATCGCAATCGAGCTATAGTTTTTGGCTGTTTTCCAGAGATACAAACTAAGCAGCTGTCTATATCATCGATATCTGCCTGTCAAACAATGGAAACTCCAGGTAGGAATATCAAAAATGTAGGAAATGCTACTTACCGTAAAGAAGACACGTCAACTTGGAGACAGGCAAGATTAAAAAAGACTCACATATTGGTTTCGGCAGCAGCCTTCGTCAGTAAAGAGAGACACACACACGCAACATTCACACATCTCGGGCCGGAGACGTTGGAGTTGGCTGCGGTATGTGGGTTGGGTGTGCTTGCCTTTTGTGTGTGTGTGTGTGTGTGTGTGTGTGTGTGTGTGTGTGATATGAGCGCACGCGCGCGCTCGCTTGTGTATCTCTCTCTCTTTACTGACGAAGGCTGTGACCGAAAACTACATGTGAGTGTCTTTTAATCGTGCCTCTCTGCAATTTGACGTGTCTTCTTTACGGTAAGTAGCAATCTATCTTTTTTGCACTGTCGATATCTGAGTGTTGTAGAGAAGGATCAGAGGAAGCTGAGCTGGAGAGTGGAGTTGTGGACAGAGCGGCGAACACGAGCGTGGTGTGGCTGTTAGCAAATAACTGTGGCCACCAAGAGCGGGCGTGCCGAGCCGGGCAGTGGGGTACCGCTGGGCACTGACACACGCAGCAAGAACGGTGGACGCGGCAGCAGATGGCGAAGCAGGCAGCGCGGGGACGGAAGTTGTATAAAAAAAATGGCTCTGAGCACTATGGGACTTAACATCTATGGTCATCAGTCCCCTAGAACTTAGAACTACTTAAACCTAACTAACCTAAGGACGTCACACAACACCCAGTCATCACGAGGCAGAGAAAATCCCTGACCCCGCCGGGAATCGAACCCGGGAACCCGGGCATGGGAAGCGAGAACGCTACCGCATGACCACGAGCTGCGGACATGGAAGTTGTATCAGGTAGTTGCTGGTCTCCGCGCGGAGTAGCCGCATGGTTTGAGGCGCCATGTAACGGATTGCGCCGCACCTCCCGCAGGAGGTTCGAGTGCTCCCTCGGGCATGGGCGTGTGTGTTGTTCTTGGTATAAGTTAGTTTAAGTAGTGTGTAAATATAGGAACCAATGACTTCAGCAGTTTGGTCCCTTAGGAAGTCACACACACACACACACACACACACACACACACACATACATTAGTAGTTGCTGTTCGATTATTCTGTACCACCGAGCGTGGACTGGCAAGGCATCAGCAAGGCAGATGAACGTGCAGTTGATCGACTACGTGCTAAGACAGACGGTACGCGAATCTGGGGAATCGGCAGATTTAACAACCAGTGAAGTGACGTTTTGCGAACATAATTAAAAGTGTATTGTAATTCCCTTCAATACAGGCGGAATCTGAGTGTCATGGAAGTAGGCCTCTTGCCCTAATGTAGCTCACGATTGATAATGTGATAAACTACGTTCAATTTTGCTGCCTTCTTCGTGTAAACTCAGAGAGAAAATGTGAAACGTTGTATGATATTTTGAGAACCAGACTGGTCAAAGAGGTAGGTAGTGCTCAAGAAGCAAACTGTTTTTAATTATCAGATTTAAGTTAACTGCTGAATGTATATTTTACATGGTTTTTAAATGAGTATATACCATTCTAATCACAAGAGAGTTTTTATAAATTTCCTGCCTTAATGTAAAACAACTGTGTTTATAGCGTTGTTGTTCAAAGGTCAGTGTGATTTGTAAAAGTCTAGTTAGACAGTTAGCAGCACACCAATTTTTCATTTTATGAAGTCTTAATTTTTGTTAACTGGTGTTCTAAATAAAACTAAAAAGAGAAATTTCTTATGCAGACAATATTTCAAGAATTAATCTTTTTGCTAATAACTGAGTAATACGATACAAAACACTACAACTCTGCAGCAATGTTCGGTTCTTGTCAAATAAAAGTTTTTAAAAGTTTCTCTTGACATACAGTAAACCTCCAGTGCGTTCCACGTCCCTAAATCCGTGTCCTACCAATGTTCAAATATCATTAATGCCCGTTTGTAGCCTTGAAGCGAGCGTCTTAAAAAAAATTCTCTTACTCGCGCAAGATGGGAATCAAAAATCATACTCCCCATGCCTGTCTACAGTCTGGCACTATCGCCCCAACACATTCCATTGTGATTTCAAAATCCCACTTTTCGAGGTCTTGGTCACGGTTACCAATCTCTTTTTCAAACTTCTTCTGTTGTACGTACAAAGTCATCAATAAATTTTTTTATCTTCGACAGATATCACCTTGTTGCATTCTGACTGAGATTAGATAATTGTGTTCACTCGCAGGTAGCATTATGGTGGATGAGTGAGCGCTAGTCAGTACCAGTAAGGAAACCGAATGCAAAGGAGGTCAGCTCTCCAAGGCGGTTCTAGAGCACGAGCGAAACACATATTCTCCGGCCGTCGTACGTGGCTGACAATTCCATACTGCCAAAACTAACCACGCTGCTTAGGACGCAGACTGCGGCAATGTATGATAACGAAAATTGAAAGCAGCTGTTTTTATGAATTTATTACATTTGTTTCTACTGTATTGGCGTACACTTTCTGTGAAAGAAAATATATGTGGATAGTGTCTAATTGTTTGTTTGTTTGTTTGTGTGTGTGTGTGAGAGAGAGAGAGAGAGGGAACGGAGGGAGGGAGCGAGAGGGGGAGGGTGGGATAGATGGAGAGAGGGAGGGTGGGATGGATGGATGGAGAGGGGAAGGGAGGGAGAGAGGGGGAGAGAGAGAGAGAGAGAGAGAGAGAGAGAGAGAGAGAGAGAGAAGGAGAGTTCATATCTTCAGAGCGTACGATAACAGCCAATGACAGCACAGGCAATCAACTTGACACTCCTCACGGGAAACGCTGGGAGTGGTGAAGTAGGAAAGAGTCTTTTACAGTTGCTCCCAGAAATCCCCACGCGGAATTGCTTTATATGTTATAACATTCTAAGACAAAAAAAGATGCACCACGGAGGAAGTAACCTAAAGCAATGGAAATCGGTAGATGTGATTTCCATGTACTGACAAACTAATGATTAAAATTTCAGAATAAATTGGATGATTGATTCAAGACAAAGAGCTTCACAAATTGAGCAAGTCAATGACGCGTTGGTCCACCTTTGGCCCTTATGAAAACTGTTATCCGGCTTGGCATCGATTGGAAGCGTAGCTGGATGTCCTCCTGAGGGATATCGCGCCAAATTTTGACCAACTGGCGCGTCAGATCGCTAAAATCTCGAGCTGGTTGGAGTGACCCCAAACGTTCTCGACTGGAGAAAGATCCGACAGTCTTACTGCCCGAGGCAGTGTTTGGCGACCATGAAAACAAGCAGCAGCAACTCTCGCCGTGTGCGGGCGGACATTATATTCCTGAAAAGTAAGCCCAGGATGGCTTGCCATGTAGGGAAACAAAAAGGGGAGTAGCATATAGTCAATGTGCCGCTGTACTGTAAGAGTGCCGCGGATGACAACCAAAGTGGTCCTGCTACGAAAATAAATAGCATCCCAAACCATCATTTCCTGCTGTCGGACCATATGGCGGACGATAGCCTGCTATCAAGCACTGTCCGGGCCGTCTCCAGAAACGTGGTCATCGGGGCTTATTTCGAAGCGGGACTCGTCGCTGAAGACATTTTTACTCCAGTCAATTAGATTCTAGACCGAAGACGTGACTAGAGACACCCCGGATAACGATGGGATACCAAACATCCAGGAGTCATGGTCTGGGGTGCCATTTCTTTCCCTAGAGTGCACCCCTTTCGCTGTCATCCGCCGCATCCTTACAACACGGTGGTACGTTGACGATATTCTATGCCAAGTTTTTCCTCTTCATGGCAAGCCATCCTGGACTTATATTATTCAGCAAGATAATGTCCGCCCACACACGGCGGGTGTTTCTACTGCTTGTCTCCGTGCGGCCCGAACCCTACCTTGTCCAGCAACGTTGCCGGATCTCTCCCCAGTTGACTTTGGAGCTTTATGGGCAGGGTCTCCAACCGGCCAGGGATTTTGACGATCTAACACACCAGTTCCACAAAATTTGGCACGATATCCTTCAGGAGGACACAATATCGATAGGCCAAGATCCCGCCGCTGATCTGGTAGAAGTCGCTCCTTCTTACCTCCCAGACAAACATCATTTAAATGTTATTTATGGTAGATAAATCCATTGTATCAAGCATCCTTATATAAGAAATGTACAGGAGTGGAGTACAATATGGAAATATCACAAACACAACACATTAGCACATCTAATACGGACTACAAAATCCATTGCCATTCAAAGCACCTTATCGTCGTCTCGGATTTCCGCAACCATGGTGTCAGGGAAAATCTTTAAGTTGCAACTCCACGAATCGAGAACGGAAACAATCAGTTACAAAAAAGTGGTTCAAATGGCTCTGAGCACTATGCGACCTAACTTCTGAGGTCATCAGTCGCCTAGAACTTAGAACTAATTAAACCTAACTAACCTAAGGACATCATACACATCCATGCCCGAGGCAGGATTCGAACCTGCGACCGTAGCGGTCGCTCGGTTCCAGACTGTAGCGCCTAGAACCGCACGGCCACTCCGGCCGGCAATCAGTTACAGATAGAAAAACATTGCAATCGTGGAGGGACAGTAGGATGCGTTCACGTATTTTGTTGTGAGTACGACTGGTCCACTACTCCTGCATAAATTCATTCAGTCACCGCTAGGGGCTCGGTCACCCACCATTGCTCCAGAAACACTCATGCCGTCTGCCTTCTGTCGAAATGTGTGTTCTGAGTCCCATACCTTGCTTCGTACCCAGTCCACCGCACCACCGCGCCAAATACAGCAAAAAGTATCGTAGTTGGTAGCATCGGCAGTGGCCAGGAGGATTCTAAGGATTAATCACGGAGGAACGGTTGGTTAGTTGGTTGGTTGGTTTAAAAGAGGGGGGGGGGGACCAAACTGCGAGATCATCGGTCCTTTGTTACCGGTAAAATCATTACACAAGGGGAAGAAGAAAAGAAAGGAAACTTACAGCACAATAACAGGAGAAACGAAAAACCGGAGGAACGACAGAAGGACAACCAACACTACAATGGAAAAAAACAAGAAAAGAATACCACAGAGAGAAGCAAGAAACAGGTAGAAGGGATAAAAACAAGAGAGCAGATGACCGTGGCTGGCCGACCACGAGAATAAAAGGAAAAGCCAGCCACTCTGCGACACATTAAAACACCCAGCCTAAAAGCATTAGAGGAGAGAACACAAAGCGACAAAGGACATGCGCTAAAACTTATCATCACCTTGCGGATTTTGAGAAACATTGAGGGACATGGGAGCACGATACTGGCAGTTGGCAGTAGTGCAATGACCAATACAAGGAGTGGTAGCGAGATGGACTCAGGACAACAGTGTCACAAGAAGAGTAGGCACGGGTGACTCCAGAACGACTACACCGAGACAGGATTGTAAGGCTGTTAGACTTGCTCCGAGGATATCCTTCAGGAGGACACAATATCGATAGGCCAAGATCCCGCCGCTGATCTGGTAGAAGTCACTCCTTCTTACCTGACGCAAAAACATGAATTTCTCCCAGACAAACATCATTTAAATGTTATTTATGGTAGATAAATCCATTGTATCAAGCATCCTTATATAAGAAATGTACAGGAGTGGAGTACAATATGGAAATATCACAAACACAACACATTAGCACATCTAATACGGACTACAAAATCCATTGCCATTCAAAGCACCTTATCGTCGTCTCGGATTGGGTAAATACAGATCCTATGTGGTTATTAAGAATATCTTACACAATTCTTCGTGCGGAATATTGCCAAGATCAGGTCGAGATGAAGCAGGTGGATGGTGATCATGCACCCTTCTCTCCAAGTCAGATCACAAAAACTCAGTAATAGATCTAGTCACTAAGCTGGCTAAGAGAGATGCGACAGTTTATCCTGGAACGCACGGAACCAGTCCTGGAGGGTGTGAACTGTGTGAACAGGGGCATCACCGTTGGAGATCAAATATTATACCTTGGGGTGGACCTGCAGGCCACGATGGTCACGTAATCCTCGGCAGTGACGCGATCTTGCAGAGAAACCTTAGGGCCCATGGAATACCACGATATTGGTACCCAAATAGTCACCCAACCCTCGCCATGTTTCACTCTTGGGACGTTGGCTGGAAATTGGAAACAGTCTGAAACGAGACTCAAGCGAGAAAATAGTACTGTTCCATTGCTCCATAGTCCATGTTTTTTGATTTCGACACCATGTGATCATCTATCACGATCACTCAACACACACTTTGCGAACGACGTTTTCCCACTTCCTCTGGAGGTATAAACCTTGTATACAGTGCCCATTGAAACGCCAAGCAAATCGGCTATCTCGGTAATGGAAATACGACTACCCTCCAACCGAGCACCAACAATTTGCCCAGTTTCTAATTCATTTAACTCCGACATAATGCACTTTCAACTATACAAAACACTATTTTGACAACGAATGACACCTACAGTGTATTCAGGACATTGCACAGGTGCATTTCTCGCGGTGTTCCTATGTTTTGGTCGAATTCTTGTTGATAGCGTTGCTCCCAAACATTTTATACGGTTGTTTTGAACTTCTGATCGCTTGCGTATTGGTGGATGCAGTACACTTCGTGCAACCTTCGTAGCGTTGCAGTTGTAATGGCCAGGAGTGTACTTCAAGGGATGTTACAGTGAGATGACAAAAGTCACGGGAGAGCGATATGTACATACACACAAGTTATAAAAGGGCAGTGTATTGTCGGAGCTGTCTCTTGTACTCAGGCGATTCATGTGAAAAGGTTTCACATGAATCTTGGCTGCACTTCGGGAATTAACAGTCTCTGAACGCGAAATGGTAGTTCGAGCTAGACGCACGGGCCATTTCATTTCGGAATTCCGTTAGGGAATTTAATATTCCGAGATCCAAGGTGTCCATTTCAGGCATTACTACGGACAACGAAGTGGCCGACGGCCTTCACTTAACGAGCGAGAGCAGAGATGTCAGTGCTACAAGCCAAGCAGCACTGCGTGAAATAACAGCAGAAATCTGTGTGGGATGTACGATGAACGATTCCTTTAGGACAGTGCGGAGAATGTGGTGTTAATGTGCTAAGGCAGCAGACGACCGAAGCGAGTACCTTTGCTAACAGCACGACATCGCCTGCAGCGCCTCTCCTGGTCTCGTGACCATATTGAGACCTAGACGACTGGAAAACCGTGACCTGGTCAAATGAGTCCCAATTTCAGTTGGTGAGAGCTATAGTAGAGTTCGAGTGTGGTGCAGACTGCACAAAGCACAAGTTGTCTACAAGGCACTGTGCAGGCTGGTGGTGACTTCATAATGGTGTGGGCTGTGTTTACATGGAATTGACTGGGTCCTGTGGTCCAATTAAACTGATCATTGACAGGAAATGGCTATGTTAGACTACTTGGAGACCATTTCCAGCCATTCACGGCCATCATGTTCCCAAAAAACGATGGAATTTTAGTGGATGACAATGCGCCATATCACCGATTTCGTGATTGGTTTGCAGAACTTTCTGGACAGTTCCAGCGAATGATTTGGCAACTCAGATCGTCCGACACGAATCCCATCGAACATTTATGGGACACTATAGAGAGGTCAGTTCGTGCACAAAATCTTGCACCGGTAACAGTTTCGCAATTACGGACGGCTATACTCGCAGCATGCCTCAATACGAGTATTTCTGCAAGGGATTTCCAATGACCTGTTGTATCCATTTCATGTCGAGTTGTTGCACTGCGCCGGGCAAAAGGAGGTCCGACAATATATTACCAGATATACTATAACTTTTGCCAGATCAGTGCATAGTGCAACGGGAAACCAAAAGGAGACGTCAGTGCGCCATATACAACTTAAAAAGACAAACTACGGAAACGAGGTACTGATACTGCACGCTACAATGTACAGCTGAATGACTGACTTCCGACTGCAGAGCTTCTCGATCCCAGCAACGCTTATTTGGTCTCGCCCTGGCTGCAGTGCACCGCTGTCGAACCGTACGTCAGCAGATGACCCCCACCAGAGCGCGCAAAAATTATTGTCAGAAAATTGTTTAATCTTAGGGGTGCACGGCGGGGTGTTAATTTGGCGCGGCGCGACAGGCGATAAGCGCGGCCGGCAGCGGCCAGCGGGCCGGCCATTACGCGCGCGGATTAATTTTTTGCGGCGGCCAGTGGCGGCGTGTCAGCCGCGATATCGCCCCGCCGCGTCGCGGCTTTATTGGAACGCGCTGACGCTGAGGGCCGCACGGCCCGTGGAACACCTGTCATTGTCCCGGCCCGGCTCTGCCGTGTGTGACGTTAACACTGCTGCTGTCTGTAGCACACCTATCGTGCCAAATTTAAAGGAGGGTCGCTCAATACGCAAAAAGATTTAGTGGCTGCTTGGTTGTATGCATAATCAATAACAGTTTCAGCAACTATTCAGCTGCCGCAGATGTGCCGTTTTGAGAAGATTACCTTGCGTGGTAACATCACTGACGAACAACGCATTCAGGACACACGTACAGGACTCCATTTGGCTGACATAGAGGATTTAAGGGACCACGAAGCGCAGTCCCTTGAAGATCAGGAACAGTGGGGAGCCTTGTTCCACGTCTGACTCACGAAGTCAGCTCAGGCCTGGTCCTAGGTATGCATGTTTCACCCCGATAGTTTCAAAAGAAATAAAACCAGAGAGTATCGAACCCATGTAAAGTATTTCGAGAGAAATGATGCCCTGCATTTTCCTGCACAACGCAAAGATCCATGTTGCAGCGCTTCTTACGAACAAATGACAGGAAATAGTTAATAAATCCGTGTATAACTGACCTTGTAAAAAAAACCTATCACCTTCGAACGTAGGGTGCAGTTTCAGTCAGTGTTGGTACATATACACTGCAGAGCCAAAGAAACTGGTACACCTGCCTAATATCGTCTAGGGCCCCAGCGAGCACGCAGAAGTGCCGCAGCACGACATGACATGGACTCGACTAATATCTGAAGTAGTGTTGGAGGTAACTGACACCATGAATCCTGCAGGGCTATCCATAAATCCATAAGAGTACGAAGGGTGGAGATCTTTTCTGAACAGCACGTTGCAAAGCATCCCAGATATGCTCAATAACTTCATGTCTGGGGAGTTTGGTGGCCATCGGAAGCGTTTAAACTCAGAAGAATGTTCCTAGAGCCACTCTGTAGCAATTCTGTGCGTGTGGAGTGTCGCATTGTCCTACTGAAATTGCCCAAGTCCGTCTGAATGTACAATGGACATGAATAGGTGCATGTGATCAGACAGGATGTTTAAGCACGTGTCACCTGTCAGAGTCGTATCTAGACGTGTCGGGGTCCCATAATACTCCAACTGCACACGCCCCACACTATTACAGAGCCTCCATCAGCTTGAACAGTCTCCTGCTGACATCTAGGGCCCATGGATTCATAAGGTTGTCTCCATACCAATACACGTCCATCCACTCGATACAATTGGAAACGACACTCTTCCGACCAGACAACATGTTTCCAGTAATCAATAGTCCAATGTCGGTGTCGACGGGCCCAGGCGAGACGTAAAGCTTTGTGTCGAGCAGTCATCAAGGATATACGAGTAGGCCTTGGGCTCCGAAAGCCCATATCGATGATGTTTCGTTGAATGATTCGCACTCTGACACTTGTTGATGGCCTAACACTGAAATCTGCATCAATTTGCGGAAGCGTTGCACTTCTGTCACGATGAACAATTCTCTCCAGTCATAGTCTGGTCCTTTCTTGCAGGATCTTTTTCCGGCTGCAGCGATGTCGAAGATTAGATGTTTTAACGGATTCCTGATATGCACAGTACACCCATGAAATGGTCAGTCTTACGAGAAAATCCCCACATCATCGCTACCTCGGAGATGCTGTGTTCGCTCGTGCGCCAGACTATATCACATGTTCAGATTCACTTAAATCTTGACAACCTTTCATTGTAACAGCAGTAACCGATCTAACAATTGCGCCAGACACTTTTTGTCTTATATAGATATTGCCGACAGCAGCACCGTATTCTGCCCGTTTACAGATCCCTGTGTTTGAATACGCATGCCTATACCAGTTTCTTTGGCGTTTCAGTGTATGTCTTACTATTCAGAAGGAAGTACTGAGGGAAGAATAACCCTCCCTTCTCCTCTCGGTTCCTATAAGGTTTGTAATGATTCATTTTAGTTAAACACCCCATGATGTGAAGCTAATTAAAATTCATTACTTTAGTAATTATAAGTTAAAATTATTTTAAAGTGACATTTGCAGTTATCTTAAAAATAAAAGGTGGTGTGCACCAGCTGTAGGAATGTACATGTCTGACGAAAAAAGTGAAGCACAGAGAAAGGGAGAAGGATACGAAATGAAATTTTACGATCGGAAAGCGTATGTGAGTTATTTCAGTGACTGGAATATCGGGACAGATTTACAAAGAACTTGGCTGTATGAGCACGCCCAAGTATAACGTTGCACCTACTGTGTCTTGCATGCATGTAGTTATTCAGTTGGGAAGGGTGTCGTAAAACCGTTGCATCCTCTCCTGAAGTAAATTCGCCCACAACTCTTGGAAGTAGTCCTTGACATCGTGGATATTGACTCTCGTACCGAGTTTATGTCCGAGCTGGTTCTTTCATATTCTATTGGCGAAAGATCAGCGGACCTTTCTGGCCAGAGAAGTACTTCAACATTACCGTGAAAGTTCATGGAGACACGTGCCATGTGTGAACCAGAATTGTCGTTTTAAAAATGGCACCACGATACTGTCGCATAACACAAGAGGACGCCATGTGTCCCTGACGTACCACTGTGCCGTTAGACTTTCCTCAATCGCTACCAGTCGTGACGTGATGTCATATTTGACGGCTCCCCACACTACGACAACTGGAGCATCACCGATGTGGCTCTCCAAAACACTGAAAAAATAAGGCCTGTCTCTAGCGCGCCGTCGAACTCATCGGGGAGTACAGAAACTCGATTCATCACTGAACACAAAGCGATGCCATTCGTCAACAATCCACGATTCCCGGTCACGGCACAGTTTCAAACATAGTGGGTTTGTAACATTAATGCATCCCACGCATGGGACGGTAATTTTTTCCGACCAATGGTGCAGGAAGACACAGAATGTCGCATGGAGTCAGTAGCTTGTTATCGGGTGGCGAGCGCAGATGTGAAGGAGTTACGATGTGCTTGGTACACAAGACGGCGTTGCTGCCTTGTGGTCGTCAAATGTGGTCGAAAATGGCTCTGAGCACTATGGGACTCAACATCTGAGGTCATCAGTCACCTAGAACTTAGAACTACTTAAACCTAACTAACCTAAGGACACCACACACATCCATGCCCGAGGCAGGATTCGAACCTGCGACCGTAGCGGTCTCGCGGTTCCAGACTGTAGCGCCTAGAATCGCACGGCCACTCTGGCCGGCAAATGTGGTCGACCGCACCTTGATGACGAGTATGTATGTCCGCACGTGCCCATTTAGTTTCGTTTGATTTAGTTATGTCATGTTCCGTAGATCATTTTTACGATTATTTTATCGATATGATGTGGAACAAGTCAGATTACAAGATATATATACACACATGAATAGTGCTAATATTAATATTACTGAAATTTTTAGTTCTCCACATGCAACTACATTTACAGGTACAATTCCTTTTCTTTTCCTTTTTTTTTTTTTTTTTTTACCCGTTCTGAAACAGAAACTCGTCCATGGAATAGAAGGAGTCCAACATCGGTTCACGGACACATCTGAATGCCCCTAAATGTGGATATTACATGCTTCGACCAGCCGGCCAAAATAAGACCCACACTGAAGCCCATTTGAGACTACCAGGCTCTGGTAAGAGGAAGCAGCATCTCCGTATTCTTCATAGTGGTCACTCAACATCTGACGCTGTTCTTACACCTAATACACACTATCAAACCTGGTAACAATATAACTATACTAATGCAATCTGTTGGCCGATCTACCTGTCACAGAGAAATACATCTCTAAATTATTTACTTACCGGCCGAAGATACATACGTGCACGAAGTTACATTGATACCCGACCATGTCTTCTGGGTGTCTGATATTTTTTCTTTTCTTTTTGTCAGGCAGTGTATGTCATAAGAAGAAAGTACTGTGGCAAAAATAAACCTTCCATCCCGTGTAACCATCCATAAGGCTTGTAATGATGGGTGTTAGTTAAAGTTAAGAACCCATGCTGTGAAGCTAATTGAGATTCACCGCTTTCTTAATTTGTTCTTAGATGTAGCATTTGCATTTATTTAAAAAAGGAAAATGATTATGCGCACCAGCTACAGGAATATTGACAGAGTACATTACAATTGTTTTATCCCTATAAAATTTGTGTATATTGAGATGAAAAGAGTCATATTCCTCATATGGTGTCGGACCTTCTTCCGTCCGGCGTAACCAGCAACTCGACGTAGTATAGGCTCAACAAATCGTTAGAAGTCCCCTACAGAAATATTGAGCCATGCTTTCTCTACAGCCGTCCATAACTGCGAAAGTGACGCCAGTGCAGGATTTTATACACGAACTGACCTCTCCAGTATGACCCACAAATGTCCGAAGGGATTCATGTAGAGCTATCTGGGTGCCAAACCACTGGGTCGAATTGTCCGGAATGTTCCTCAAACCAATCGCTGACCAATCGGTGACATGCGCATTGTTTGATAACCTGACATCCATGAAAGTCTGCAGATGATCTCCAAGTAGTCAAACGTCCAGAGGATCCAGTCTATTCCATGTAAACAAGACAGCCCACACCATTATGGGGCCGCTACCAGCTTTCACAGTGCCTTGTTTATAACTTGGGCCCATTGCCCCGATAGAGTGCGCGTCGCACTCGAGACGTACCATCAGCTTTTACCAAATGGAATCTGGACTCATCTGACCAGTCCACGGTTCTCCAGTCGTCTAGGGTCTAACCGATATGATCACGAGCCCTGGCGAGGCGCTGCAGGCGATGTCATGCTGTTATCAAAGGCACTCACATCGGCAGTCTGCTGCCATAGCCCATTAACGCCAACTTTTGCCACACGGTCCTAACAGATACTTTCGTCTACGTCCCACACAGAGTTCTGCAGTTGTTTAACGCAGTGTTGCTTGTCTGTTAGCACTGACAATTCTGCACAAAAGGTGCCGCTCTCGGTCTTTAAGTGATGGCCGTCGACCACTGCGTTGTCCGTGGGGAGAGGTACTGCCTGAAATTTCGTATTCTCGGTACACTCTTAAGACTGTGGGCCTCGGAATACTGAATTCCCTAACGATTTCCGTAATAGAGTGTTCAATGCGTCTAGCTCAAACTACCATTCCGCGTTCAGATTATGCTAATTCGCGACATGCAGCCGTAATCACGTCGAAACCTTTCCACATGAATCGCCTGAGTACAAATGACAACTGCGCCAACGCAATGCCATTTTATACTTCGTGTACGTGACACTACCGCCATCTGCATGCGTGCGTATTGCTGACCCATGGCTTTTGTCACCTCAATGTATGTGGTCAAGGCTAGTTAAATTCAATTACACATCACGAAACAATGAGACGCCCATTATATTAATGAAAACTCTGCGAATCGTTTTTCTTGGGAGTTAGTTACTGCCACTGTGAGACAAACCGAGCACTGGCTGACGTACTCTGGAGTGCCGAAGTGCCTGCTGTTATCAGGCGATGATGGTGTGCCGGAGCGATATGACCTGCTGCGCACTGCAGAGGCGCAACCACCGCGAGCGGCGATAACCGAGTGCCGGAGCGGCGGCCGGTTTGAACGGGGCCAGGCGTCTACCAAGCGCTATTCTCACTGACCATCACGCTTGTGCACAAATGCCAAGTCTCGCACGATGTCCCAGCAAATGCCTTCCATCAGGCCTAGCAGCACAATGTCTTCCGAGAAGCATCGCAACTACGTCCCACCCTAGGATATCTCCCCTGGCGTTCTGTCAAGTTTTCCGTTTGCGTGTCCGTCTAACTGTTCCGCTATCTCGTGTTCTTCATCTCATCAGTTGGATAATTTGTTCATAGATATTACTGTTGTTCTGTGAAGCCGTAGTTTTCCCACACTAAAATACATACACGCACACTTCAAGGAAGTTTCTCTGAGAAACTATTCTTGTGTTATCTCGCGTAACGATTAATTTCTCTGATTGTCAGTTAGTCAAAATAATGTCTTTCACTAGCACTTTATTTGTGCATAATTGGTTGGTTGGTTGGTTTGGGGAAGGAGGCCAGACAGCGTGGTCATCGGTCTCATCGGATTAGGGAAGGATGGGGAGGGAAGTCGGCCGTGCCCTTTCAGAGGAACCATCCCGGCATTGGCCTGGAGTGATTTAGGGAAATCACGGAAAACCTAAATCAGGATGGCCGGACGTGGGATTGAACCGTCGTCCTCCCGAATGCGAGTCCAGTGTGTGCATAATTATTCGTGTCGTGGGCTAGCAACAGTACAGGAGTGGCGTCTCTTTAACCTACATGAATGTGCCAACAATTTAATTACCGGTGAGGTATTGCTGCTTGGAGCGGCAAAAAAGATTTCTCCCCTTGTTTCTAGGGCCGGCTGGGTGCCATGCCTGGCTGTTTTCCTTATTTTAACCAAACGGTTTACTACACGCTACGTAATGTACGAGGGTCGTCCAGAAAGTAAGTGCCGATCGTTCGCGAAATGGACACCACAGTAAAAACCCGGTGAAGCTTTGCACAGATGTATTGGGTAGTGTCTCCAGTATGCCCGTCGATCGCATCAAGACGCTCTTTCCAGTTGTGAGCGCACTGTGAGCGAGTAAGGGTGCCTACAATAACAATGTCTCCCGCCAAGTAGGAGTGCCCGCTAAGAGGCTTCGCCTTAATAAATGCAGCCCACCTAGCACAACTACTCATCCAGAGAAAGAAAACGTTGAGGAAAAACTGGGCGGATCATGAGGGTTGAAGGTGTCGGTCCTGTTAAGGGCTGATGGACTATACAGAGGGAACCCACAATTGCTCGTAAAAATCCCACACAGGAAAAGAAAAAAAAAACAGGCAGATTTAAAAGACGACGTACTAGGCAATAAAGGACAAGAGACGGTTCAAATGGCTCTGAGCACTATGGGACTTAACATCTGTGGTCATCAGTCCCCTAGAACTTAAAACTACTTAAACCTAACTAACCTAAGGACATCACACACATCCATGCCCGAGGCAGGATTCGAACCTGCGACCGTAGCAGTCCCGCGGTTCCGGACTGAGCGCCTAGACCCGCTAGACCACCGCGGCCGGCAAAGGACAAGAGACTTGACAGTAAACGAACATTTAAGATGGGCACATGGAATGCAAAACTGCTAAACAACTCAAATAAAGCAAAGTTGGTGTAGTAAGGGTAATTGTTTAGAAATAGGCATTTTGCCTAGACCATAAAGTGCAAGAGAAACACGGTTCTGTTCTGTGAAGTATTTAAGATCAGTCTTTTTGTTTTTTTTCTTTTTTTTGCGACCATGCATGCCCCATCTGTTAAGCGCGTTCATATGAGAACTTCATTTACTCATCATTTCTCAAAACTATAATGAAAGTATTTTTTTAAGATACCGTACGTCAAATTACGTAGCAGTCTTAATGTTTAGTTTTGGATGTAAGGATGGCCGTTGGATATGGTCAGAACAGGTATCTGAAACAATGGCTCTGCCGGAAAATACAAGTGGTTTTAATCTCATATTGTTGCAATACAAAACTGTTTCTTACACATTTTAGGGAAAGACCGGCAATGTCGAAATTCAGGGAGGCCGGTCTTCTGCGCCATACCCAAGTTCAAGACGGATGGTTATTAACGGAAAGTAAGTGGAAACCGATAAAAATTCGACAACAGCAGTCCACCAACCAGTCGATGAGCCCTTCAGGCAAACTGCTACGAGCCAGTATTAAAAACTACGGGGAACACAAAAGGCACATTTCTGCACGAAAGTGAGCTGGCGCGGCAATCTGCGATCACGTCTGGCCGCAGAAGGGCGGCGGCAGGGTGGCGACTGACTGCTGCTCTCGGCGCGATAAGGGGGCGGACGGGCGCGCCGCGTCCGGAGCCCGGTCCGGCCTGGGCCTAATGGGCCGCCTCAGAGACAAACGTCGCGAGATTCATCTGGGCCGGCGCCGCGGCTTCAAAGCAGGGCCGCGGACAGCGGAAATAAAACCGGCCGGCGCAGCTCATTAGCGTCCTTATTAGCGGTCGTCGATCAGTGACCGGCGCGGCCGGCCGGTGACAGCCGTCAGGCGCGGCGCACCGCCGCCTGCCTGCCTGCCTATGACTGCCACTCACCGCTCCCTCTTGCGTTGAACGTTCGCGAGGCCGCACTGACGCGGGGCGAACGCCGCGCTGCCGAAATGTGGCCAGTGACGAGCCTCTAGTAAGACGCAACACGTGTTTTTCAACCGTGTCATTCTGCTCCAGTGTCTCGCAGTGTCCTACTGTGACGGGCCAAAGTGGGGTGTTCCTGTTGGTAGGGATGATAGTCAAAAGTATACTGCCGTCGCACGATATCCAGTAATGACCAAAGAGAAGGGAATAATTTGCATTTTCCTAGCTCTGAAGCTTTAACTATGGGGGGGGGGGGGGCGGGGGGGGTGGTGTTCCAGTGTTGCTGTGCAGGCTGTATACATCGCAGGATGCTGAAACGTCATAGGTATCTTCATGTATCCGTGCGCTAGCGGAATATGCAGGAAAAAATAATGATTCCACTTTATGCCATCAGGAGAAAATATACCGCTGTAAGCAGTCAGAATGTAGAGCAGGTGTAGGAGAAAGGGAGGGGGAGGATCGATCAAACACGTAATAACCGTGTTTCTGGCACGTGTATTAGGATATAGTCACAAGTTGCAACAAGTGTTCAGTAAGGCCTCCCAACTCAGCAATTGCCGAATCCGTAACAGACATGTTCGACTGTTCCTCGCAGCACCACATCCGATGTAATCAAAATGATATATCGTCGTATGTTATTCTTCAGACCAGGAATAGTCCCGATACATCGCTGATAAAAATGGTTGAAATGGCTCTGAGCACTATGGGACTTAACTTCTAAGGTCATCAGTCCCCTAGAACTTAGAACTACTTAAATCTAACTAACCTAAGGACATCACACACATCCATGCCCGAGGCAGGATTCGAACCTGCGACCGTAGCGGTCGCGCGGTTCCAGACTGTATTGCCTAGAACCGCTCGGCCACTCCAGCCGGCCATCGCTGATACAGACGATCTATCAGATATCCCCACAATCACAAGTCACGTGGATTTATATTGGTGGATCTGGAAAGCCACTCATCTTGGGATTGCATAGAGATGATGCGGTCGTTCTGGAAGCAAATCTTTTACCTGACAAGCGACATGTGGTGTCGTCCACCTTGCATGAAAATAGTTGCGAGGACATAGTTGTGTTCTTGCAAATCTGGAATCACGTGTTGCACTAAAGGTCCTTATAACACCTAATAGGCCCACGAGGTGTCATTTTCTCGAAGAAAAAGAATGAAGGAGCTAGTGAAGCCACAGCGGACAGTCACACAAGGTGAGTGAAGTGGATGTCCCTGCACAACATGTGGCGGAGTAGAGCCCCACAAGCAACTGTTCTGCGCATTCACGGCACTCTCCAGAATAAAATATGCTTCGTTCATCCAAAGAGCATTCCCCAGCTAGATGTCATCCATTTCCATGCGTGACAAAAAACAAAAGGCAATTTCATAGCGTTGTAGCTTATTTTAGGGTTTCATTTGGTGCACATTCTGAATTTTATAAGGATACCATTGTGAAATGCGCAGCAAAATCTTTTGAACTGGTGACCAGGGGAGAGAAAATTACCGTGACAAAGCGCGAGCACCGACTGCAGGATTTGAGGCATGTGCTGCACTGTCGGCCATAGATGCGGAAACTTCTCAGGCAAGTTCCACGGGAATGGGCCACTTCCCTCTCTCTGCTGCACCACATAATTTACCGGTTTCTAAAATCTCTTGATCACATTCTATAGCCCATATGTTCACATGTAGTCAGGACAATTGTTTCTATTCGGCGATGTTCACTTAGTGCGGCACTGCTATTCCTACCGTTGCAATAAAAAACTTCACCAGTAGTGCACAGGCTTCCTTCCCATAACAACTGCGTTTCCTACGGAAAACTTCGATATTCTCAATCCTTTGGATAACAGTCACTTCACAAAAAAAAAAGTTAACGCGTGTGGTCCAGCGACAAGCGGAATACTGACGTCAAAAGAGGGAACATTTCACATTCTGATTGTTCATATGTTCAAATGTGTGTGAATTCATAAGGGATCAAATTGCTGAGATCATCGGTCCCTAGACTTACACACTAATTAAACTGACTTAAGCTAACTTACGCTAAGAACAACACACACACACCCATGTGTTTTGTGTTGGAGATAAGCGAGAGAAAAAGGAAGTGAAGCCAGGGCAGACGCCAGAAAGACGCAGCGAGGCGGAAAATCCGTGGCTGTCTTCAACGAAAGACAAGAAGCTGGCCGCAAGGAAGAACTACGACAGCCATCAGCAAAAGGCAAAGCCATTGTTACTAAAGGGGCTAAAAACGCGTACTTCTTTGCTTGCTTAATGAGGCTGACGTTTGCTTACTTACACTTCCTCTTTATTGTAAAATTGTTGACAGATATGAATTACTAGTATAAAACGGGGAAAGTGTTGTAATTTTGGAAGTTGATCTGAAGTAAAGGAAGTTTCTAATATCTAAGCGGTCAGTCACTATTTTGAGATTTATTTTGTCAGACAGAACCAGTGATAAAATTCGTTTTTCTTTTTGGAGATTTTTCGTTTTGAGCCGAACAAAATCCCGATCGGTGAATATTTAAAGTCTTATTCAGCAAGGCCAAAGTAACCGCTCGAATTAAATGGTTAACTGGATAAGGAAAGTCTTCCTACAGAAATTTATTTGTTGAAAGCACATAATATACTGAAGACACGTAATCACTGAATAATCAGAAGTAGCGCTCTCACTCCATTGGCATCTAAACTGGGATCGATTTTCCACGATATTGGAAAGAGAGCAGAATTCGCGTGCTTGTACAAGCAATTGTTCCGAAGTAAGAAATATCACAAGGCGATCATACAGTCAGACATTGTCACTGGAAATTTTCTTGAGACTTAAGCTTACAGATAAATTGTCAATATCATTGAGGATTGGTCAGACTAACACCTGTCAACCAAGTAAAGAACAGTAATTCAGAGAGGCATTAACTAGAATGCATGAGGGTATTTTTGATCCGTCGTTGCAATTACAAAAATGCGTGATTTTTTCACCAGACGCGTTTCGATTTATTTAGATAAAGCACCATCAGAGGTGTGATTTTTCGGCTGATTTCTCGCTTACATCGTGGAATGCCGTCTGCTAGCATATCGTTGTCTTTCTATGTTAGGCGCTGATAATGCAACACACTCTTGAAGTACGAAAACAAACAGAATATAGTTGTGTGCAAACAGGATCTTGTGAGAAATGCGTAGTGCTACAAAACATCTAAAAAGTAGACGAAAATTACTGGCGTAGAGTAGTAGAGTATACATTTACACTGTTGAGTATATATTTTCAGTGCAATGCAGATACAAAGATAAATTAGGGGTGAGAAATCAAACGAATTTCAATGACTCTCCAACGAGTACCTAAGGGTTTCTTATACCAAAATACAACAGCCTCCGAAATTTTGTCGGTGGAGTTCTGGTTCACGCTGTATATTGTTTATTAACCTACAACAGCTTCAAAGTAGTCGGAGAGTCTGACTGGTTTCAGCGGTCCATTACAGCTGTCTTCGTATCGAACGCGCAGCACTAACATTCTCGTGAAACCGATGGTATGCGCTGTCATACATGACCCCGTTATCTAGAGGTCGTTAGTGCTGCGCGTTCGATTCCAAGACGGTTATAAATGGTGTCTCAAATCTTGTGTTCGTTACCAGTAATAAACAATATGTAAGAAAATATTTGGATCACGAAATCTTCATTATTATATAATTTTAATTATGTTACATTTCACTACTCGCAAATAGGCAGTAGCCGTAGCTGACTGTGTCATAACTTCTATGTCGACATCTTTATGTTTCATGTTCCTGAGCATTGTCTAATGCTTGAGATACACCCAGTAAAGTAAATTAATGCAAGAAAAAAGAGAATCGTGTGTGAGAATCAAGTATTTGTGATGTACTGCTTGACAGTCACTTCGGTCAAATATCTGGGCGTAGCGCTGCAAAGCGACATGAAGTAGAATGAACACATGAGGACTGTTGTGGGTGAGGCGAATGGTTGAGGTCGGTTTATTAGAAGAATTTTAGAAAAGGGTACCTCATGTATACAGAAGACAGCGTAGAGATCATTTCTGCGGCCTGTTATTGAGTATTGCTCGAGTATTTGAGATCTCCACCAGGTCGACTGAAAGAATGACATCGAAGCAATTCCGAGGCGTGCTCTTAAAATCGTTACCGGTAACTTCGATCTACACGTGAGTATTGCGGAAATGCTAAGTGAACTACAATGTGAAGCCCTGGGGGAAAGAGGACGTTCTTTTAGCTAAATACTATCGAAGAAGCTTTAGGGAAATGGCATTTTCGAAAGACTGCAGAACTATCCTAACGGCCCCCAACATACATCTAGCGTGAGGACCCATAAGATAAGATGAGCGAAGTAAGGGCTCGTATGGAAGCATATACACAATCGTTTTTCCCTCGCTCCTTTTGTGCAACAAGGTGCCCTCCTCGATGCATCGCATGATGATTTGCAGATCATGTATGTAGGTGTAATATATTAAATATAGGGTGGATGAATCCACCTCATTCTCGTCACAAACAACGTGCGCTGTGTAGCACATTAGTGATACAGGCTCAGATAATCCAGGCAACGCACAGCTTAAACTCGAGGACAGCCGGGCACGTTGCAACTGCGCGGGTACGCGAGCTGGCACGGTCGCCATGGCAGCAGATAACAATTGGACGCGTAATCTGCGCTCGTTATTTCAGACGCTGCTCTCTCGCAGGAAATGGAAACTCGGTCCGCGAGGAAGTGGGCCGGTGGGACGGCCCGGTTAGCGGCCGCTCCGTTTTTTTCGCGCATTTCGCAGCGCAGAGCACTGGCGGCGGACGGTCCGCGAGAGGACGGCTGGGTGCAGAGCGACGGCACTGAACATTTTGCGGCACACTACTTGCTCTACATCCGCGCTCATAATTTTAGTTTGGTCGGTTATATTTTCAACAGTATTCCGTTTTTCAGCACTTTTCTTCCCCTACAAGCTGACTTTTCCGCATCCAGAACGACAGAGATGTCTGACTATATCATCTTTTCCAGGTGTTCTTTGCATCCACATCAGTTTCCATACTGTCGTCTTCCATGTGATGGCTGCTCCACTTTTTTAATTGATATCTTCCGAATTCCATTATTTTTTGCGTGTCAGTACCAGTCACCTCCTTCCTATTCCATCAAAAGTAATTTAAGGGAGATTCTTTTATAAGTAATGCTGTGTAGATCGTTTATGATTTTTTTATTTGTTATATGATTCAATTTATGTGTTTCAGCTACTGACATCATCGGTTCCAAAGCTAAAACGACTGAAACAAATTTCGGTATCAATGTACACTGAAACCTATGCCTCACTCCAGCAGTTTATTTAATTTATTGATAGAATAGATTCATTCATCCACTGATAGCTATGTTGTCCTTGCATTCCAGCCTTCACAGCCTCTGGCTTCGTCTCATCATATTTATCTCTAAAGTCTTTAAATCAGTAAAAAAATTCTCGTTAACCATTCATAATTCAGACACGTATAACACAGTTCCTCACTAATTGTGTAGCATAGAGGTGCCTTTTTTGTGTCATCGGTCTTCTGTCTGGTTTGATGCGACCCGCAACGAATTCCTCTCCTGTGCCAACTTCTTCATCTCAGAGTAGCACTTGCAACCTACGTCCTCAATTATTTGCTGGATGTATTCCAATTTCTGCCTTCCTCTACAGTTTTTGCCCTACTGCTCCCTGTAGTACTGTGGAAGTCATTCCCTGATGTCTTAACAAATCTCCTATTATCCTGTCCCTTCTCATTGTCAGTGTTTTCCACATATTCCTTTACTCCACGGTTCTGCGCAGAACCTCCTCATTACTTACCTTATCAATCCATCAAATTTTTGACATTCTCCTGAAGCACCTCATCTCAAATGCTTCGATTCTCTTCTGTACCGGTTTTCCCACAGTCTATCTGTCACTGCCTTACAATTCTGTGCTCCAAACGTACATTCTCAGAAACTTCTTTTTCAAATTAAGACCTATGTTTGATACTAGTAGACTTCTCTTGGTCAGGAATGCCCTTTTTGCCAGGGCTAGTCTGCGTTGGATGCGCTCCGTCCATCATTGCTTACTTTGGCACCTAGGTGGTAGAAATCTTTAACTTAATCTACTTCGTGACCATGATCCTGATACGGAGTGAGTGGCGCAGTGGTTAGCACACTGTACTCGCATTCGGTAAGACGACGGTTCAATCCCGCGTCCAGCCATGCTGATTTAGGTTTTCCGTGATTTCCCTAAATCGCTTCAGGCAAATGCTGGGATGGTTCCATTGAAAGGGCACAGCCGACTTCCTTCCCAATCCTTCCCTAATCCGATGAGACCGATGACTTCACTGTTTGGTCTCCTCCCCAAATCTACTCAACTCAACAATCAATCCTGATAGGTTTCTCGCTGGTCTCATTTCTGCTACTTCTCATTACTTTCGTCTTTCTTTGGTTTACTCTCAGTCCTTATTCTATATTGATTACACCATTCATTCCATTCAGATCACGTAATTCTTCTTCACTTTCACTTAGTATAGCAATGTCATCAGCGAATCGTATTACTGATATCTTTTCTCCTTGATTTTTAACTCTACTCCTGAACCATTCTTTTATTTTCATAATTGCTTCTTCGATGTACAGATTGAATAATAGGGGCGGAAGACTACTTCCCTGTCTTACACCCTTTTTAATCCGAGCGCTTCGTTCTTGGTCGTCCACCCTTATTATTCGCTCTTAGCTCTTGCACACATAGTATAGTACCCGTCTCTCCCTATCTTACCCCTATTTCTCTTAGAATTTCGAACATCTTGCACCATTCGATATTGTCGAAAGCTTTTCCCAGGTCGACAAACCATATGAACGTATCTTGATTTTTCTTTAGTCTTGCTCCCATTATCAACCGCAACGTTTAGAATTGCCCCTCTGGTCCCTATTAAGTAGTTCTTCTTGGACAGGTTGTAATATTCTTCGATGATTATCGGGTGTCTACACTTTTGGTATATCATTATATACGTTTCCCTTCAGTTATTGGCCGGCTGGGGTGGCCGAGCGGTTCTAGGCGCTTCAGTCTGGGACCGCGCGACCGCTATGGTCGCAGGTTCGAATCCTGCCTCGGGTATGGATGTGTGTGATGTCCTTAGGTTAGTTAGGTTTAAGTAGCTCTGAGTTCTAGGGGACTGATGACCTCAGAAGTTAAGTCCCATAGTGCTCAGATCCATTTGAACCATTTTAACCTTCAGTTCTTCATTTCCGGCAGTCATTTTCCAAGTGGTCTGTTTTCTACATTTTTGATGTCGGTGAATAGCATTTGCTACCGTCATCTGATGATTGATGAACCCCCCCCCCCCTCTGGGCATCTCTCCACATTAAGCTGTTCATGTTGTATTGCATGCAGGCTGGACATTCACATTATATGTCGCATTAGTTGTTGAATTTTCTCATTCAGACTTTTCAACGTCTTACTCTCTTAAAGTCAACTTAAGTTTCTGTTTGTTTATATTGTAAACACCCTGTAATTTAAGGTCTGCATTTAACTTCTTTGTATGGGCATTCTGATAGTTCGATCTACCATAGATTGTGATGAAGAACACACTCAAAATGAAAAATGTATGAGTAGTATTTCACCTTAATTTGTAAGTACCGAAGAGAATGACCGCCGACCTCTGTATCTCTTATATGATTCTTAGCCATTTTTCCTCGGGCCACTGAGGAACACCGCTATTCGGGTAACCAGCAAGTGCCAAATTACAGAAGATATTGTTTGTTTTCAGCTAGATGGCACAATACTCGGACAACAGCGGTTTGTATTGTCATGTATTCCTAAACCATCAAGGAGGGAAAGATAAAAATCTGCCCTTTGTTTACGCCGGGATACGAATTGTCATCAAATAGCACATTTGGTGACAATGGTACAACTGTAATGGCTGACAAACAGTGAGAAAATTTTTTCTATATTTCTTAACACAACCAAGCACGCATACATAACGAAAACGAAGTTAAGTAGCAAAAAATGAAAATAAAAGGAGGAAATTACCTTCACGATCGTGTCAGTGGAAACGATACTGTAAGTCATTTCGGTATAAACGGGAGCAGGATATCGGCCGTGGCCTTGATGGAAAGGCAATCCCGAATGCTCGAACGATACACCGACGGTAAAAAAATCGTAACACCAAAGAAATATTAATGAAGAAAGATGAAATTTCGGGAATTCATTTGGCTAGGTAACGTACGAGGGATATTCGGAAAGCAAGGAACGATACGTCGCGAAATGAAAACTACAGTGAAAATCAAAACTGTTTTATTTGCAACAGTTAGCTACAACTTCCAGCTACTTATCTCCATAGTCGCCGATCCGACTCAGACATTTAGCGTAGCGTTGTACCAACTTTCCAATACCCCCGTTATAGAAGGCAGCCACCTGTGCTTTCCGGCAATTCTCTACGCTGGCCTACAGTTCGTTGTCTGTGCCAAAATGTTATCTTCATAGCCAGCGGTTAATGTGAGCAGAGATGAAATTCAGAAGGATATAATTACGGGCTGTATTGTGGGTAACCAAACATTTCCAATTGAAAACGGTGCAGGAGCATCTTCATTGCCCCTGCAGAATGCGACTGAGAGTTGTCTTAAAGAAGAAAACGCACGAGAGTTATGTAATGTTGGCTACATAGCTTCAGGAGAAATTTCTCACGAGGCCCTCGTACTACTGCTCTAGGTATCTTTAAGTGCTCCCTGTGTGCTCAGAATTAAAAAGAACGACGTAACGCGATCGACGGGCATACTAGAGATGCTGCCCAACACATCTGTGCAAGACTTCATCGGATTTTCACTGTGTTTTCCTTTCGTGACCAATCGTTCCTTACTTTCCGAATAACCCTCGTATTTCAGCGATTAGCACTGCAAGCTCGTAGGTTAATATAAGCACCAGGTAAATCATTGCAAATGTGAAACAGTGGTACATTAATAACTGATGTAACCGTCAGAACGTTGAACGCAAACATGTAAACGTGCATGCATTGTGTTGTACAGATGCCGGATGTCATTTTGTAGGATGGAGTTCCAAGCCTGTTGCCCTTAGTTTGTCAGTAGAGCGACTGTTAATCTGTTTGTGGATGGCACTAGAGTAGTCGTCGGTGATGTCCTGTATGTGCTCGACTGGAGGCATTTATGGTGAGCCAGCAGGATTAGGTAACAGGTCGACGCTCTATAGAGCACTTTGAGTTACAACATCGGTATGTAAGAGAGGAGAGCGTTATCCTGTTCGAACACCCCCCCCCCCTTCCACACACACCTGGAATGCTGTTCAAGAATGGCAGCACAAAAGGTCGAATCACCATATTAACGTACAAATTTGCAGACAGGGTGCGTGGCATAACAATGAGAGTGCTCCTCTATCATACGAAATCGCATCCCAGACAATAATAAGAGATGTAGTTCCAGTGTGTCTAGCACACAGGCAGATTGGATGCAGGCCCTCAACTGGAGACCATCGCTGGAAATGAGGCAGAATCAGCCTTCTTCAAAAATCACGACAGACCTCCACCCAACCCTCCAATGAGCTCTCGCTTGACACCGCTGAAGTCGCAAATGGCGGTGGTTTAGCGTCAGTGGAACGCACGCTAAAGGGCATCTGGCTCGAAGCTGTCCGACTTGTAACAGTTTTTCTTGTCACTGCAGTGCCAACTACTGCTCACATTGCTGCTGCAGATCCCGTACGATGCCCAGAGCCATACGCCGAACACAATAGTCTTCCCTCTCGATAGTGGTGCCTGGCCGTCCAGAGCCTGGTGATCGTACGACCGTACATTCTCGGGACCATAGCTGCCACCACTCATATACAGTCGCTGCATTCCTGCAATTTTTTTCTGCAGTATCGCAGAAGGAACATCCTGCTCCTCGTAGCCCCATTACACAGTCTCTATCGAACTCAATGTTGTTGTTGTTGTTGTTGTGGTCTTCAGTCCTGAGACTGGTTTCATGCAGTTCTCCATGCTACTCTATCCTGTGCAAGCTTCTTCATTTCCCAGTACCTACTGCAACCCACATGCTTCTGAATCTGCTTAGTGTATTCATCTCTTGGTCTCCCTCTACGATGTTTACCCTCCATGCTGCCCTCCAATACTAAATTGGTGACCCCTTGATGCCTCAGAACATGTCCTACCAACCGTTCCCTTCTTCTAGTCAAGTTGTGCCACAAACTCCTCTTCTCCCCAATTCTATTCAATACCTCCTCTTCAGTTATGTGATCTACCCATCTAATCTTTAGCATTCTTCTGTAGCACCACATTTCGAAAGATTCTATTCTCTTCTTGTCTAAACTATTTATTGTCCATATCTCACTTCCATACATGCCTACACTCCATACAAATACTTTCAGAAACGACTTCCTGACACTTAAATCTATACTCGATGTTAACAAATTTCTCTTCTTGAGAAAGGCTTTCCTTGCCGTTGCCACTCTACATTTTATATCCTCAATGAAGTGTCGATAATGTAGTCTTGTCGCCTTAAAGACATTCTTGACCAACATCAACTCGCAAAGCACAATCTCAAAGGTAACTAACGCTCACTACCGTTACAGTGCGCATCTGATGCAAACCTGATTCGCATCCCTATGTGAGCGCCGTGAAATTTGAAAAGACACATCTTTCAGATGTAGAAACACGCCTAGCAACTTTCGTTTATGTCGCACAACGCCATTCTGTTGCGATTTTTTCCCGTCAGTGCGTAATATACTAAAGTCAGCGATCCATAATATTGTAACATATAAGGAGAAATCAAAATAATAATCCGGAGTGGAAATCAATTCTCGTAGATTGCGTAGAAAGAATCATAAATGTAAAAGATACTCAAATGTCTTTATCTCATTCTTGTGAACCGTAACAACAACATTTATGCTTCTCCTGAGACAGGACACGCGTCGGTTGGATTATATCAAATTTTACTTATTATATACCTTTTGTCTTCTGACATTACGTAACCAGAGGCGCATATGTGGTAAATGGTTGAATGGTAACTGATCCACCAACTTATCAAGAGCACCCGCTCAAGCGGAGATTCACTGCTGCCGCTCGTGCTCCAGTCAGCAGAAGACACTTTCTCGGTCACATCTGACGAAAGCGTGGTTAAAATTTGTGTATGCTACTAGTTGAGAATGAATGTGTTTCCCGCGAACAGCTCTCCTTTATTCACTAGTTACAGATGACGAAATTACAAGTTGAAGCAGCCCAAGTGTGTCCTTGACAAACCAAAAGCCATCCATAGCTGAGGGTTAAGAGATCCTTAAAAGGGCCTCCGCACTCCCGTGAAACGAGATAATTGCACAAGATGTGTGTACATCAATCGAAGCCAGTATGTGGTTATCCGCAGAGGGAGAAAATGGTAACGGTGTGAAGTAGGCAAGTTCAATTACAGAAATCTGACTGAATGGTGCATGAATAGAAGGAAAGCGGGGTACGTTTTGAAACGAGGAGGAAAGCTAGGTGGCCAGTATCCGCGTAGACCACCCGCAGCTGTCGTAATCGGCAGACTGAGGCGCATCGCCAGCAGATAAGCTAATCATTCTTCCGTTGCAGCCCGCTTTCTCGTGCGCGATATGCTCGCGGAAGTTTACAGCCCCTTATCTCGGTCTGTGCACTCAGTGCGCTACATCACAAGTGGGTACCGCCATGTGTAATCACTCACTAACAGGCTGCCAATCTTCCACGACACGTTATAGCTGCTTTACTAGCTAGAAACTTTACAACTTTTGTCATACAGGTCGGCAGTTTAATGGGGTGGCGGGGTGTCAATAAACCATCAGATGGTTTATTTTTGCAATCTAGTTCCGTTTTAAAAGGTATTGCAATAGAGAAGTAACCGAGTGAATGTGTTTTTATAATGAACTGAAACGTGAGGGTAGAAACAGTAGTTTGGTTTATACACGTAGAACGTGCATTCACGCATCGCATTATGCTTCAGTGCTGGTAAAGGAGCTTAAAGATTCCTATTACAAAACAACTGGGCTAGCCGGCGTCTAACAGTTACTCCGTCACCTAGGCATTAGACCGGTAACATCTACAGAAGCATAGTGTGTCTGCTAGACCGAAACATGGAAGAATGCATGTCGAGTTGTTGAAATAGTGTGGCTAATACTTCGTTCTCAGAGCTTAAAAATAGTTTTGGCCTTTTCCTGCGGTAAGTCTGGATAAAAAGGGATACAATGTATTAAAAATTCTCTCAAGAATACTGGGGCTTTGACGGATAATGATACTTAAAACACTGTAATAGTAGACAGCACCTGCCCAAATATAAAGTCATCAATACCATTCGTGGTCCATTCTTCAAAAGACACTTCCATGTTCACAGCTGACAAAATCGTGATCTCGCAAAGGAAATTTGTAGTAAAGTAGCGTAAAGCAGCGTTCCACTTGTAACAATGACGAAGGTTATGTATCTCTCGGACATAACCTCAGCAAACCTACCACGATCATGGTTGACCTTGCCAGAAAATATGGTATGTGTCTACGCTGCAGAAACTGCAGAATTATTTTTATTTTAGTTATCGACATAGGAAACTGAGGATCTGAAAGTTAACGAAAGTAGGCACAGCCATGTTGCAATTAAAAGTAGTGCGCATTGTTACTTCGCAGTACAAGTACGTAAATGTCTCTATAAACAAGCGCGAATGATTAGCTTTTAGCTCCGATTCGATCACTGTTGGCAAATAGAAGGAAAGGGCAAAACCGACTGAAAAAGCAGTGATATTTTCTGCAAAATACTACAGCTGAGGAATCGCTGGAACACGACATCCAGCGCAGCGTGATTCCAGCACCTGTCCAAAAAAAAGAGGGCTTCAGTCAGTGCTCCAATGGCAATGTGAATAAATGGGCTATTATGCTGAATTTCCTGCGATACTGTTATCATTGTGACCACTTGCAACTACGTGAAAACTTAACAGCCTGTGACCACTTGCAACTATGTGAAAACTTAACAGCCTTTGCCTCACAAATTGTATTTCAAAAATTATTCTACCGGCAAGATTCGGTTTTAAAACGTTCCTAAACAAATAAGATTATGTGAGAAGGCGAAAAAGTTGTCGCTTTTTCCTTCCTAACTCTGCAATTGAAGATGTGGCAATTAGAAATGTCAGCCGAAAACAGAAGAGTTTTCAGAAAGTGTAAGCTAACCATGAAGGGGATAGCTTACAAAACACTCGTTCGACCGATACTTTACTATTGCTCTTCGGCCTCGGACCGTTACCAAGCAGGACTGAAAAAGGAAATGGAGAAGACACATAGAGAAGCAAGCGCGTTTCGTAAGTGTTTCACTTAGTAAATACGAAAGCATGATGGAGAAGCTCAATTTCAGTGGCAGAAGCTAAGAGAGAGGAACTGTGCATTACGGTGTGGTTTCTTTCCGAAATCCCAAGAGTGTCGTATCTAGAAGAGTCGACCAGTTCATTGCTTCCTTCTACGTAAATTTCTCATGAAAAGGCCATGAAAGTACAATTATTGATTACGTAATCAAATATTCTATAATAATTTAGGACTCTATTGTTATAGATTCCGTAGCCGAGATAGCTGATGCACGCCTGTGCGGTGGTGCTCGGCTCGGATGTAAGCCGGTCCGAATCTAGGTGGTGGAAAAATTTCACTGCCAGTATTTCGTCGGTAAGGGGAGCAGAGGTGAATGATGTAAAGCTCCTGATCAACAGTCTTTGCGACGATGTATTGCATTAAATTCAAAATCTCTCCGCAGTATATCGTGAAGTGAGGGCATGTGATACTGTTCGTGGTGGTCCGACCGTAGGATGTGAACGTTAAGCTCTTTGGCCACCTTAGTATTCATCAAGCTACGTGCCGGTGCCGGGCTTCATCTTTTCCCTTCCCTTCTTCGAAACGAAGATGCTACTCACCTGATTTCGCGAGTAAAATTCATCAGTAAAATTATAGTGTTTCGAGCTCACAAAAAGTTTGTCAACAATTGTTCTTCCCGCGCAGTTTACCACTGGAAGACAGTGGACAAGTGACTGCAAACACGATTTACCCATCTCCTAAGACACTAAGGTGGCTTGCGGAGTATGTCAGTGGTTTGCTAGTTGAAACACGGATCTTCGCATGCAGTACTGAATGAATGCAGATGAAGTATTCATTGTAGAAGGAGTACTGTTGAATAATAAAGATACTGTCAATGCTTTAATTGTTGTCAGACTTTTGCCGGCCGGTGTGGCCAAGCGGTTCTAGGCACTTCAGTTTGGAAATGCGCGACCGCTACGGTCGCAGGTTCGAATCCTGCCTCAAGCATGGATTTGTGTGATGTTCTTAGGTTAATTAGGTTTAAGTAGTTCTAAGTTCTAGGGGACTGATGACCTCAGATGTTAAGTCCCATAGTGCTCAGAGCCATTTGAACCATTTGTCAGACTTTTAGCTCATGACAAAACAACACTTGCAAGACAAAGAAGGGTACGTTATTAACTCGGTCTCACTTCATTACAGCAATTGCACTGTGGGCAACTTGATGTTTTCGTAGCCTAATAACTGATCCATTGAATTATTAAATTTCTGGAGTGCAGATGCATAAATTCGATATCTTTTTCTTCTTCGTCTAATATTTCCGCTTTATACCTTCCGGCCATCATCAGAATGGGTCGACAGACTGAAGCTACCGTACGCTACACTTTATGGATACGAAAATGTCGAAATTCTATAGCTGACTTCATCTTTTTTGCGAAATGGTGGTGAAGGAAGCACTTTAAATTGGTTTGGTGAAGAATTTAGTTAGAAGACTTGGAATGCTGCGCATTCTGTAATAAACGCGCAAAAGCGTGGCTAAAGTGCGTCCAACAATGACACATCAATATCCCACCATGGATCGACCGCGTAGTAACTGATTCAATTTATGCATTCTCTTTGTCGCCGATCAGCGTCCCTGGCGCTTGTGTTCCTATGGATTGAAGCGATGGAAAGACAACTGCAGCGTGCTGTAGCTTCAATATCTCGGTTCATTCTAAACGTGGCTGCAAGATATACGTTCGAATTATTTGAAAGAGAATAAACAGAGTTTATGGAACTGCACTCCCGAAATTTGGGTTGGATTAGGATCTTTGGGGAAAGAGACCAAACAGCAAGGTCATCGGTCTCATCGGTTTAGGGGAGGTCGGCGAATCAAGTCGGCCGTACCGTTTCAAAGGAACGATCCCGGCATTTGCCTGGGGCGATTTAGGGAAATCACGGAAAACCTAAATCTGGATGGTCGGACGCGGGATTAAACCGTCGTCCTCCCGAATGCGTGTCCAGTGTGCTAACCACTGCCCCACCTCGTTCGGTCTCTCGAAATTTATTGGAGCAGTTATGTTGTCTAGCGAAACACTTCATATATTGCAGTTGGACAAAAATATGAAAACAACGCGAGAAATGCATGATCGAACATAAATGCAGATGCTAGCCAAGCCTGCGGATTGAAGTGTAGTATTTGACCACGAACGGCGGCTGTGCAGTGTCCTCTATATGTTGGAACTGCCACTCGTGGTGTTCTGTGTACTTGCGAGTGCATTGTGTCCGATGTAAGGGAATTCAATCCTGGACAAATTCTTGGTTCTCGTATGGTGTGTGCTTCCATAACGAAGTTACCCAAAGTGTATGATGTTTTTAGAGGCACCATATTTAAGATTCTTATCGCATAGAGGGAAAGATGAAAAACGTAATCCGCTGAGACACAATGTAGACGAATGTGTATCTTGAGTAAACGCGACAGGCGGTCTTTGAAGAGGACTATGAAGAAAATTTGGATGACTGTGGCAGATAAACTCACTGGAGAACAGAATGTCGCACTCGCGAAATACGTCAGCGCCAAAACAACACAAAGGGAGTACCATAAGCTGGGAACTGCATGTCTAGCTCGAATTTTAAACCACTCATCAATGATGCAAATGCCTGTAACAGAAAAACGTGATGCCAAAGCATTTAAAACCTGGAATAGACACAATTGAAGTAATTCATTTGGTTTCAAGAGTCTAGTGTCACACTGTTTCCAACTTCTGGCCTAATTTTCGTCCCAAGAGTGAAACGTGGTTGGGGTTTGGTGGTGATTTGGGCTGCCATATCGTGGTATTCCACGTTACTCAGCAAGATCGCATTGCAGCCAAGGATTATGTGACCATTTTAACTGATCTGGTCCATTCTGTGGTACAATGGTTCTTGTCCAATGGTGACGCTATATTCCAAGACGACAGGCCACCTGCACACATAGTCTATATTATCGAAGAGTTGTTTTGTGAGCACGAGGATGCATTGTAGCATCTCTGCTAGCTACCACAGTCACCAGACCTCAGTATTATTGAGTCTTTGTGGTCGATTTTAGAGAGAATGGTGCGTAATCGCTATTGACGTCCATCATCGTTACCCGACCTTGCTCCTATTTTGCAGGAAGAATGGTGTAAGATCCCCTTGAGGCCCATACAGAACCTGACGGATGGAAGCTGTTTTGATTGCAAACAGTGTTAAGCCTGGTGACGTGTTGTGTTTGTGGTGATTCCACATTTCTGTGCACCCGTAAGTGCTCTGGGGACACACAACAGCGCCTGGGCAGGTGCTGCAGCGGCCCCCGCGCCTGCTGACGCCGCAGCCGGCAGTGGAGAGAGCGGCGGGCGCGCGGCAGGTAGCGGCGCTGCGCGGCGCGGCGCTCTTATCTTCTTTCTGACAGCGGAGGCGCAGCTACAGCCAGCCACCCCCGCTCCGCCAGCACCCTCGCCTTTCATCGTCAGCAGGGAACGCGCGCGCCGACGGCCGGCGATATTCCTCCCATTTCGGGAATCTTATCGCACGCCCAGACGCAGTGTATCAGAAACGGGTAATGCTAACCGGGATTCGTTTTTCTGGGCGGCGCGGCGCGGCGAATCGAACGGACGGGCTGTGCTGTGCTGGGCTGGTCTGGTCTGGTCTGGGCAGGCGCGTCCGCCCGCGGCCGATATCGCGCCCTTCTCACGCCATTACGCCGGCCGGGCCGCCAGATAGCCGCGCCGCTAAGTTATGTCGCCCGCGTCGTGACGCTCAATATCGCTAATGCGGCGCCGCGCTCCGCTCCGCTCTGCTCTGGTGCCCAGCTCTGCTGTCTTCGCAACGAATAAACCTGTCCGCTGGCCGGTCGGCCTTGTCACTGCGGGCCCTGGCCGCTCACGCGCCATCGCCTCTCGCACGCGCTCCAAGGAAATCGAGAGTCCACCATTCACCTGTTATCACAGTCCTCGCCTCGCGCATTAAGCGCTTATTGCCTCAGTTGGGCAAATGTCCACTTCAGGATGGGGTGGATATCCGACAAGTTTGCTAGCAGTATTCTCTCTCTATCATCTCCTCGTCCTCTCTCACTTATCCTCAGTCGTTCTCCCTGTCCCCTCTCCTACCTTCTCTCCTTCTCTGCACACATCCATCTTCTGGTGGATTTTTTGGTACAACTGTCATTCTACCTTACTAGTAGTAACGATAACATCTTTAGCTGTATTTAATGATTTTATACAACGCAAGCAGTATCGATGGTACATTACACAATCTTCAGGCGCCGCTGTGACTATGGGTGACTACATTCACATCGGGAATTATCAACGTACTTGTTGCAGAACGTCCAAAAAACATCGGTGTCTGGAAACTTTGTTACTGTCTGTCGTGCATATGGAAGCAGAAAATCAACTTAACTATTGGTAGGAAATAACTTCTTTGCAGATACCGATGTTTTTTCGATCTTTTGCAAAGAGAATGGTGATGTGCCTGAATCTGACGTGATCACCCAGATTCAGTGAAGTGATGGTGTTGTAGTTACTTCATATAAGAGTCTCTCCTTCTCTGTCTCACCCTCTTTCCCCATTCTCCATCTCTCTCTCTCTCTCTCTCTCTCTCTCTCCCTATCTATCTACCCATCTCTATCTATCTCCCTCTTAGTTCCTGCTGTTTTCTGCTAGGATACAGGACGAGTTTAATGGAATGAACAACCCACAGAGCACAGAGAATAAGAGTAAACAAGAGAAAGACGAAAGTTAAGCAGACGAACTTAACATCTAAATTGGGGACTATAAAATGGACGAAGTGAAGGAAACAAAGGCATGATGGGGACAAAGTAACGAGAACATAAGATGCAGCCTACAATTTCTGGAAGGGTGTGTTTGGAACAGAACATAAATCATGGACTGCGTGACAACTGGTATAGAAGGGAACCGAATAGACAGGTACTTACTGTTTGATGACTAAACTGTCGACTTCTGAACTGACCCGGGTAGACGCGCGCACTAGCGCGCCACTACCTGGTTCGGGGAGTCACAGCCGGCGGATTAACGACGAGGGTCGGTGCTCCGGCCAGCCTGGATGTGGTTTTTAGGCGGTTTCCACATTCAACTAGGTACCCGTGTCCTGCCTCATTTGCACGATTCGCAAATATTTCCAGCACATTTTCATACTTTCACATGTAATAACATTCGAGGCATACAAATAGGATACCACTAACATTTCCAAATCCAATAATTAACGCGACACTCCTGGGACACGAGATAAGGCCAGGAGAAAGAAGGAGGAGAAGAAGGAAGTATCCACGACTGCTAAAGAGGATTTATTTTTAAAATTTTGCTGTGCTAGATTCGTATCGAGCTACATGCACATCTCCAGCCACACTCTAGCAACACTGTTCGAAAATCATCGTAAAATGTGACCAAAGAAGTTATGGCATGGAGGCGTGTCTAGTTAGCCTAAAGGTAAAGAAGACCGCCCGCAATATGCAGAAATTTGGGTTCGAGTCCAGCAACAGCACAATTTTTCAGTTCTCACTACATAGTCACTACTCGGCAGAGATTCGAGGCTGCCGACTCGTCTGTGCCACCCTGACCACTAACCAAGCTCCGGCGAAACCAGTTGGGGCAATCAGGGGCCGCAAAAGGGTGCCAACAGACGGCAACTAAACGCCGACACTGCGCCGAGCTGGCAGCGCGGGTGGCAGCCGCGGCTAGCGCAGCGGACGTAGGCTACATGGCGTGCTTTTTGTTGGGGCCTTTTCTGTCCTTTTGTGTGCAGATCGGGATACACAAAAACGCGCGCGTGGCAGTGAGCGATAACGCGACGGGCGGACAGATCGGCGGCCGGCGGGCGCATATTTAATACGGTTCACCGCCACGCCGCGGCGCGGCGCGCCAGGAGCAGATAAGTGCGCATTATGAGGAAACAATCAGAGCGGCAAGGAAAAAACGGGCGCGCGGATGTCGGCGGCAGATAGTCGCAGGGGCCATCTGATGGCCGCCCGGCGCTCGCGCCACGCCAAACCGCGCGACGACAGATTACCGCCCCCGGATCCGAATTTAATTTGTTTCGAACAGCGCGACCCATTCACTGGAATAAATCATCTGACTACCCAATTCCCTCTCTCCCGCTCTCCCCATCATTTTGTTTCCATTTCCTCTTTTTCCTCTTTTTTTGTCTTTTGAAAGCGTACCAGATACGGTCCGAAGTATTAATTCGTTTCCGATCTAGCGAAAAATGTGGCGTATTGTGACGGCGCGACGAGTCAGTAATTTCGGCATTTGCCGACGTGTCCCGCGGGGTTCTCTCCGTGTGAGGGACGAGGTAATTGGAGTATACGCAGCGCTGAAATTGTCTACCGGTGTTTACAGTCTTTCCCCTCCGTCCATCATGCGTCGACAGCTTTTAATTCCTTCTCAGTGCTGTAGTGCTGAAATACTTTGACGCTAATTAGTAATGTGCTATGACCATCGTCATCAAGTGCTGTATCGCACTCTACGTTTTAGTCTTAGGTTATCGATGTGGGTACACAACTGAATGATGGATGTGAACCAGAGTCACCTCATTTACTACCAGTACGCTAAATGCAGTTCTAATTCATGAAGAGTATCAACGTAAAACACAGAAGTCTATTAATGATCACATAGATACAAAATCTTACACAAAGGAATTTATTAATCTCAGCATCTAAGTCAATTTGTGAGGCGCTGATGACACAGACCTCGAACACTATTACAGACAGTCATATCACCAACTAACTTAAATACTTAAATTCTGTATTCATTTCACGACCCCGATAAAAACAAATACAGTGTCATCTTTAGACAATTTACACATATGACGAGTAGGCACACACATAGGTTTCCCAACATACAAAACAAAAACGTTCGGTATGGAACTATATCACATGGAGAGAAATTTTTCAGTCTAATAGCCAATGAACGTAATGCAGAACAATAGCAACAGTAAGCCAAGCTTTACGAGCTTGCACTACAATATTAGTGGAAGCAAAATCAGAAAGGCCACCACGAAACACTGGCTTGCAGGGCGTCGTCCAGGAAGCAGACTCGCATAGACCTCTGTAGTGCTCTCGGTGACAGTCGTATAAAATTCGCAGACTACTCACTGTCGTAGGTTCGGGCGCACCCCCCCCCCCCCTCTCCGCTCCTCTCCGACCGATGCCACCTTCGTCCACAAGCCCAGTTCATTGGAAAAGCAGGCAACCCCGCAGACACGGCTGTACTGCGGGAGGTCGCTGTGCCCCTTGGATACACTGTAATAAATTACTCCTTTACTTACCTCTTAAGGGGAGCCGGAGGTGCCTATGCTGCCCATGTTAAAATCACTAAGTTTGAGGAACATTTATGAATAAACTACCAAATAGAAAAATTTGAATTTTTTTTACGTATAAAGTGGTTTAGTATTGCAGTTATGACAGAGGGATTTTGGAGTATCTTTTCTAGTTTCCTTCCAATTATTTTTTTTATCAATGACCCCAATTTTTTCACAAATAATTGCTTTATAATTAAACTGAAATGAAACTACTGAACATATTGCCAAATGGCTGTGTTACAATCTAAGTTTGACCACTAGGAGTGCTGTATAAAAATTTCATCTCTCTAGCTTGAGTGGATTTTGAGAAAATGTTCCTTATATTCGAAAAATTCTAATTTATGGGAAATGGCTATCAAAGTTTCTCAATACATTCCTGTACTATAGGATGAATTATCAGGGTCTTATTCTTCATCCTCCAAAAGCTTCCTCTTCTGTCTTCTTTTCTGGCCTGTTGTTCCATCATACTTCATATGCCTTTCTCTTCTTTCTGCTCCTCTTATCCTTTCTCTGTCAATATTTCTTAGTGCTCGTACAGTGTTCACCCCAGCTGTAAATCCTAATGCCTTCAGAACTTCACACTTCACACTGTTCCCTCGGTTGTAGGTTGCTATTGCATCATAAATGAAAAAGTGCAGTGTTTTTATGCTTACAAACACCCTTTTAGGAATCATTTTCCAAATCAAATTGTTTACGCTCTCATTAGGATTTTGCATCTTTCCGTGTAGACATTTGTGTAACAATTCTGGCTGTGCTAAGTCATGAAAAATTGGTTTTATTGCATTTATCACAGCTGCTGGCAAACCATGTTTGTGATCATAGTCCTTTTTTGCATTATATTTGCACCTGGAATCTTTTTGGCAAAGGCTGTGGTGAGGGTATTCATTGGAAGAGGTAGTATGAAGGAACAATGCCCACACTGCTTTTCGCATGTCACTAACATTACTAGTATTTTGCCTTATAGCATACCCATAGTATCTCTGTAGACGTTCAATCACCTCATCAGTAAGCCTGCCTCTCCCTCCTATTGTCTTTCCATCACTGAGCTTACTTGAACCCAAAGTTTGTTTGAGCCTTCGAAGCCGTGCACCCATACGCTTTTGCACATGCCCAATGCATTCCAACTTTTCAACTACAAATTCATTTCCATATGGTTTCAGTTCCTCTATAGTCTTGAAACCTTTGGAGTCACCATCCCCAAGATAGTATTTGCTAGAAGATGTCACAGGGCTATGGCCGGCCATGTGTTTCTTAGCAGAAGAACGCACTGTTTCAGTAATTGTAGTATCGGAACTTGGTATTAGTGTTAATTTTCTTTTCCCTACGTTCTTCCTCTTCTTATATACACGGCTACTAAAACGTGGCATCGTAACCAGAACAACGCTTTACACAAGAAGTATAATATTACCAACAACAGGCGCAACACTGAACTAATTCGAAACGGTAAACAGTAAAGAGACGATGTTCTGCGCTCTTAGCGCTTCATTTGTCACAGAAAACAATGTAGCCAACCCTTGCACACTCGCTGTATGCATAACATAAGGCGCTGGATGCGTAACAGGCCGAGAAAATCCCAAGCAGTTCGCCAGGATGTCACAAGAGGGTGTTAGATGCATTCAGCGGCCGCCCATTTCCTCTGCAGGCGTGGGGGAAAATGGTAATAACTCCACTTCTAGGGCGAGTAGAACAATAATTCAAAGTTTACATTAAAGAGGAATGTTCAAATTAATTTTCGGTAGCAAAAAAAATCGTAATTTTTTGGATTTGACCACCTCCGGCTCCCCTTAAAAGAATTTCACGAAGGTTAAAAAATTCTTCATAGATTTGGGTCCAGTACTCGATAAATGGCCTGGAGGAGCGCTCACGTAGTGCGTAATCCGGCGGCTAATTTCCCTCGCTGGTCGCCACACACATCGTCCTATGCAATTCACCCATGCTATGCATTTTACTATCCCATATCAGATCAGAAGTAGACAGGACCTGTTGAGTTACAGAGTACTCCGGGACACCATTTAAAATCAAAGATAGGGAATTATTCCGTCAACTGCGAAGCCATTAGAGGCCCAGAGATTCCTCAGGTGGAAGAGTATGGGGAATTAACTCGGCTATGAAGTAACCAACTAGTTGCTCGACTCATATTATTGAAGAAAACCACGGAAAACTTATATAAGGATGACCGGACGGAAATTCAAATCCAGTTCCTTTGAATTCGAGTCCTGTGCCTTGAACGTTATCTCACCTGCCTTTGTATCGATTTAATCATTATCAAACAGCAATCCGCGAAACACTTCAGAAGCAATTAACACAGTATAATCGCATCAGGTGTGTGCAGAATCAACTAACTACTATTATCCCATAGAGGCACCTCGTAACGCATTTCAGCACCAAAGACAAACTGAGGCCTGATCAACATGGCAATGTGCATATTCAC
Organism: Schistocerca cancellata; assembly: GCF_023864275.1. NCBI lineage: Eukaryota > Metazoa > Arthropoda > Insecta > Orthoptera > Acrididae > Schistocerca > Schistocerca cancellata. The sequence continues at coordinate 363,135,511 of NC_064631.1, forward strand.
CAGGCTGCAGCTCGTGAGACTCAAGTGCAACCAGACACACGAGCAATCGCACAAACCTGTCGCTCGGTATTCGAAATAATTCTGCGAGAAAACCTTGAGCTAGAAACGAACCATCGATTCGCTGTCATCTATCTGATATTGAGTGTCCTACTTTGTTTAAGTACGAAAAGTTATGTAGCAGAAATATTACAGGGATAGAGAAGTCTTTAGACAGCTCATACGAAAATTGTAGACGCATAAAACTAAATCAGATTACCAAGGATGTTGGTTGTAGTAGATGTTTAAGGATTACGTTTTAGGATTGTCACTTAACATACAACCAACGACCTGAAATATCGTTTTCAGTCGGCAGGTGATGGTTGAAGTGATCACTATAGCAAAAATCTACTAATACCAGTATTGCTGGCCTCTGTTTTGATAGCAACCGAGGTAGATTCGTCCTACACGTCGGTCAGGGGCCTGCATATGGCGTAGTAAAAGGCTGGAACTGTTTGCCAAATAAAATAAGGTTGGAAACTTGACGGCTGGAAGGTATTCAATTTGACATTCTCTACCGAACAGCCGAGTCCCATAACCATCTCTAAAAAGATGGATATACAGAGATAATTGGCTAGTCCGGCTGCTACTAGCCTCTGAACATTGGTGCAACATGAGACTGAATGTTTCAGAGAGTGAATGACTTGTTTTTAAATTCCAGGCGCAGATGTGAAAGCTGTGGTTGGTGCACGATACGGCGGTACTCCCTTGTGGCCGTCAGACGTAGCGAACTGGAACCTGACGATGAGTATGCCTGCCCTCAAGCTTCCCATGCGGCCCTAACATCCAGCCACTGACACGTCTGAAAGCCTCACAAATTTGAATAATGAGGGACTCAACCAGCCGTCCAAATGGAAACCCAAGATGAGAGCCCTTTCAACCTCTGTCAGGTGCTGAGAGCACCGTCTCATACGCGTACGCGGCATCTCCGTGTTCTTCACTGCCATCACCTAACATTTGACGCTGTTCACGCCCCACGTATATCGTACCAGGCCAGATAACAACACTAAAAACGGTCAACACTCTTGCACTCTGATGGCCATCGTAACTGTAACAGAGAATTGCAACTCTAATAATTTACAAACCTGTCGGCAATGTCTACGTGTACGAAGTTACACTGACATCCCATCACGTCTTCACGGTGCTTCAATTTTTTTGGCAGGCAGCATAAAGAGCGGCGTGACATCAAAAACACTTCACAGTCTGGTTCGATTGCAGGCAGCGAGAACGCAGCGACTGAAGAACACGAGATTGTCGGCCGTCGAAATATTCTGCAGAAAAAATCGGCTGAACTCCGGAAAACACGCCATTAATCAGTCACGCTTAGATAACCTCAGAGATCAGATGCGTATATTATTTTTGATTCACCTACGAACCAATGGACAGGGTTCTGCCACGTCATGCAGTGAGTTAGCGAGCACCGCAGCCGTGGCGGCGCTGCGGAGCGGTGGCAGCGCCGACGTATTTCATATTTGGAGGCGCGGCTGAGTGACACGGCGAGAATGTTTGGTGTTCCAGAAAGATAGCGCCCGCTGCCGCCTCGCCGCCTTACACTTGATTTCCCGCAGATTTTTCAGGCGGGCTGCGGGCGCCGGCGACCGATAAGGCACCCTCCCCCACCCCCACCCCATCCATTCCTCCCTCCTCCCCCTCCCACCCACCCCCCTCCCCACAACTGCCCGGCCGACGCCTGGCCCAGCCGATAGCCCGCGGCGCGTCGCTTTTTCTTCTTTGCCTTTCTATGTGAAAACATATGAAATATATTCAATCTGCGAGTGCGCGATAAGGCGCCGTCGGCGGAAGGGGCCCCGAGTTCTATTATAAGAAATCAATTCTGGCGACGGGCGCGTCCAGGGGCGGCGATAGCGGCCCAGCCGGGGGACGGCGCGGGCTTCCCTCCCTTCGCACCTCTCGCGCCTAATCGCGCGCCGGCGCATCTGGCCGCCTCGCCACACGGACTCGAATGCCTCGGCACGGACCCCGTACTTTCTAATGCTGAAGAATGCACGACACGAAAGTAAGGATCAGAAAAGAGGCACGTGCAGAATCTAGTTCTCTTTCGGGTTTGTACACCCTGTACAGGGTGAAAAGTATTTAAACCGAGAAACTCTGGGAGGTAGTAGGGGACATCAAAACAAATATTTTTCCCTAATGTCATTTTTTCCTATGAGGATTATTTAAACCGGTGGAGGCCGTATTACGCTCTTCAGTTGTCAGAGGTCGTATTACGATCTTCAGTTGTTAGAGGGCGTATTACCCTCTTCAGTTGTAGGCAACTGCTGTCCACCAGTGTAGTAGTGCATTGCCTTTGTTTACTAATGGAGCGATACACCTGAAGTGAGTACACTGATATGGCTGGTGCGTACTACGTAGCGCACCACAACGGACGAGCTGTACAGCGGGTTTATCAACAGCAATATCCTAATCGCCATATACCGGGGATCCTTCAGTTAGCACTCGTGCAATTACACGTAACATGGGAACGAATCAGACAAATGTAAGAACAGTCCTTCGAGAGCAATTGTTACGTCCATTTCACTTACAGCGTGTCCACAGCCTGGAACCAATTGATTATCCACCCAGAGCACAGTTTTCACTGTGGTACCTTCAACAGTGTGAAATACATCCTACATTTCCATCCTCTGTGTTGTTTACCGATGAAGCAACGTTCGGGCGTGATGGAGTCTTCAACATGCACAATTCGCATGTTTGGAGTGAGGATAACCCACATACCACAGTTACTAGCAGTTCTTCGTTAATGTGTGGGTCGGTGTCGTTGGGGACTGTTTAATTGGGCCGTATCTGCCACCTAGGCCATTAAATGGTAGGCACTATTACAATATTATCCCCAGAGCGTTGCCAGCATTACTGGAAGACATCCCGCTCCCTGCAAGACAACGCATGTGGTTCCAACATGACGGGGCGCCGGCACATTTCAGTCGTCGAGTGCGTCGATTCCTGGACCGACGGTTCCCAGAAACGTGGATTGGCAGAGGTGGTCCTGTACCATGGCCTGATGGATCCTCAGATATGTCCCCTCTGGACTTTTGTGTGTGGGGAGAGATGCGCGACCTTGTTTATGCGACTCCTGTAGCATCAGAAGAGGATCTGGTTGCCCGGATAGTAGCAGCAGCAGGAACAATTCAGGATACTCGTGGGGTTTTTGCCCGTGTCAGATAGAACATGATCCGACAGGTAACCTTTGTTTACATGTCAATGGAGGCATTTTTCAAAATCTACTGTAATTTAAATTGGGTTGTGTTAATGTGTTGTCTCTTGGTCATAAAAAAAATGGAAAAGTGTTTGTTGGTTTAATTAATTTGCCGCCAGAGTAATCTTCCTCTACCGGTTTAAATGCTTCTCATAGGAAAAAATGGCATTAGGGAAAAATATTTGTTTTGATGTCCCCTACAAACTCCCAGAGTTTGTCGGTTTAAATACTTTTCACCCTGTATAGCCTATCGCTCCCAGGCCTATACTAAGGAAGGGAAAAACAGAACGTTTCAACAATCCTGTCGGAGAAACATCCTCAACTGAACATTGTATCAGAGGTTGACAATACCGCTACAGTTAAAACCGATACCGGTATTTTAGTTCTGAATAACCGACATTTTTCGGTATTTTATTGTTCTCGTCGTAATAGGTCATTTTTATTTTTTACTAATAACGGTAAAAAAATCAAAATATCGATTAGTAATAGATCAGTGCTAAAAGTTTTGGTTTCTAACAAAAACAATGAGTTTTATTTGAAAAATTTCCATTGATTTGAAATATTGTTACTACAGAAACTGGGAAAAACGATCATTGCTATTGCAATAACAATACCGACAGAAACGAGCAACAAACACATGGAATAAAAATAGACACAGAATTGCTGAGACAATAATGTACCTGTTATCATAGTGCAGTGTGTAAGACTTGCCCCATCTGGTATGTACGGTACTTTCGCGCTATTGTTGCAGGATTCAGTTGTGTTACAGAATGGTAACATTCATGATCAGGAAGTATTTTAGAAAGTGCGCCAATGCTCCATTTGCTTAAAGAGATTAGAAACGGGAGTAGCCACAACAAATTTTCGGTGTCATGTAAGGAGATACTTTAAAACTCGTCAATTCTTTTATAGTTTACAATAAAGACAGAAAATAGTGATCTGCTGACTGTATCTATGCAAAATGCCTTTAATGCTTGTAGCCCTTGAAAATCAATAAATTAAAACGAAAAATAAGAGTTCTTCAACCTCAGTTTTCACCCTTTAGCAATGATTCGCAATGCCCAAATTGTGGTATGATCCTCCATCACAACATAACTTTTGAGCAGTTTCAAATAATTAGCATCAGCAAGTGAATACCGGTCATTATTTGTAGTATTCAGTCATTTATCACTTTTCGAAGAAAGCGCGAACAGTGGAGGGACTAAGTTTTCTTTTACTTGTCTATTTAATTTAATATTTTAACGAGTCTCAGTTTTTCAGTCTTTGTTTGATTTCTAAGTTTATTACAGATAATTACAGAAATAAAAAACAGAAAATCGGTTATTTTCGGAACCTAGTATACTGAGCGACTATAACGGTCGGGTTAAACTAGCATTGAAAGAAAAAAGCGATATACCGAAAACGTGTCGTTTCAGCGATAACCGCCATCCATTTCCTGTAGTGGCGATTTGTCTGACTAGAAATATACTGCATCCGAGAGACCGCTTCAGTCTGTGAGACTGACATACACCGCTTTTTTCGAAAATCTTTCCGAACATCGCAAGATCTGAACATATTCTGCTTTTGACTCGTGCAGAGGATTTTCCCCAAACCCGAGAATGATGCGATTCTTGAGAATGTACGGCAAGTATTTATTTTAGAAATGGAAGTTCCACGCGTATATTTTATTTTTTTTATTTTGTTTATTTATATTTCACACTAAGGCAATTATCTTTACAAGGCAACCAGGGAAGACAAAAGGAAAAATTTGCGATGAGTCCCTGGAACTAGCTGATAACTTTTTGAAAAATCATGGTTTGCACACAGCTACATAGTTCTCTCTTCAACACTAAAGTTTCGGTCAGAAACGAACCATACCCTAGTACAATGTGACATCGTTAAACAGATGCACGACAGATCATAACTGTTCACAACCATCATGCCATAAACCAACTCAGTAAAGGCAGTATAGTACTGAAGAACCATAGGACATGTCAAGACTTCGCCACATTACCTAATGAGTGGTGTATTTACTCCAATATTATGCTTGGATTTAATGTTTTGGTGTATGGTATGATGCTTGTTAATAGTTAAGATTTATTGCGTGTCTGATCAACGATGTCACATTATGCCTGGGGATAGTCCATTTTTCACTGAAACTGCATGTTTAATAAACTGATAATGTAGTTCTGTGCAAACCATGATTTTCCGAAAATTTTTAGAAGCTGTAAATAATCACTCATCAAAACAAAGTTGACAATTTCAGTTACTTAGCATCCACAATTAGTAGTAACATAATATATAAACAAGAAATAAAAAGAACAGTAGCTATTGTAAAAGAAATGTTTTACAGAAGGAGAAGTCTCTTCCGTAGTCCATAAAAAAACAATGAAGGAGAAAGATAAATAAAATTATTCAGGGTACGTGGCCACATTGTCAATAGGTAAAACTCTGCAACGTTTCGTCCATGATTGCTAAAGACCTTCCTCAGAATAATGTGCTGACCGCTGAATAAATGGTTCAAAATGGCTCTGAGCACTATGGGACTTAACTTCTAAGGTCATCAGTCCCCTAGAACTTAGAACTACTTAAACCTAACTAACCTAAGGACATCACACACATCCATGCCCGAGGCAGGATTCGAACCTGCGACCGTAGCGGTCGCGCGGTTCCAGACTGTAGCGCCTGTAACCGCTTGGCCACACCGGCCGGCTGACCGCTGAATAAGAAAAACTTAAGTTGTTATACGCTAGTGGAATAAACTGTTTTCGTACGCTTGTTCCCCTAGTATATAAGAACTTAATTTTCTCTCATTCAGCAGTCGGTACAATGTATCGAGGAATGCCATTCGCAATTGCGAGCGAAATCTTGGAGAATTTTAAATACTGACAACGCAGTCACATACCCTGAAGAATTTTACTGACAGTGACAACGACTGCGGAAGCTTACGCTTACAATGAAGGAGATTAGAGAAGAGTTTTGTATGGCTTGTTCCCCTTTACGGTGCCGAAACATGGACACTGTGGCGGGGTGAGGAGAAACGCTTGGAGGCTTTTGTGGTGTGGAACTGGTGGAGAAGTGAAGGTATGAAATGGATACATAAAATAAGGAATGATGTTTTGTTACAAAGGATGACACAGGAAAGACAAGCAAATACTAGAAACAAGAAGAGGAAAATTAATTGGCTGGGACACTGAATGAGAAGAGACTGGACAATAAAGGATGCACCCTACTGGAAAGATTACCAGAAGTAGAAGAAGGTAGCAGTTAATTCACAACTAAGAGATAAATGCGGCATACGTGGCTACGAAGAGGATGGCGAAAAATCAGGAGGACTGCAGAATCCTCAAATGCAGTGATGGGCCTGCCATATAGGTGCAACATATCGTCATCATTGTAATCGATTTTTCTCCCACTAGATTTCGGGTTGCAGTCCCAATCTCAAACGCTCACTCTTGTATACAACTAAAACGTCGAGATGGGATCTAGCATCATCACTATAGCTGCGGAATTTTTAATACCAAAACGATTAGTGTATCGGCAACGAATTTGCAAACACAATTCTCTTTCGAAAATAATGGAGGAAACCGTGGAGAATGCACCGTGAGTAGTTTGCTGGAGTTTTTACAGTGTTCCAAGGCACTTTTTTGTAATAACAAGGAAGGATCTATTTACACTTGTGCAACATTTCTAGGCTCAGTTGCCAAAATGTTAGTTACTCCCTTAAAAGAGCGCACTGGTCCTTCAAAGCGCTGTAAGTGGCGCAGAAATGGTCCCACGTAGTCATGTGACCCTCCATCGCTGACGTGAGTCATGACGACGGTATAGTGTGTACATGCTAGTCGATCGTATGATATCGTCGCAGTAAAGTCCGTCGACGTGGAGACGTTCACAGAAAGGCAGGGAGGAGCTATTAGGTTTGAATGTGCCCATCACCACATCGTGAATAATGTACGATCCACAAGTAGGTAACATGACGGAATAACAATGGTCGTAAAAGGACGCCAGCCGACAGGGACCACAGATGGCTATTACGACTTGCCAAAGACAGTTTTTCAAACCCGGTAGGAATGTCTGTTGTCGGCGAATGCATGTCCAATTCATCCAGTTTCTGAGCGAACGTAGCGAAGACAACTGCATACAATGGACATTCGCAGTACCTCACAAAATGTAATTACTCACAGTGGTGCATGAAAATGCACGTCCCCTAATGGACCAAACAACACAGAAACCGGAGAGTAGTATACTGGATCCATGTGGGGTGATCCGAGGAGTCGCGAAAATGCCTCATTTCCCCGCGATGCAAGGCATCTTCTGCACTGACACTCCAATGAAGTGTTTAAAACGCTGTGTGTCGAGGTGGAGCTCAACCAGCTGGTGATTCTGGGAAGATTCGTACGGTGATTTGGATCCAATCATTTAGGTTACTGCGAACATGTACAAGGATGTGTATTTCAACGATATCAGTGATCAAGCGTTGGATTTTATTCCCCCTCTTCACCACTAGTATGACGCGGATCATCCATCTTCCAAGACGACTATAGCTGTCTTCATAGGGCTGCACACGTATGTTCGCGGTTGGACGAAAACTCTAGCATCTTATGGCTTTTCGACTGGCCCGCCAAATGAAACGCTTTTAATCTCGTAGAAAATATGTGGGACTGTTTGGAATCATGGGTGAAACAAGCAATCGACATTCCCGCAATTTCATACCTCTATGATACACTATGTGATCAAAAGTATCCGGACACCTACAATAACATATGTTTTTCATAGAAGATGCATTGTGTTGCCACCTACTGCCAGGTACTCCATATCAGCTACCTCAAGTAGTCTTTAGACATCGTGAGAGAGCAGAATGGGGCGCTCCGCGGAACTCACGAACTTCGAACGTGATCAGGTGATTGGGTGTCACTTATGTCGCACGTCTGTAAGCGAGATTTCCACAGTCATAAACATCTCTAGGTTCAATGTTCCCGATGTGATAGTGAAGTGGGAACGTGAAGGGACACGTACAGCACAAAAGCGTACACGCCGACCTCGTCTGTTGGCTGAGAGAGATAGCCGACGTTGAAGAGGGTCGTAATGTCGTAATGTGTAATAGGCAGACATCTATCCGGACTGCATCAGATTCCATTGCAAGTACTATGACAGTTGGGCTGGAGGTGAGAAAACTTGGATTTCATGCTCGAGCGGCTGCTCGTAAGCCACACATCAGGACGGTAAATGACAAACGACGCCTCGGTTGGTGTAAGAAGCGCAAAAATTGGACTACTGAGCAGTGGAAAAACGTTGTGTGGAGTGATGAATCACGGTACACAATGTGGCTATCCGATGGCAGGGTGTGGGTTTGGCGAATGGCTGGTGAACGTCGTCTGCCAGCATGTGTAGTACCAACAGTAAAATTCGAAGGCGGTTGTGTTATGGTGCGGTAGTGTTTTTCATGGAGGGGCTTGCACACCTTGTTGTTTAGGGTGGCACTATCACAGCACAGGCCTACATTGATGTTTTAAGCAGGTTCTTGCTTCCCACTGTCGGCATCTGTTCCTCGCTCCTGTATACACTAAAGAACCACATAGCATGAGAACTTCAGATATCACATAACCAGATGAAGCCACTCACTGGACTAGATACACTATGTGATCTAAAGTATCCGGACACCTGGCTGAAAATGACTTACAAGTTCATGGCGCCCTCCATCGGTAATTCTGGAATTCTGCGATTCGGGGATGGCGGTTGCATCTTTCAACACGATCGAGCACCTGTTCACAGCGCACGACAGTAACATCCCTGTAAGGGACTGGCCTGCACAAAGTCCTGATCTGAACCCTATAGAACACCTTTAGGATGTTTTGGAACGCCGAATTTGTGTCAGGCCTCACCGACCGACATCGATACCTCTCCTCATTGCAGCACTCCATGAAGAATGGACTGCCATTCCCCAAGAAACCTTCCAGCACCTGACTGAACGTATGCCTACGCGAGTTTGAGCTGTCATCAAGGCTAAGGGTGGGCCAACACCATACTGAATTCCAGAATTACCGATGGAGGGCGCCATGAACTTGTAAGTCATTTTCAGCCAGGTGTCCGGACACTTTAGATCACATAGTGTATCTAGTCCAGTGAGTGGCTTCATCTGGTTATGTGATATCTGACGTTCTCATGCTATGTGGTTCTTTAGTGTATACAGGAGCGAGGAACAGATGCCGTTAATGAACAGGAAATTCAGACCTTAATTTATTCTACATCTATATCAAATAGTAAAAATAATACATATCTGTCTTGCTGAAGTAGCAGTGTCAGTTGCTAATAGTAGATTTGAATGTAGAAATATGTACAGATAGAAAAGATTCATAAATCTGTCACTCTTCAATACATTATCTACTCAGTGGATGTCGAGTCTCGGCCACTACGAAAGTCTGTAAATGTTATTCAACTGGTGCGCCCACAAAATGGGCGAGTGCTTGAATGTGACAACTTAAATACACTCGCCGCTGGTGCTCCGGAGAGATGATGCTTGTTGCATGCTATTGGTAGAGGCGTTATCGTTCGTGGCAGCGCTCTCGTGCGGCGGTGGCGGCTGTAGGACACGCGGCGTCGTAAACGGCGGCGCAGGGATTTGAAAGTGCGGGCGAACGGACGGCGGCCGGCACCGCATTATCAAAGCTCGAGAGCCATACTCCATGGCGGTGACTAATTTTTTTATCAGATGTTGCTGTTACATATCTTGTCAAGTGGTGGCATATACACTGATCTGCCAAAACATTATGGCAGCCGACTTACTATCGATATAGCGATAGCAGAGTCACCTGGCGAGGAATGATTGCTAGTCGGACACACGCACGGTACATGTAGTACTGTCAGTAAGCATGCTGTCCGTGTGCAGAATGGGGAAGGCGCGCGAACTATCTGAGTTTTACCGAGGGCAGGTTGTGATGGCCCGGGGGTTCGGCAGGAGCAATTCGGAAACTGCGTGACTTGTCGGGTGTTCGAGGAGTGCTGTGGTGAGTGTCTTAAACACGTGGTGAAACCGCGTCCAGATGTCGTGAGGTTTGGCGAACAGATGTCAGACGTCGTAGGCTGGGCAGACTGGTAAAACAGGACAGGTGGCGAACTGTGGCGAAACTAACATCAGATTTTAATGCTGGGCTGAGTGCAAGTATGTCTGAATATACAATGCTCCGAACACTCCTAACGATGGGTCTCTGCAGCCGACAACCCATGCATGTGCCAATGTTAACACTACGACATCAGCAGCTACGACTGAAGTGGGGACCTGACCATCGCCACTGGACGTTGGCTCAGCGCCAGAGCGTTGCATGATCTGATAAATCCCAGTACCTTCTTCATCATACGTCGTCTTCAAGGGGAACAGCTGCTTCACACCTGTACTACAGGACGGGTACAAGCTGGCGGCGGCTCCGCTATGCTCTGGGCAACGTTCACATGGGTATCAGTGGGTCCAGTGGAGCACATGCAAGGCACCATGACGACCAACGCGTATCGTACACTGGTTGCAGGCCACGTACACCCTTCTTGACGGTCATGTTTCCCGAAGTAAGTGGATTTTTTCAACGAGATAATGAGCCATGTCACGATGTCAGCAGTGTGATGGAGAGGACCGAGGAACACAGTGGGGAGTTCCAACTGACGTACTTGCCCTCAACTCGCCAGATCTGAACCCAATCTAGCACATCTGGAACGAGATTGATCGTCGCGTCAGAGCTCGCCGTCCTTCTCCCCGAAGTTTACGGAAATTAGATGGCTTGTGTGTGCAGAGGTGGTTCCACCTCCCCCCAGCGACATACCAAGGCCTCATTGCTTTCATCCTACGACGCGTCGCCGCTGTTATCCGTGCCAAACGTGGACTTGTCGGCTATTAGGTAGGCGTTCCAGGTGTGTGTGTGTGGGTGTGGATAAAATTACTAAAACTGTTGTCACACAGTGAGGAGGAAACCTGTGAAATGACACTCATTCACTCACTCCAACCTCACTCGCTTTGACCCACACAATCATATCTCACAGGCCTTAATACAACGGAGAAGTGTGAAAGGTGCTATACGTGGGATTAAAACAGAAGTGAAACCACAGATGAGCTAAAAGAAGTCACAGAGAAATGTGACTAGATTACCGTGGGTGAGCCGATGAAAAAGACGTCCCAGAGGTCGGGCGCCGTTAGTCAGCTGGTAGCCGCCAATGGACAAGAAGTTATTGTTTCCCATATATGAAGCGGTTCTTCTGTGCGGACCTCAGTCAATATGTGGTATCTTCTTTCCCGCTCATATGAACTCACAAAAAGTTACGCAGTATTACAGGAGAAATACGACAGCTGTAGGGAAACCGAAACTGGGTGGTGTGTGCACTGTATTTCATCTCGTAATCCTTGCGAATATTGAAGCAGAAAGTTGTAAACTGCAGGAAAAGTTATCGTTGATCACAGCCATAAATTTTTGCCAGTGAGCTAAATGTTTGTGGCTTAGTGCTAGGATGTGTATTATGGCAATATAAATTTTACTTTCACTACAGAATGCACGCAAGCAGTCAACGGCTGTAGCCTGAGAGAACTTCCTGGCACGGGATATTGTTGCAAACTGTCAGCCACACATCAGATCGTAAATTCGGATGGCATGCCGAGTTTCAAGTTGGTGGCGCTCTTGACTCTCCTTCACATAAAACCACTGTTTACAACGTAAATTACCCAACTGAATCTGCTTCACATTTACGGTGTCGCCTGAACGCCCAAGCACCCACCATTGAATTTATGTTCTCGTTTCAGGTGCTAGTTTTAACTACCAGAAAGTCTTGCGTATCTGAGAAGATATACTGAGCGCGAGTTTAAAACACGGGATTCACTTTCCGCAGGACTGGGTCGCAAGTGCGAGTTCCACCGTTCTGGATTAACTATCGTGTAAACTATTCAAGGCGAATTGTTGGATGATTCCTATGAGAGGCCAAGGCTGATTCATTTCTCCATACTTTAGCAAGTGAAATAATTGCACGTGTTTAATAACATTGAATGTAAATACTTCGCAATAAATTTTATTTTAAAAGTTAATTTATCATTGCTACTGCGCCTGAACATTTCATCCAGTAGCGGAATCTTCATTCTCTCTGTCTCCCCTTCTTTTATTTACTGTGTAGTATGTTAGGATTCACTGCAATATACTACTACATAAATGTAAAATTATCATTATTTGAGACAATAAAAAATTTTGAAATCACACACAATATAATTTTTCACTTTGTTGATTTTCGCATACTTCCAATACTACTTGAATAAAACTTACTTCTGTTGAAATTAACTGACGGTCATGAAATTGCAGGATGGAGACGATAAACTAGTAGGATTAGTCTTTTGTACCAGAAAGTACTTACTGGCATGTAAGTATCATGTAAACAGAGCAGACAGGCTACAGTCTCTTTCACAAAAGTTGAAGCGCTTATGAGTGATGATGGACGTTTACACTGACCAGTGGTTTTTTATTTAATTCTCCTTCTGTGCTTTTACAAACTTTCTGTAGTTAACTATTTGACCCAGGAATGGCTAACTGTTGTCTTTCAAGACATTTTCGGTTTTGAGGTAGTAAATACAAAATACGAATACTGCAGATGATTTCTACAGAAGCGCGAAACATATTTGTATAAATGAATGTAAGTTTCATACGTATCCATCAGCCACGCCTGTCGTTACTAACTGTATTGCAGTTTCACAGCCATAAAACTCCTTCAAAAATTTGTTTAAATTTATAATTTTATGAACAAGCAGAGCTACAGAGTATGATGTACTTATATACAAAATTGCAACAGTGTTTTAAGTGAATAATTTTAATTCGGAGTCTACGTCATGCACGTAAAAATTGTCTAATTTGACGTGCTATGTTGGATTACTTTGCAATCGTATACGTTTTGTTTATTCTACCTTCACATTCCAAGCGGTCAAAAATTGTAAATTACGTATTTATATGAATGCGTGTGTTAGATATATATAAATATGTTCTTAGAAATAACAGAATACAATTGAATTAGACTTCTTGACCTGTCAGTTCCATGTTTACTCTGCATGATAGTTATGTAAAATATTACCAAAATTGTCGCTGCCTGAAATTTGACAGCAATAATATACATAACAAACTATGTTATAGGATATATTTAATATGCTGTCTTATTAACCGACAAGTATATTATTGCTATAGAAGTACATAATATAAGTACCTTCATATTACTGATATAAATGTACAGTTATTTTGTAGAAATGATGCACATGCATTGTTTGTTCCTCTTTATTAGACACCACTGATGATGGGTTATAAACCCGAAAACCGGTTTTGGCAAATAAAACATTTCCAGTGCAGCTCACGGTGTATAGTAGATATCTTTTAATAAGTTTAAACTTATGTTTTTCTCGCATTTCAGAGACGCGTAGAATCTATAATAGTACTAAAGTACACCTGATTCATCCTTATCTGGCATCAGCGTGCATACTAGCGGTGGTCCGTTGAAATATGACACAAAGTCAACAATTGCAAATTTTCCCTAGTGGTTAATAATAATAATGATAGCCTATGCCGTTAAGCGCTATGACGTAGGCTGACTGTTAGCCGATGACAATCTGGAATGGAGAAGATCTTTTAGAAACGAGTCGACCAAAGATTAGCCGTAGACTAATACCAAATTGACCTCTGCACTGTGAACGCAGTGGGAAAATACTGCCTTTTTGGAATTCAATTTTAGCTTGCTGAGTAATAGAGACGCGCGCTCTAGATAGAGTATTTTTCAACACTAGGCACATGTTCGCGAACTCCTTTTTTACGTTTTAACGCTGTACTGGCTTATGTTAATCGAAGTAATTATTTTTATACTAGTACGAAATAGTAAAGACTTAATCAGGCAGAAGAAAATGATCCTGTCACTTTCGGTTACACAGGCTCACGTACTACCATTCTGCTTTTAATGGATTAAATGTTTAAAGAAGAGTGCTCTGGATGCACTTTTCTCTGGTAAAATTTAACCTGAAAACGCGGTGTGAATTTGTGAGTGATATTTATAATAAACTTAGAGCTGTACTGGTTTTGTCTATCGATCGTGGCATTCTTTTCATTTGTGGACAGTATCTGTCAAATTGTTCAGTGCCAATTTTCGCACTGCTGACAGCCTTGTCCTCTCTGTGAGAAAACGTTTGAGCTTTCTCACGAAATCTTCTAGCCTCTAAACAAAATGATAGTACAACGCATTTGCGACAGACACCCAACGAAAAAGAAAGACAACAAAGGCCGAAAGCTGCACAGGCGTCCGTGCAGTCATAGAAAATGTGAACTGAGCAGCAGTGATTTCCTGACAGACTGAAACACCACTGTCTTATCTTCACTAAAGTTGCATTTCCTGTTGTTTCACAAAAAATTAATCTCAATGACAACAGTTCTGGTTCTGAGAACAACGCATGTGCAGTAGACAGGCGACAGTAAGCGATACAATGCAACCAGCCATTTAAGTAGCCTTGAATGCAGTCGTCCAAGGAAGATGACTAGAGACGATAAATGCTTTAGCCACAATAAAACGAGAAGCTTAAAGAGCAAAAAAAATTAGCAGAATTAGAAAAGAGAGCAGGTTGAGTGTCAATTTATACTTGTCCAGCTGATGTACTGGTTGTCTTCGTAAAGCCAAATTGCGGGGCGCAGTGTAACCACAGGACTGAAAGGTTATTAATTGCCAGTCTAAATTGTACCAACATACATATGCATGCTGTGACAGATTTCGCCTCCATTCATATAAAGTACTGATGAGGTTTGAACTACATATGTGTAATGAAGTATGAATTGTAGGATTATCGCTGCCTGTACTTCATGGCATTACGTTTCAAGATACAATAAAGTGAGAACTAAATTTGTACTTTGTTCTTAGCATATCCTGCGTCAGATGTATGTGATAGGTTAAAAGTGCGAGACCGAGAATCAAACCCCACGGCTCTGCCATTTGCAAGACCGCACTGTATGACTCAGATTTCAACTATCGACAGACTCCTCCTCAGACCTGTCATCTAAGCTCCTAATATGCGTACAGCTGCATATCTTTTCTCCAAACACGTCTTTAATATTTGTAATTCGCTGCATCGATCATTATCGTAATCTAACATGCTTCTACAGCATTCCATTTCTCATCTAGTTATTACTTCTTTGCCAGTTTGTACTTCTGTTAATCTCATTTTTACTCTTTCTTTATTCCATTTTGTCTACTAGACAACGGTAGGACCATTCCTAGATTGTTAAATATTCTCCTTTTGCTAATTAGAAGCAAAATCTCGTTCGTTATCCAAGGATTTGTACTGGATCTTGCCTTTCTGTCCACTTGATCCTCTGCTGCCTCCACTATTTCTTCTTCCCCTATTGTATTTCTTACCCCTGTTCAGTTGCCTAATGCTGCGTTTGAAACTCTCAGCCGGCCGGAGTGGCCAAGCGGTTCTAGGTGCTACAGTCTGGAACCGCGCGACCGCTACGGTCGCAGGTTCGAATCCTGCCTCGGGCATGGATGTGTGTGATGTCCTTAGGTTAGTTAGGTTTAAGTAGTTCTAAGTTCTAGGGGACTGATGACCACAGTAGTTAAGTCCCATAGTGCTCAGAGCCAAATGAACCATTTTTGAAACTCTCAACAACCACTTGTTTTTCAACATATACAGATCCCATCTCCTGCGTTTCCTACCTTTATAGACTTTCTTCAGTTTACTCTGCATTTCATTAAACAATAAGTGATTGTCGGAGTCCACATCCACCCCTGGAAACGTTCTGCAGTTTATAATCTAGTTTCGGAATCTCTATAATACCATTACGTAGTCTATCTGAACACTCCCAGCATCTCCAGGTCTTTCGTGTGTAATAAAACCTTCTTTCGGGATTTTTAAACCATTCGTTAGCAACGATTAAACTGTGCTCGGTGCAAAATTCTACCAAGTGACTTCCCCTTTCATTCCTATTCTGCAGTCCACACTCTCCTGCTACAGTCATCATCATAAAGAGAGCTGTACCGAGAAAAACCCGACCGATTCACTACAAACTGTCTGTAATTACTTTTGTACGGTCGGCTGTGCACTTGGGGAGCGTTGATTAGGACTTGACGTTATGCCCATCGGTTGATACAAGGGGGACACAAACAGCCGTACGGGCCAGTGTGACAGCAGAGAACGTCGCTAGATCGTCACCTAAACGTACACCAGGTCCAGGCAACATGTTAGACAGCGAGTTGGCCAACTAGACGAGTTCGGAAGGGACCGCATCGTGGGACTACGAGAGAGTGAATGGTCCTACAGTCACACTGCACCACACCGGTCGTAAGGCCAAGGCAACTGCCCACTGCCAGTGGTACTGGATGCAGGAAGGTATGCATGCACGTCATGTAGGACCTGGATGGCCGACACGCACCGCAGGGCGACAGTTGAAACGGATTGTCCGTCACGGGCGAGCAGGTCCAGCGGCAACGATAGGGGCCATTCAGTGCGCTGTCCAATGCAGCGTGCTATAAATGTTGGCACCATTGACAGGCGGTTGAGTGACACAAGACTCGCCGCACGTGGGGCGTTACGACGCCTACCACTCACACCCACACAGCTCCACGGCCCACTCTCCTAGAGCCTGGTGCAACGACGGACACGGGGCCCTGCAGACTGGCAACTTGTCGTCTTTTGTAACGAGTACCGCTTCTGCCTTAAGGGTGACGAACACTGGGTCTGTGTCTGGAGACGCAGTGGAGTGCCCCACGAAGAGCAAATTTGTGGTCTCCATCACACGTCCCCCCAGCCTCGTGTGATGGCGTGAGAGCTTGTAAGTAGGCTGTTCAGGTTTTTATGTTGGTAACGTCACGTAGCGCTCTGTATGAAAATCACGGACTGTGCTGTGTGCAGTCTGTGGCTGGTTAGCATTGTTGTAATATTCGCTATTGTAGTGTTGGTCAGCTGGCTGTTAACAGCGCATAGCGTTGCGCAGTTGGAGGTGAGCCGCCAGCAGTGGTGAATGTGGGGAGTGAGATGGCGGAGTTTTGAGAGCGGATGATCTGGACAGAGAGAGTAAATTTGTAAGACTGGATGTCATGAACTGATATATATATATATATAATGACTTTTGAACACTATTATGGTAAATACATTGTAGTTGTTAGTGCCTTCAGTAGTTAGAATCTTTTATTTAGCTGGCAGTATTGGCGCTCGCTGTATTGCAGTAGTTCGAGTAACGAAGATTTTTGTGAGGTAAGAATTCATGAAAGGTATAGGTTATTGTTAGTCAGAGCCATTCTTTTGTAGGGAGTACTGAAAGTCAGATTGCGGTGCCCTAAAAATATTGTGTGTCACATTAGTGAATGTCTGAGTACGTTCAGTTTTGCTCAGCTGTTTGAAAATCAAATAACATAAGATGTTTATCAGCACAGCAATTGATTAATTTTTCTAAGGGGACGTTACAAACGTTACACCGTTAGTGTTTCTAAAGGGATCCGTGACAGCCGCACGCACGGTACATGGATGAGGTTCTTCGACTGGTAGCTCTGCTGATCGTGAGCGCCCACGCCCGTGCTCTACACTACAGGACTTTCGTTCTCACACCGCTGCTGCCTCCAGAGTTAGTGTTGCAGCTGTGAATACTCTGACACGGCCAGACGCATCGCCCGGTCTCAAATTGTGGGTTGCCTTGGAGCGTGTCATCCAGACTCGGCTTCCACCCACCAATCTGTGAGATCTGCCTGCTTAGGTGCAGGCGTCATAGGATGAAGTATCACAGCACTAAATCCGAGACCTGTATAACTCCATGCCGCGGCGTCTGGTCCCTCGTATTCACTATCATTGGGGTCTGACACCATACTACCGAAAATGGTTCAAATGGCTCTGACCACTATGCGACTTAACTTATGAGGTCATCAGCCGCCGAGAACTTGGAACTAATTAAACCTAACTAACCTAAGGACATCACACACATCACAGGATTCGAACCTGCGATCGAAGTGGTCGCCCGGCTCCAGACTGCAGTGCCTAGAACCGCACGGCCACTCCGGCCGCCACCATACTACCAAGTACGTTTTGTGACTATGTAGCGCGGTAGATGTTGGTTCTTGAAGGCTGAAAGAGTAGTAATTTCGTATGTATGGTACCATCTATCTACCTACGGACAATGATGGCAATCCGCCTTGTCCTTACGGGTGCAGCTCCTTCTATGGCAATGAGGAACTGTAAATGGTGTTAAGTTACCAGATACGATGTCACTGTACCACGTCATTCGGTGTGTTTCCCTTTGTGGACAAAGAGCTAACTGGCGGTAACGCCGAGTGTCGGCTCTGGGGTTCGGCAGGGAGGTGCGGCGCTAGCAGAGCAGGCAGCGCAGGCCGGGGCAGCAACAGGCTCCGGTTCGCGGGCCGCGCGCTTTGTCCGGCTAGCGAGCGGCAGCGACAGCCGTTCTTGTTTATTCGTCGCGCTGATTCACTGCTTCATAAATTTATCGCCGCCATCTGCGAGCCAGGCCGGCCACTGAGAGCGCGAGCGACAGAAGTCGCCCCGCTGTCACTTTTAGTGAAATGTGTTTCGATGCCAAGTGAAGCGGCGTGATTTATCGCGGAATAAATTTCGGAGCTAATCGTCGTCGATCCGCAGCGCAGCGCGGCGCAGAGCGGCGGCGCAATTTATCGCTTCCTACGGTGCGCCCAGATGGAGTGAGTGATGCGCGCGATACGCAAGTAGCCGGCCCATAAACTACTGCCGCTGCCGCCTGCACGATTGTCCCGTCAGGTGGGCCGAGCGCGGGGGCGTGGGGGCGCGCGGGGCGGAGCCGGTCGGCCGCCGTCACGGGCACCACCCGCCACCGTCGCCGTCTCCGGGCTCTGCACGTCGGCGACAGATGCCATTCTGCAGCGGCGAGTGGTGAAGGAAACCACGATGGACCGGGACTCGAACGTACACTACCGGAAAACGATGCAAAGCCCACAACGACTACCTTAAGTGGTATCATGGTATACACTGTGGGGCTGTAGCGTCAGTGATTTATTTGTCACGGCTATCGGCGATCAGATGTCGCTTAGAGGCCTGCCTGCCCACCCTCTGTGTTTACTCTGCAGACAGTGACTGTGCCGAGTTTAAGGTGAACGACGTTTCGAACATTCATTCTAGGGTACAGCCATACTCGACCAACTAATGCATATTCCCGTTGAACAGCCTCAGCCATTTGAATGGGATCACACTGGGACCCTGTGGGAATCTGGATGGACGCATCGACGTAGCGCTGCACATGTTGAGCACAGTGTATCGCCGATGAGTCGCTGGATTCAACAGCGGCCTGTGGAACATTCGTACACAGTCGATCAGATTCTGGTCGTCTGCGAAGTATAGACGCACGTCAAGTTCGACGCATCGTGCGACCATCGGTGGCCGAGCGAAGATCGTTGCGGGAAGAAGTCTGTGCACGCGTTGCACCTGCTGTGTCATGACGAACCGTTGGCAGCGTCTGGCCAGGCTACCACTGGCAGCACGACGCCGCCAAGCAGGGCTACTCTGAAGTCGTGAAAGAGTTAACGAGAGAGTGAAATGGCGGTCTGTTGTCTTCAGTGATGACGGTGAGTTCCTTTTGAATTAAAACAGTATTGGTTGTAATTTATTCTTTTATTAATAACGCGTTTCGCCTTCGTGCGGCATCTTTAGATGACGCCTTATGAAGGCGAAATGCGTTGTTAATTAAAAAATAAATTGCAACCAAGACTGTTTTTAATTCAGGTATTCCACATACGGTTCCTGAATCAGACGGCCTAATGGATCAATATATTTTAAGATTGAGTTCTGTCTATAAGCGAGTGATGGACGCACACGTATATGGCGTAGACCTGATTAGCTGCCTGTTCCAGAGTGCATTCGCCCAAGACACACAGGTCCTAATGCAGGTTTCATTGTATGAGGGGTCATCAGTTACAACTCGCGATGACATCTGAAGTTTCTGCATGGTAAAGTAAAAAATGCCCGCTACATTGCACAGAATACTATCTCCGTGCTACTGACATGTATTCGATTGGAAGGTGGTGTTCTTTTTCAGCAGGACAACGCACGTCAACACACAGCTGCTGCGTCGCGACGCAACTTGCCGTTCATGGTGAACAACAACTGCCATTATCGGCAAGACCACCAGATCTTTCCCCAATGGAACACGTATAGTACATGACGAAGCGGGAACTTTCTCTGGGACCTGCAAGCACCACTGCTGAATTGCAATAAAAGGCAAGATACTTGGGACTATCCATCGCCATTCTATTGCAGAATTTCATCAGGAACCTTAACGATCGTTTGGATGCGGGAATACAGGCCAGACGGGGTTGCACTGTCTACTGACGCGATTGTCTGGGCACACTTTACTGTGACATGTGTCTTTCATTAGGTCTGAATCTGTTATCGTATACTCTAACAACGATGCACTACCTGACACGTCGCTTGTCAACAAGACGACCTTGACCTTGAGGTCGTTGCAGTTCTTTCGGTTGTTTATATAGTCACATTTCCAGAGCTACATTGGACCTCTATAGTGATGTGGATATTTTGATTCGTCGCAACACAGTTGGACATGTCATTATGACGCAATATTATATATTTTAACTTTTTTTTTTGAAAACAGCCAGTGACGTTACATCATCTTGTTTTTGTTCATCTACAGTTACCTACTGGTATGTTAACTAGAATATAAAAACAGACCACTAACATTAACCAGCTGTTATAATTATGAAATAATTTTGCATACGTTGATTAGCTCGTATGTCCAGGAAAGTCAGCTGTGAACGAGATATTTATTCTCCGACGAATAGTAGAAAAGAATAGTGAATTCAGTGTTGGTGTACACCAACTTTCCATTGACTTTAAATCTGCATATGACACAATAAACCGGGCCTAATTTTATGAGGCAATGCGGGAATTTCGAGTGCCTGGAAAACTGGTGCGTTTAATAGAGGTCACCCTTAAGTACCCCCGGTGTACCGTACGAGTGCAGTCTAGGCTATTGCCTGACTTTCCCACTCGAACTGGGCCAAGGCAAGGAGATGAGCTTTCCTGCCTACTTTTCAACCTGGCAATTGAAAAAGTGGTATGCAAATCGGGTATTCAGACAAGAGGTGCTATCTACTATAAGTCTGTACAGTTGCTGGGATATGCAGATGACTTTGATTTAATGAGCAGAACACTTAGAGATCTACAAAATGCATTTCAGCTCTAAAACTAGGTGCAGAGAAGATGGGCCTGAGAATTAATGAATAATGGCACTAACCAACCCTTACAGCCCACAATAACCCTTGATGAAATGACATTTGAGCGAGTGGAATGTTTAACCTATCTGGGCTCAAATAGAAGCAAATGGCACCACCTTTACTGATATTATGGCTCTCATTAGTGCTTCTAACCGATTCTACTTTGGAATGTTGCAACATTTTAAATCCAAGCTTCTATCACGAGGGACTAAGTGCCGACTTTACAAAACGCTGATACGCCCCAGTATTTACTTATGGCTCAGAAACATGGACCATTAAAAAGCAGGGTGAAAACAAACTGAGAGCACATGAAAGAAGTATACTGAGGAGGATTTTTGGACCTGTTTATGAAAATGGGACCTGGAGAAGGCGAAGGTATGATGAATTTTATGACTGCTATAAGAAGGATGAAGTGGTCAAGTTCATAAAGCTGGGTAGACTGAGATGGGCTGGACTTGTAATGCGACTCGATGAGACAGCTCCCGCAAGGAAAGACTGCTGCAGTGAACCTGGAGGAAGAAGAGCAAGAGGACGACCTAGGTTGAGATGGAGCGACGAAGTAGGAGAGGACGCTGCCCGAGTCGGTAATCGTAACTGGAGGTCCACGGCAAAGTCCAAAGAGGAATGGCAGAAAATTATCGAGGAGGCCAAGTCCCACCCTGGGATGAAGTGCCAATAGAAGAAGAAGAAGAAGAAGAAGAAGAAGCTTGTATGTAATATTTTCTCGTAAGACTTAAGAATCCTCTACATAGGAAGCCCCCGGGGGGGGGGGGGGGGCAGCACCCATCCCCATTACGAGGACATAGGCGGGGCTCCACTACAAGCTCAACCACCGCCTGTATCACAATGATTAATGATTACAACTCAATAGCAACTTTTAAATTAGTAATAAGTAACTACTGTACCCATGACGTGACAGAGGGAGATAAGAAAGGAACAGCATGACGGACATTATGCGAACGTAGCTCTTACTCGCGTGTCGGATGACTTTTGTACGATAGCCGCTTCTTGGGTCAGGACGTGAGAGAGATGCCTAAACTCGGCAAAGAAGACAGATATAATGTATGTTTCACAGCGCGTGAGTATTTGTTCGCCAAGTGTCTCCCATGCATCTAAAGATGCCCATTGTGGGGCGAAACTGGTTTGCGTCATAGAAGTGATTGCGTTAAGAATATGTAAACTTTACACAAGATAATGTCAGTGACAGGCCTTGTGCAAAATAGACCTTAACTAAAAAGCTAACACAGATAAATCCTTCTGTAGTTCCTGTACTAAGAGCGTGCGTACAAGACCAATTGGGTTGGTAACGTGGCAGGAGCCAGCGCTGGAGATTACCTGAAGCCGACCGCCGAAGAAAGGGTCATCGGTGGAACAAGAGCTCACTTCTAACCAGGCAGTGTTAGACAGGAGGCGTGCCTTGCGGCCGTCTGCGTGAAGGATGGGCCTCTGCTTCCAGACGCCGGATCCGTGGGCCACTGAGGTCACTGGCGCCGCAGAAAATCACGCTGCAGTATCAGGCGAACCCTCTGTGCGTAGCAAAACTGTGGCGCCTGATGACTCCCATGCTCAGCGGATTTCTGTTCTTTCTTCTCGTCACAGACTGTGCAGCGCAAAGTAATCAGGTATATGTATTTTTTTTGTTTTGTCGTCGGGAATTGCGGAGGGTGGTTGTAAAAAGTCGCTTAAAATCAGCGTGAATTCGCTAACAGTAGAGCTAGGACGATGACTGTGCGCAGGGAGTTAAAAAAATGGGATACAGTAATCGGGCAGCTCCTCATAAACCACATTCTTTTGCTGTTACGCTAAATGTCATTTGATATCGTATAAAGAGTAACATCACTAGACAGTGGATGACTAGAAACAAGTGATTTGGAGTGATGAATCACGCTATACCATGTGGAAGTCCGATAGAAGGGTTTGGGTTTGGAGACTGCCTGGCGAACTTCAGTTGTCATCACGTGTAGAGCCAAATTGAAGTTAGGAGGATGGAAGTGTTTTCCGGTGGTATAGTCTGGTCCCCTTACTGCACTTAAGAAAACGCCATATCGAAAGGTTACGAACCCATTTTACAACATTGTGTATAGCGCACAGTAGTCGATGATTGTTTGTGTCAGCATGACAACGCATCCCATCACCCATCACAAAGCAGCACCTGCGTCGCAATTGTTTATGGACAATAACATTCCTGAAATGGACTGCCTGCTTAGAGTCCCGACCTTAACACAATGGAACATCTTAGGGGTGAGTTATAAGACGGACTTTTGTCCAGACCTCAAGGTCCAACATCACTACTTTGTCTGGTTTCGCCTCTTGAGGAAGAATGGGCTGCCACTCCTCACAGACATACACACGCCTTAACTGAAAGAGTCCCCAGCAGAGTGCAAGGCGAAGGGTGGACACACTTCGTGATGTCCACTAATATGTGTCCGGATACCTTTGGACAGATTTTGTATGTTAGGACAAAAGGGAATATCTTCCACGTTATTAGAGGGAGCCGTAGAAAGAAAAACCTATAGGGGCTGAAGAGTTGGAATATATTCAACAAATAATTGAGGATGTTGATTGCGAATACAACTCAGGTGAGGAGAGAGGCTTACAAGACAAAATCGTGGCGTCCAGCGGCAAACCAGTCGAAAGACTGCCGATCTTAAAAATAAAATAAAATAGATCTGCTAACTGAGTTATCTGGGCACAGGTAAATGCCTTAAAGTGACACTACATTCATCCTACGTTTCGATGTTGTGTGTTCCTTTTTTAGATTAGCAGGTCTCTTTTGGGGAAAAGATGGCAGAAAGTAGCATAGGGGAAGTTTTCAGAATGAAACTTAGGTTACTTAGTTGTGTGTGCTCTATAACATAACATTCCAACAGATGAAAATAAGTGCTGCTCCTGTACTCAAACCCATCTCACTTTTGTGTTAGGTCCTGCATCCACGGGAAAAAGACCAGCTAGAAGCGATTTGAAATAATCTGTGTATGGTGAAACCAGCAGTGGCATACCTACTTGTAGTTGTTCCAAGAGGACGACGTTACCCTCATCCGTCTCCGAATACAGCACTTCCCACAACCCTATCGTGTACGGTTTGAGGTCCTATTTCACACAGTGTGGACCGGTACAGTAGCGCCTGCACAGTAGCGATAATAACATCATGTCCTATACTATTCTTTTACGACAATCTACAACCCCGTAAGCTTATTATGAATCAAGTGAGGGACATTATCGCATAGGATGGCAGAGCAGTCTTCACACAGACCTTCGTCGAGTGAAGGTATCACCGTGGGTGTTTGTAGCCTGGCGAAAACTTTTCGTTTAGTCGAAGCTATGTCTGTGTTCCGACAGTGAAAGTCCATAATCGATGTATTTTTTGTTGTACAAGCACTCGACTGAAAAATGTACAAAGTAGTCCAATCAAGTGCAGTGAGTTCCCGGAAAAAGAACGCATAATTTTGGAACTACTTGCGATGCATCCTGCTCCAGGCGTCTTATTCTTTCTTTTTATCCTAGTGAGGCGAACTGAAATAAATGTCAAAGTTTGTTTTTAATATTTCTCCTCCGCTGAGTGTCTGTTCAGCTCTAGCTATTTTCTTCTGAAGCACAACACTTGACACTGATGTCTCATCGAATTACGCACACTTTACGTGTTCGGAGTACACGAACGAGTGCTCTTCCATAGAGATAAACACTATGTTCTTAGAAGCCTGCAGGAAATCTGTGTGCATGTCCTTGCAAACCACAAGCCGAGGCATCGTCAACTGGCAACAATGGTCTCCGGTGACTCAACGAGAACAAATACACTGTGACCTCAATCTGCTAACGTTATCGAGGAACAACAGGAGCGGGTCGCTAGTTTTGATCAAACCTGTGCTTTTCACATGAAATAATGAATGGTACTCCGTGATTTACGGAACACGGAACGTCTTAGGACTTCTGCAGTCTAATAGCATCGAGTCGTAGCAACGTAATATTAAATCTAGCGTGTGACGATAAGATGTTTGTCTTACATGCAGCTACTCTGCAATGGAAACCAAATTAGCGAACATCACAGAGAATAGTCTTGGTTAGGATTAGATACTGATTCAGTTCTTCAATGTTAGCTGCAGAAGACTGTGGATTTGCGGAAAGGATTTTTTATTTTTTATTTTGATACTACTGTTTAACAAATTTCGGTTACAGACATTCGGCCATCTTTCCATTTTGTTATGGTGTGGTAAATACTTGGCCTGTGTATATTTAAGGAAGCTAAAATTTCAAGGAAACCCTTATTTCACTGGAGCGATACTTAATCAAGTCGAAAGGCCATGACTTCCTTCAAGAGTGTTTATTCATACCTGCCGGCGTATTACGACAACATATGCATCTACGTGACTAGTGTGCAATTCACGCTTAATTATTTAGCCGAGAGTTTGTAGAACTAATTTCAAACTATTTCTTGACCGTTCCACTCTCGAATACCAAGTGGGAAATATGAATGTCTAAATCTTTCCGTGCTGATGTGATTTTTCATACTTTATTTCTCCCTCTGTAGCTGAAAATCAACATTATTTTTGACATTGGAAGGAGAAACTGGTGACTGAAATTTCGTGAAGAGAAACTCTCTCCCGTATCTGACTGCAATTCAAAACGAGCTGCCCTTTGAATTTTCTCGCAGTGCTCTGTCAGTCCTTCTTGTTACGGATCCATTACTGTGCGTCAGTACTTCAGAAGAAGACGGACAAGTGTAATGGGCCAGCCAATAGCTCTATTGTATGCTCAAAGTCTTCCGACAGTAAAAGCCGTCTCTAATTTGCTTTCTTGTAACATTTTGTGTGTGACGTTCCCAGTTTAAGTTGTCCGTAACTGTTACATCTATACCAGCGTCGTGTGTTTTTCCATTCTAAAAATGTGGAATATTAAACCAATGTCATGTGTTTTCTCATATATAATACATGAAATATTTTATCAGGAACCGACGAATCACTCGCTTAAAGCAGTTGTCCCCCCCCCCCCCCCCCCAGGTATTTATTTGAATCAACAACTTTTAAATTTTTGTGATGGACCTCGTATTTTTTAGTCCTTAGTGCCAGTTACGACTATTCGCGCCAAGCAGATTTCTTCATGCATCATTTTTGGTATTCATTGTGGTCTTCTGTTGACTTAACTGGACCGTAAATGGCAGCATTACCTGCATATTGTCTAAGAGGGCTGCTCAAAAGTCTGGGGAACCGAATACATATTTCGGTTTCACTACAAACACTACGTAGCTGTGTCTGCGGTACTCTTTTTCAATTGGATCACGAACGCTTTCGCCAGACAGGGAACTCTTATTCTGGATCAGCAGGATACAAATCACTCTTCTCGGTAATTTCGCTGCAGTGGAAATCTGAGATAATTCCATAAACAGACCACAGCCACTTCCTCCGGCCGTATTAATTTATTGTATGAATTTCCACCTTTCTTGCCTGCTTCGTTCCAGAAGCTTCCGGTTACGTGCAGTGTACGGCAGGCAGAATATATGCGATAGTGGGTGGACCGTGAACTGCACCGGCAAGACGAGGCAGAGGAGGGCGCCGGGGGAGGGAGAGGAGCGCGTGGCCGGCGGGCGATCGGGGCGGCGCTGCGCTGCGCACCTCTGCTCCGCTCGCGGTGTGGCCCGCCGCCGCCGCCGCCGCCGCCGCCGCCGCCGCCGCCGCCGCCTGCGCTCGCCGCATGTCTGCCGCAGATCTTATCGCTGACTCGACTTGCCTTTTGTCCTCGCAGGCGCGCGCAGATATGATTCACGCGAAACGTGCCCGCGTGAGCTCATGTGCCGTCTCGCCACTGACTCACGCCAGGGACGGCGACGTGGCGTCCGCTGGAACGCCGAGCTCTCCGATCCTCTGACGATACCCACGCAGATAAATTGGCCAGATTGGCTGCCTTTCGCCACACACTGTCGTGTGCTGTGAGAAGTCTTCTCTGCAAGATGAGCTGATCACCTAATACTATGGATACCGGAACTCCTTTACCTGGAAGACGGGTGGACGTGTTGACACGATGGTCTTCCGCATTTCCAATAAGCCGTATGTTCATTAGTAAAAAAATACGAGGGCTATTCGGCAAGCAAAGTCAGCTCGGTCACTAAATGAAAACAGTAGTGAAAATCCTATGAAAGTTTGCGTAGATGTGTTGGACAGTTTTCCCGTCGATGGCGTCACGTCGCTGTTTTCGTTTCTCAGAGCACAGTGACCACGTAAAGATGCGTAAAACAATAGTGTCTCCTGACAAGTATGAGCGCCTGAGAGAGATTTCGCCCGATTTCATGCAGCCCACACAACGTAACTGTCATGCATTTTCTTTTTCTTGCCGTTCTCGGCCGCACATTGCAGGAGAAATGAGGACGATCCTGCAGCATTTTCGACGGGAAGTGTTTGATCGTCCAACCTACGGTAGCCCAAACTTGGCTCTCTCTGATTTTCATGTCTGTTCAGATGAAAATCTGGCTACGAAGACAATATTCTGGCACAGACAACAAGCTGTAGGTCAGTGTAGAAAATAGGCTGAAAACACAGCTAGCTGCCTTCAATGACGAGGGTGTTGGATAGCTGGTACAATGCTATGGCAAATGTCTCAGTCGGAGCGGCGACTATGTGGAGAAGTAGCTTTGCGGTGTAGCTAACTGTAGCAAATAAAACATTTTTGATTTTCTCTATGGGTTCCATTTCGCGACCGATCGGACGTTACTTTTCGAATACCTTACGAATCTAAGAAAACCTCTGAAAATCTGAACCAGGATTGTCTCTCAAGTGTCTGAGATCATCTGCAACTACATACCCGGGAAGATATTGTACAGTGCAGTACGCCTCGGTGAATGCGCGGTCAGATTTTCGACGCCGGTTCACGTGTCCATCTAATAAGAACTTAAAACGCTGGAACAGTGCCATAGAATCCGATTTAATTTACAGGTGCACTGCATTTTCCCAGAATCCTTCCAACACATTAAGCCTTTCATTCGCCTTCCCTAAGACTGGTTTTACGTTATCGTCTCACTTCATACTGCTTCTTAGGATTACACCTGAATATAAGGAACAGTCAAGTGAAAATGAGACATGAAAACAAGTAAGTGAACTGTTTATTGCTTCAAAAGTAATCACCATAACTGTTAATAAATTTATCCCATTCTGAAAGATGGTCAGTGCCTTCATGAAAAATTGTTCGCGAATATCTACGGAACCAAAACTGTACCCAGGCCTGCACCTGCAAAGCGACGCTCAAAAATGTCTTTCTTCAGACCTTCAAAAATATGGAAACCGGTTAGGGACGATCGGGACTGCATGAAGAATATTTAAGGGCATCCCAGCGAAACTTCTACAGACTATTCGAAGCCACCTTGTCAATATGTGAACGGGCATTATTACCCTGCAACAGAATGATGCCGTCCATCAACATTCCTGACTTGATGGTGCGATTAAATTTTTGTAAGCTACTTCGTTCCGTGTGCGTTAATTGTCACACCGTGTTTCAGATGCTCAATGAGCAGCGGTCCCTTGCAGTCAAAGAAAAAGGTTCATCAAGACATTACGTGCCTATCGTTTCGACTACGCTGCAGAAATTTTGATATTTGTGGTCAGTTCCTATGGGACAAAACTTCTGAGGTCATCGGTGCCTAGGCTTACACATTACTTAATCTAACTTAAATTAAATTACGCTAAGGATAACACACACACCCATGCCGCGCGAATCGTGGCAAGGCGCCTCAAACCGCTCGGTTACTCCCGCGCGGCTACGCTGCAGAAGTTCCGCTGGGAAGCCGTTACATATAATTCATACCGTCCTGATATCTCCCACGACGTTTTCACATTTTTGGAGAGCTGAAGAAAGACATTCGTGGCAGCCGATTTGCTTCAGACGAAGAAGTACACGCCTGGGTACAGTCATGGTTCTGTTGGCAAGCGTAAACAGTTTTCCTTGATGGCGTTGACCGTCTTGTGTCACATTGGGATAAATGTATCAAAAGTTACGGAGATTACTTTAGAAATGAAGAGTTTACTTACATTCTACCATCTGTCTCATTTTTTACTGTCCCTTATATTCACACGTTTTGCTGAATTCAAGATGTTCACCATTAATCCTCTACTCAGATAGTATACTGCTTTTCCGGTTTGTTATAGGCATTGTCTCATATTTATCCACATTCAAAGAGAGCATCTACCAAGTGGAAGTCTTGTCCTAGTCTTTCCGCAGTTCCTTACGATCATCGAAGGACGATACTTTTCTGTACCCAGTAGCATCGACAGAGACCAGTTTTATAGTGCTGCTGACGCTATCTGAGAAATCATTTGTCTATATCAAAATATGAGTGTTCCTATTACGCTTCCTTGGTGCATAAACTGTTCTTGACCTTGCAGTAATACTGGGTTCCGCAAATAAATGTTCCTCGACTCAAACGCATATTCGAAAAGATATTCCGTATGGTTGTATTTTAGCGCTCTCGACTTGACGTATTCTCGAAAGCCTTTCAGAAAACGAAGAGAACGGTATCTAGCTGTTCACCTGCATTTACTGTTTGCAAGATGTAATCTATGTTACGGAACACGTCAAACTTCACACCTACATCTTTACTCTGTAAGGCAGCTTGTGGCGCGTGCCTTGCCTCGTCGCATCTTCGATCGTGAGCTTTTATGCAACTGAGTAGACACCTTGTCCAGCGCACGACGTCTGCAAATGCCGTTGCGGCCGCCCCAGCACACAGGCATCCTTCGCCGCGGCGGCAGATCGTTAATACGGTGTCCACGGGCCGGCGGCAGGCGGCACTCGTTACCGTCTCATCGGCATGCGAGCAGCGCAGCCGGCCTGCTGATAGCCCGGCCTTCATTTCCTGGCGGCGCCAAGGCGGCGGACGTGCTGGCGCCAGCGCACCGCGGTCAGCGCGCCGCTCGTCATCCAGAGGACCACCAGGGGCTGGCAGCGCGGGCGGTACTCGCTCTGCTCTCTCCCTCCTCACCACTCTAACCACTCTACTCGTCTCTTCACATCAGTCACTGCGTTGGTTCGTCACACGTACTCTGTCTGGCAAGTAAGTGAAGCACGCACAAGACATGATCTGATACTAAGGTAACTTTCTGCACGTACACACCACTGGAGGGTATGTAAATGATAAGAGCTGCAATTCTCAGTCACAGGTAAAATACATTATTGTTGCTCGTGTTCAGTGTTATTACCAAGCGAGGAAGTGTTTACAGGATGATTCAGCTGCCCTAGCGATAGGTTCTATGCAACCTGCAACACTTTCAAAAACCATGTACGAGATTTTCGTATTCTCTCGCTCGCTATGCACGAACTATTGGCTCTACAGAAGAAAACGAACACGACCTCTTTGCGAGACATCAAATTTAGTTAAATTTTGTACTGGGATACGTTTTTGCTGGAAGACATGATTTTGGAGTTATTCAATAAAAGCGTGTTTGAAGGCAATTTTTCTATCTCTTGAATATTTCTTGAATATGTATTTCAATACTTCAAAAACTACGGCCTCTGGCGGAAACATACCCCAGTACAAAATTCAACTACATTAAATTTCGTTCAGAAGTTCTGTAGGACTAATAGTTTGTGTGTAGCGAGCGAAAGAACATGAAAATTTTGCACGTGGTATTTGAAGGTGATGAGAATTGCATAAGACCCATAAGTAGGGGCAGCTGTCACCATTTGTAAGTGGCGTGTACAGTGTCGGATGATGAGTCATCGCTGTGTAGGATATTCAGTTGCTCCATATTCATGTGAGACAGCAATACCAACACCTGATACGCTTTTCAAGAGGCCTCATTATGGGACTCCATTTGGCTGACTGGTCTATTCGTACAATTTGTGGAACATTCGGATCCGACAGAAGTCTGGTGTCGGGCTGCATAGGGACGTGAGAGCAAGCATACAGGTCCTCAAGTCTCTGGTACACCACATCTTACAACCTCATATTGTGAAACAAGCACGTCGTAACTTCTCCACACCTGCTCCTGCCATCCATACCAAATAATGGAGTTACTGCAACATTTTGTGTCATCGCACGGCATTGGTTGGAGACCAACAGGAGCTGCGTTAGTCAATTGCCGTCCCATGTGCAGGCTGAGGTTAACACCACAACACAAATGGTTGGATTTGGAGTCGCGCCTTGACCGGGAAGCGTGGGCTGATGTTGAATCGCACCATACTGTGTTCAATGATGAATCATGTCCTGCAGTGCCCAGGATAAACAGAGTCGGCGAATATAATGGCGACCTGTCGAAAGGTTCCATTCTTCCAGTGTTTGGAGAGGTATATCGGTGTTACTACCGGGGAGCCATCGGGTACGGTTTCAAGTCACTGCTGGTAGTGACTGACGGAGCACTAATGGCACAACGGCAAGTCACTGACACCCTGCGTCCTCATATGTTAACTCCCATGTGACAGTATCGTGGTGGCATTTTTCAGCAAGACAACAATCGTCCAAACATCGCACGTGTCTACAGTAAGTGTCTACGTGATGCTGAGGTAATCCCGTGGCCAGCAAGATCCACAGACCTGTTTCCCACAGAGCATGTGTTGAGACTAGCTCGGACTTCAACTGCATCCCACTGCCAGTATGCAGGACATCAAGAACCAGTTACGAAAATTATGGGCCAACTTATATCAGGAGAGTATACAATGCCTTTATGACACGCTTCCCAAATGTATCAGTGTATGCATCCAGGCCATACTGATAAACGGGATCATATTGCCAAGTTCTTCCTAAATCTGAATCGATGTTGTAACCAGTGAAATAACATCAGACAAGTTTCATATGCATTTCCTCCTCTCCTTCTTGGTGCTTCACTTCTTCTCACATAGTTTACGCCAGTGGAAAAATGCTTTTATCCGAGCGCAATAAAGGCTAATGTGGTCCTGTTTAAAATACTCTGAAAAGTAGGGGACCTGGTTTATTCTACTTTTCCTCAGCGCCTTTAAAAATGTTCCCAAAATTTGGGCGTGCGAACACATTCGCGCTCTATTTAACACGCAACTCACAATTCGCTCACACAAACTCACCTAACTGTAACTCAGTCACGCCCACTAGTACATCGCTGTAAGTCGTTCGTATCCACCACTCACGCTTGCCCATTGCCACTCACTCGTTCAGCCCAACTTATTCTCATTATATTTTCGTGTCTCTCTCACATTCCCCTGCCTCGAAACCACAGTCTCCTGCGTTCTGTCCTGCTACTACTACTACTACTACTACTACTACTACTACAGTTTCTCTCAAGGCCCCAGTCTCCCTCTTGCTCTCACTTGTTGCTACTATCTCATTATTCCTTTCCACTGCTGCAGTGTTTTCTCTCTGTCACTAGCTCTGTCTTTCTCGTTGTCATTGTAATAGACTCTGTCCCTCATTACAACAGCTCTCACCATTTCCATCTTTGTTTGTTTTTATTCGTCTCTCACAGGCACTGTCTCCTTCACTCTTTTCCTGGCACTGTTCTGTCACTGTCAACAAAGTTCCGCTACCACTGTGTCCCTCTCTTTCACTCACACAGGACCATTGTCTCTTTTGCTCTTTCTATACCACACACATTGTGTACAATCTTGCAGTATTTATTACTTTTCCATCTCTTTCCCACTGCCGCTGTCTCCTTCTCTCACACCATGAAAAAGGCAAATATGATAATTTTTGGGAAAAGTTTTAAGGGTTCTGAGGAAGACGGAATGAGGGAGCTGCTTCCCAATTTTTCAGTCGGAGTCTTTTAACACAGGATCACTTAAGCCCTTTTCGCACTCTGATAGGAGCATTTTTCAACTGGTTCCCTTCTTTCCCCTGATATAGCAGGGCACGTCACTCATATGAAAAGAACTTCATGGGTCAGCGTAATTTTGATAGTTATCTTACTTGAAACTGAAATAAGCAAAAGTAATTTTACTCCTCAGACCGGAATGTAAGTGCACAAAAATTTTGCATGTGCTGCAGTATTACAAATGGGGTTCCCAGAACCCTACTGATGATAACGGAGACACTTTACAGCACATCTCGCTCTGATACGTCACTTTAGAAACTACGTTTTCACTTCATACCGGTTTTTAAGTGCGTATTTTACGAGTACAATTTTGAACCTCTCTATCTCGGGAAAGGATAAAGATATCATCAAGATTTTCAAGATTGCCCTTAATCGCAATCTTGTGAGTATATCGGAAAAATTACAGCCATTTTCAGTGCGTAGCCGTCTTGGAATCCGCGGCTAGGATTTGGTTCCTAAAAACGATGTTTTTCGGATTTTCGCAGGAACATCCATGAGTTAAATGGTGCCTCCGTAAGCAGCTTAAGGCACACCGTAGACTACATCTAATGCAAAAAGAACCAACCCATTTGCCTAAGCTGGAGGAAGAGTGAAATATTCAAACTTTGAGCTGCACTGTAGGATAGTTACAGTTAGATGGCCTTTCCGATGGGTATACAGATGATCCCTGCCGGAAACGCTATCCAAAACACTTGATCTACCTTTCTATCGCCAACAGAACCCAAAGTACGAGCCGCAGGAAAATCCCGTTTTTAGGCGCAACGTTCTGTCGCCATGCGTAGCAACAAATTTAGCGAGGCGTTAAAGTGTTCAAAGACATCGCTCTTCGAGAGGAACAGGTTTCAGACACCAGTCCGGTCATTCTGCTTTCCGTCGCTCTTAGTCTCCTGTGTGGCCTGAGTAAATATTGGGACTGTGATTGAGAAAGTTGCCGGCCGATTCTCTTCCCCCTCCATTTACGTCTACATCCATGCTCCACAAGCCACTTTACGGTGTGGGCAGAGCAGCTGTTCCCAACGTGGGAGTATTTACCCCATTACGGGAAAAACGTTATTTTCTCAGGGGTAAAAACAAAAGGGTTCAACTTTATTTCAGTCATAAACTAAATTATTTTTTATAGTAGATTGCTATTGTCGCTACTTCATAAGACTGTAATGCTGATAATAAAAGCTACCAATACGTCCTTTTTTTTCAAATACTAACTTTAACATGTGATATAATGTGCTGCGGCCACACTTTGTTTGACAAATGTCTGGACATCATCTTCTCACACAATACATTCCCTACGCACATACTTTGTACCATGCACCTATAACAGTGAAATTGAGACATCTAAATCACATATGCTTAGATATCTCATCAAAATGCCTTCTGCTTATGGAATTCTACGATCAAATGGTTTACAGATAGGTGACATAGTTATTGTACAGATATTTTAAGTTGTTTGGTTTTAAATGGAGCGCAAAGTGTGGATGAAACAATTGTTGGTAGGGATGAGAAATGGTGATTAGTTACATGTCGGTAACGTCATTGTGAGAAGCTTTCTTTTTTTGAGGAGTTGTAGGTAACACTCATGATGCACTGAGAATTGTTTCATCACACTGTAAATAAATCTTCCGTGAATTTAAAAATTAAACTGTTCAAAGAAAAGTGTTTTCCTTTCTAAAGATTAATAATCAATTTTGATGATCGGAGTTGATGTAAAAGAAGTGTAGGGAGGGGGGGGGGAGGTTACTAGTTGACATCTGATTACACTCAGGGGTAATGGTACACCGTTCCCTTAGCTGGTGTTGTTTGGGAAGGACGACTCTGACCAAGCGTCCGTATGAGCTCTAATTCATCTGATTTTCTCGTCGCGAGACGTTTGTTAGCTCACTCTTCCTAGAACGCACGCATCTGAAATTTTAACAGTGAACTTCTCCGTGATGTCTTGCAGCTGCAGTTTCTGGACTTTGATGAGCATCTCCGTAATGCTCCCGCGCTTACTAAGCGGAACTCTTGGCGAAACGAGCCGTCGTTCTTTGGAGTTTCTCGCCTTCTCTTTTAATCCTGTCTTGTAATGGTTCCAGAACGACGACCAGTACTCGGGAATCGGTAGAGTGAATGTTTCGTAAGCAATTTCCTTCGTGACTGAATCACATTTCCTGGGGATTCTTCCAACGTATCTCAGCCTGTCATCGTTTTCTCGGCAGCTGCTTTTATGTGACGCTCTGGTCTACGATCACGTCGGCACGGAGGTTACTCCTAGCAATTATACAGTTGTTACAGTTTACAGTGATGTACCGCCAATGGTGTTAACCAACACTATTCGAAGCAGATTATGCGCAATATATTACGCTTATTGACGACTCAAGTCAACTGCCAGACCATGCTCGGTTCTGTGATAGACTACCTCCTACAGAAGAGACCAGAGTCCGCGAATCGCCCTGACGGAGCTTAAAATGTTACCCACTCGATAATTTACAAACTCTGTAAACAGCACGACCTATACCACTGCGTTGTCCATCAAAGTATTAGTCTATTTCTCAAGACCTCGACGGCAGCGGGATGCTCAACTCCAATCTCTTTTCTTTCTCATATTTTGATAAACTGGAGGTTATAAGGAACAGCAAACAAGTTCAGAAGGAATGAAGGCTAGACATATGCATCTTGGCGACATCGAGGCCATGAGAGAAGGAACACAAGCTTAATTGTAGAAGGAAAGAAAAGGAGGAGAGGGATGAGGAGGACGGAGACCTGAGGCCGAATATGTGTAGACAATCAATGTGAGTGCTCCATACTGTTCTTCCTCAAACAGTTCCTCATCTTGCATCGCCCTTAGTATCTCGTCACATAAATGAAATACTTGCAGTTTTATCATAAATCTAATACAATATGCAATATACCAGGTATGTTCGTCACAATTGTCCAGGAAACAGAAACGTTCATTGAGCTCCCTCATCATTGCTGCTACCCGCCTCCGAACCTGCCACCCGCAGATTCACGTTTGATCCAGTACCATGAAACATTTAAGAAAAGGCGAGGCACTTCCTGGTATCATTACACAGAATAATTCAATATTTTCTTCACTGTTCCAAGTATTAGTATCGCCTCTTTTTTCCCTTTGCGCCAGCCGGTATGGCCGAGCGGTTCTAGGCGCTTCAGTCTGGAACCGCGCGACCACTACGGTCGCAGGTTCGAATCCTGCCTCAGGCATGGATGTGTGTGATGTCCTTAGGTTAGTTAGGTTTAAGTAGTTCTAAGTTCTAGGGGACTGATGACTTCCGATGTTAAGTCCCATAGTGCTCAGAGCCATTTTTTCCCCTTTTTCCTTATCTTTCGAGGCAATAAGCCCATTTTACAAATTTTCTTTCTTCCCTATCTCGTGTATTTTTGTGGCTTTCTTCTGCAGACTTGTAGTTGAAATCCAAGCACATTTTAACAATCGTGATACTTCATTATTATTATTATTATTATTATTCAGTCTTCAATGTGGATATTAATAATATTACTCCTTTATGTGGCTGTCATCATAATTTCTCCTTTTTCATATTACCAAAGTTTGTGAGGGGCGTCGCCTGGTTGAATATAAAAGGGACATATTGGTCTAAAACTTACCACGTAAAGTAAAGGCATACATTAATTTCTGCTCCACCTCGACCTGATCAAACAAAATTAGCAGAGAAGGCTGTACAGACAAGAATCTTTCATGAAATTTTGTAACACTGAACACTCATTAACAGCGTTAAAGTCGGGGGCGTCTAAACAGTTGATTAATTTAAATAACACGTAAGTCCTCGTTATAGCTGACAATTAATATGCTCAGTTGGTCAAAGAGACTAGGAAATCCACGAAGTCGTTTGTAAATAGATAGAAAAGGCTTGAAAATAAACTGCCTTTGGATGTTATTCAATCATCTACCGGATCACAAGGAGCTTAACGTTACCAAAAGAAGGACGAACAACTTTCTGCTTGGGAAGGCAGTCCCCGTTTGCAGTTACGTAACTCTGCTACCGATATATATCTAGCAATGACGGGAGCATACCAGCTTCTGACCATACCAATCAATACTGCCGGCAAAATTTCAAAGAGTGGAAATAACAAGGACTACATTGAAAACTTGAATCTTTACATCCACATCTTTCCATCTGACAAATGCAATTAGCACGAACAACTGTATTAATAATAAAATCTGACTGTTACAAACCATATGGGTTTAAAAAAGATTTAGATTTAATCTGTGAAGAAATTCTGCATTATCATTATTAATAAACTGAAGAATTAGGAAAACATGGGATACTTTCATAGAACAATGAAAAATGAAACGAGATGTTTGTCCTAGTAAGAAAAGTTGCAGAAATGTATATAGAGAGGGGAATAGTGAAAAATCAGTAAAGAAATGTAGATAATAGGAAAGGGTAAAGCAAGGGTATTTTTTATCGCCTCCAAAGTCTGTTCGATATTTTGACGAATTACTGAAGAACTCAGTCATTCAGAACATATTTAACAGCGGAAACGAAGAATTTGTAAACGTTCTACTTACAGACGATTCTCTTTTGCTATGAGAAAGACAGTGGCGCTTGGAACTAGTAAACAAAACAGGTATTTCGCTTGACCAAAACAAAATCATAAGGAAAAGGTGAAAAATAAAGTAATAACCACATACAAATAAAAACTTACACAGATGCAACGAAGAAAAAGAGAGGAAGGTCTGCTAACTAGGTGATATGGAGTATGAGCAAAGTCTGGCACCCTGGTACAAGATAATGAGCAAATTCTTATTTCAGAAAGAAATTACCTGACCTGGTTCAGTTTAAACAAGTGACCTACGTACAGGATTTAGCACTTTAACGGTAAATTATCGGTGCTGTAGAATCTACTTTAACCGACTCCTCATTTTGTTGTGTCAAAACTTCCATGTTGATTGCAGTTAGAAAATAAATTTTCTCAGTTATCTGCTAGCCAGTCAACAACAACGCAAGAGCAATGATTAAAGCTTGAAAATATCTCTCATCACAGCAACATAATTCTGTATTGCCGCATCATAAACTTTTCTTTCGTGGACCTTGGATATAACTTGCTCAATATCAACAGAGGCTCCGTGCAGTGATCCAGAACTGCAGGTTTTCAAATATTTAAGACATTCCGATATTTCTCCAGTGAACGTAAGTCTATCGCAGTACTTCGTTGCGGGGAACAGAAACTAGGGATACGTTCTCACAGAGTTACTCTCGTACAATTCTACTTCAAATGAAGAGCGAATCGTCGAGTACTCGATTAAAAATCTTCCTTCCTACATTTTATTTTATCATCTCTGCTTTTCTTCTTCTTGTTGTACGCCGCGAGGGATTAGCCGAGAGGTCTAAGGCGCTTTAGTCGTGAACTGTGCGGCTGGTCCCGGCGGAGGTTCGAGTCCTCCCTCGGGCATGGGTGTGTGTGTTTGCCCTTAGGATAATTTAGGTTAAGTAGTGTGTAAGCTTAGGGACTGATGTCCTTAGCAGTTAAGTCCTATAAGATTTCGCACACATTTGAACTTTTTTGAGTGGTCGGTAATGAAACGGGTGGCACCACAAGGACGAGCTACCTGATTTTTTTTCTTGTCGAACCAAGCACCATTCTTCATTCAAATTTGATCAGCACATCAGTCACTGACAATGTGATTCACTGCAGTTCATTTTGGTTTGATCGGCTCGTCAGCCACAGACAATGTGAGTTTGACCATGCATGTAACGAACATTTTGCTCAACGGATGTCGTCCATGACCAATAGCATCTGAAGATAGCCATTGTAGGCTGAAACTGGTTATGATTCTATGGCAGAATGTGACTGTGTCTGAAATAAGCAATACCTCACAACGTGAGTCACTGTTGTTCATTTTGGTTCCATCAGCTTATTTTCATTAGTTCCCATTAACCATTCGACAAACCTCGCACTTGAAATTATCGAAAATTTGAATTCGCGGGATGGGCAAAGATTAACACCTTCTTCAACGATTCTTCAAATAAACTGTTACGTCTTTTTGCAGACCTGTAGCTTCGAGAAACCTGGTGATATTCTCAAAACATGAATACAGCAAGAATATTCTATGGACATATTTAAACTTTTCTTGATTTCGTACGTGCTATGTCTGACGTCGTAATGCACGTGCTCCTACTGCGAAGTGCGGGTCAAATTACGCGACATCTTGCGCTACTGGTTATCAAGTAAAAATTTATCAGCGGATCCGGCTTCATTCTTTTCGATGCTACACTTGTGTGTTGCCTGACAGTGTCAGCCACAGCATTCAGTATTATGAATCTCCTTGGCAACCGACTAAACGCGTATAACGGAAAAACCAACCCATCAGATACCTGGTTCAAAATACATATATATATATATATATATATATATATATATATATATATATATATATATAAAGACGATGTTCCGAGTTCGATTCCAGGTCTGACTTATAGTTTTAATATGGTACGAAGGTTCAAAACGGCTTCACATGGTTTCGGAGTGAAAGATTAAGTTTGGAAAAGTGAACCCCTAACCCACGAAGTCTTATGCGCACGGCGTTAAATCCGCTAAAATCCAAGTCTTCCCTCGCTGAGCTAGTATTACGTCTCAATGCGCGGTTGTCGATCGTCGGAAGCAAATGCAAGAAAAATCATTTTTCGAAATGAAATGTAAATTAACTGATTACTTGATGATGAGAAGTCTTTTCAGGTTATCAGCCGAGTCAAGGCGTCGTCCTGTGTCAGCGTTTCAACAAGTTTCCTACTTGTCATCTTCAGGCGATGATGGCGAGTAGGAAACTTGTTGAAACGCTGCCACAGAACGACGCCTTGTCTCGGCTGATAACCCGAGAAGACTTCATCATCGAGATTCACTGAGAAAGTCTAAATTCGCATATAACTAATTACTTCACCGAACGCTCATATGAACGATCTCAGAAACTGTATGCTGTAGTATAGCCGCTAGACTTTTCGCTGGAAACATATTCAGTAAATTTTGCTTGTGTACCAAGTCGAGATGTATTGTGAAAATCTATATTTCGGTTACTGCTGCATATAGTCCGCATAAAGGTGAACTACATGAATGCCTGCGATAGTAGCGATCTTGCAAAATTTTCAGTGTAAATCATGATCAGACACACAGCAAGAATTTTATTAAATACTCTTAAGAAATTTCATTTTCTGTTTAAAGCTCGAAATTAACGTAAATCACCAAACAACAACGCTTCATAATAAAGGCATAAATTGAAACTTCCTAACGGATTAAAACTGTGTGCCGACCGAGACTCGAACTCGGGACCTTTGCATTTCGCGGGCAATTGCTCTAGCACTCCTGGAAAAAAGGATATTGAGGAGACATGGCTTAGCCACAGCCTGGGGAATGTTCCCGAATGAGGTATTCACTCTGCAGCGGAGTGAAAATGTCATTAAGGCAGATATTGGTATTGTCAGTTCGGTGCTCAGTTGACCATTATTCTCAGAGTTCTCGAGCAAAGAGAGACATCAGTAGAAATGCTCATGGTAGCTGTGGCTATCCAGATCCCAAGTGCTGACGCTGGCCTACGCAGCACGCTTGTCATGTAACAGCTTGTTGTTGATCTTTCTCGATACACGTGTGTTGATGGCTTCAGCGACGAGTAACAGAAAAATTCTCAGAAGAACCAGAGTTTGAACCCCGAACCTTTGAATTTGCAGTCTGTTTTTTACCCAGTCAGCCACGAGGAATGAATGCATATTGAATATAAAAAACAAGAAAAGGAGAGTACGTAGCATATGATAACGATGACGTCCAGGTATGGTGTGTATTGTATCTTATTGACCAATCACGGAACTGCAGTTTTAGAAAATAATGACGCCTCTCTGGCGAGGATAATGTTATCGTTCAAATGGCTCTGAGCACTCTGGGACTTAACATCTGAGGTCATCAGTCCCATAGAACTTAGAACTACTTAAACCCAATTAACCTAAGCACAGTACACACATCCATGCCCGAGGCAGGATTCAAACCTGCCACCGTAGCAGCAGCGCGGTTCCGGACTGAAGCGTCTAGAACCGCTCGGCCACAACGGCCGGCGAGGATAATGTTAAGTTCTGAGGTCAAACAGAGGTTGATTCATGTTTATAACCTTGACCAAGTCAAACCTGAGTCACTTTCTCGTATCTTTTGGGACATCTGTACATTTCTCTGGTAGCGCCAGTCTCAAGAGAAATACCAGTAAAATCGCCGCTCTCACGATCGGTCATCAGCAAAAGAAACAACGTCCAACGAATCGATCATCAGCAAAAGACACTGCGTCCTGCAGCATGTTTCTCCTATGGCAAGAAGTAGCGACAGCTACGAATGTCAATAGGACCGAGGTACATAAAGGAACTCATTGTTATATTATAATGAATCAGGAAAAATTTGTAAAACAAAACATATACTCACAAACAAAAATTGTGCAAGCAGATTCCGTATTTAGTCTCGTGTGGAGAAGCAGAAGATAGTTGAATAAATAAGCAATGAAATCGACATGCAAGTCATCGAAGGGGCATAAAACCGAAATGGTTGTAAAGAGCTGGGAGATGGAGGACTTTTTTTAGCGTCATATTCAGCATAACAGATCTAGAACAATGTGTTTTGGTGGTGAATGCTTGTTTCGAAACGATCGACATTGATGAACTGCCCGTGTTCAGTAAGTTCGCTGAGAAAACGAGTTCTTAATATATGTGGCCATGATTTCATTCACTGACATGTACTCAGCAGTTAAACATCTCTTCAAGTCATTTTGTTTCGCTTTTAATCTGCACTATGCCACGGACCAATGCTAACTAGCACTGAGAGCAGGGATGCAGCGACTTGCCACCTGGTAAAACCCAGAATGAAAGAAAACAGTGCAGTTTCTATAGGCTACCATAGTCCTACACGCTCCGATTCTCCGCTCAGTATGTAAGAGGCTCACTTGCAGTTTACTTATATTCCCGAGAATTCAATATCAGGGCACATAATTTGAGAACGTCACAAGTGACATGTCAAAGTCAGAATAAGAACTTTCGTTTTGTTTCTTATCTCTATCTTTTTTTCAACGTAACTTTGTTGACGTTTTTTGAATTCGTCTTGTCTCTTCTGGTCGCACGCCATGTGTCTACAATTCCCTCCCCCTCCCTCTCCCAATAGCTCTCTGTCCACCGAGAAACTAACTTCTCCTGGATACTTTAGTATGGATTGTCCAGAACTGCCCCTCTTTAGCATGGTAGGCCACACGTTTCTTTCCTCGCATGTTTCTAACAGTGAACATTACTTTCGTTCTTTATCCATCCAGTAAATATTTAACACATTTCTGCATTCGTAGATTTTAAATACTTCCCTTTTTTATCCTGTTATTTTCATACAGTGCACTCGTCATTCAGCGCAATGCTGTGCTCCAGACTCACAATTTTGTGAAATTGCCTACTACATTTTCCTTAATTATTTCATTCTATCACAGCTCTTTCGTTCCGCGGCTCGTCTGTGTTTTGAAAGCAATATCTGAAGACTTTCCTACTGGCTTGCTAGGCCTAACGCAAGAAAGAATTTTCTGTTGGGGTTGTCTCCCTTAGCCTTTGGAATTTCTCCTCTACCACATGGCAATGGTTTCCTTCTCATTTAATCCCCAGAAAGGAGGGTTGCCTCCTCTGCCAGCTTCACCGTTCCAAAGTCTTTCTTCTCCGCTGTCGCTGCCGTTAAGGTGTTCACCCGTAACCCTGGGACATTAGAAAGGACCTTAAACAAGAAAGTATGGAAGAAGAAATCGAAAAGAAGAGATTAAGATGGTATGGTGATGTTAAGAGGATGCGTGGGCAGAGACTTCCCAAAATTATGGAAGAACTAAAGATGGATGGAAAAAGACTTAGAGAGCGCCCAAGAACACGGTGGAAAACGGTAGTGAGAATATCTGTGGAAAGGAGAGGTGTGACCTAGCAGCAAGTCGAGGAAGAAAAGTGGTGGGATGACCGAGCTAAATGGAGAGGACTCGTCAGCACCCGGACCCGGCAGTAGCTGGAGCGGGATCCGGATACGTACAGCTCTGTCGTTGAAATAAGCTTTCTTTGCTGTTTCGGTTTGCTTTTGATGTCATTCTTACTTCGATTATATTTTATAATTTTCTTCCTTCACATGGGAATTGTTTCACTGCTGCTACTTTTAAATATTCCAGCTCTGATACACGATCGCGCACCGTTCTTTTCACTTTAGCAGACCTATTACGCAGCACATCCACCTTTATCTGCTTTAAAAATTCTAATCTTTGTTTGCACCTACAATTCCCTCCCCTTTCAAACATACCCAAGATGTGTGGTACAAAGACTCTTCGATTAGAAAGTAACTCTTACCTTACAAACTTAGGTAACAGAAGTTACGCGAATCTTTTCAGTGATATCTATTCACCTTTAGATATCGTTGTACCTCTGTTCGTCTTTGATTATAGTGTATTAGAATGTTGTCCTCAGTGTCGGACATGGTTCATCGAACTATAACTTTAACAGTAGTAGCAACGAAGTGGTACCTTGCACTGAAACCTTCTTACCATGGCAATTTCTATCTTTATTTTAATTACTCCTACTTGGTTGCTGTAGGTACTCCTAATTACTCACATGACTGCATAATTTATCCTCGTTATGATCTCATTTACGAAAATCCTATTCCATCTTACATTGGAGAATGTTATTTACTATTAAGAATGCCTTTTGTTACCTGTAACTATGTACGTTGGTGTTACTTGAATTGGGCGCATCTCAGCACGAACTGCAGCCACACTACCGGTGAAGACGTAAAGGAAGCTTTGTTGAATACTCCAAAGTACGGTAGCATAACAGAGATGTGATTGGGGGAATGCGCTGACTAAATTTTTGTTCTCGACCACTATAAACGAGTCTGCTCAGGTCCTTGTCCATTTTCAGTCTATGGATTATTACTCAGGGTAACGTAGCAATGGAGAACACCTCACAACGGAGTCAGGAAAAAGTCGCATTCCAACCGCCAAGAGTTGCTGATTAACGACACTTTATTTACAACCAATCCCTATCTTCACGTATCCTACAATTATTTCGAACAGTTTACACGTCGATATTAAAATCCCGGGCTCAAGTAACAGAAAGACCGTCCCGCGTCAATGCAGTCAACAGTAAAATATATTATGTACTCAATGGCAAAACGTAGCAATACTGTTAATCATCATCTACTATTACAATCGGTGTCCACCATTTCGTTTGGGGTCACTCCATATACTGGCAGTGACACAGGATGACTTCTGACTCTGCAGTTTTAATACTGCTGTGTAGACTGTTCCGAATAATTTTAAGATATCTGAAGATGATGTGAAGATCGAAACCGGTTGAAAATAAGGAATTATTTAGAAACAAAAGAAATAGCTACGATCGCAAATTTATTTTCTATCTAGTTTTGGTAATCGGTTTCGCTCATTACCACCATCTTCAGACCATC
Organism: Schistocerca cancellata; assembly: GCF_023864275.1. Taxonomy (NCBI): domain Eukaryota; kingdom Metazoa; phylum Arthropoda; class Insecta; order Orthoptera; family Acrididae; genus Schistocerca; species Schistocerca cancellata. The sequence continues at coordinate 363,180,172 of NC_064631.1, forward strand.
CTCTGAAATATATGACAGTGCGTTATGTATAATATACACTTAGCAACCTTAAATTTTAACATAAAAGAAACGTTAGTTAATATATAGATCGATGCATTACCCAACTGACGAGAGGGAGCAGTGTCCAGTGCGGCTACGTGATACCAAAAGGTGTGTGTCACAGACTGGTAAGTAACTAACAAAGGCAAGGAGCCATAAAAAGGAATCTCCTCCCACCGTTTCTCACGTGATCCCTAATAACACGATCAAAATCACAAATAGCTCTTGCATTATTTCTGTGTAAAAATAAAAACCTCTAGTTATTTACGTAAGCCTAACAAAATGGTACTTAAAGTGTACTATTTTTGTATTTGCATTTAAGAAACGATTCAAAAAAGGCCTAAAGCAGCTGCCAGACTATTGGAATACTGCCGTCTGTCGTGCATGTTAACCGAAACATTCTGTTGTTTCGCTGTTGCATGGCAACTAGGACAGAAGTTCCGGGACGCCAGTGGTCGCCAGGAGACGCAAGTCAGCCTGTGCTGTTGTACAGGACCAGTGCAGCCACGCACGCCACCCAGTACGTGCGACGTGCTGTCACTGCATCGTCAAGTCACAACCAGTCCACGTGCTGTCACAGACAGCCTGCTTCATTCAAATTGCCTACAAATATTTAGCATGTTACAAGAAAATATATTAATGGCTCCAGGGAATCGTGTCATTCACACACAAAAAGTGGGTAGATAAAGATACTAATTCTATTATAACTTAAATTTTGCTAAGTATATGACCCATTCTAATATTATCTACTTCAAAGCCCTGATCTAAAGATGACTGTAACTGATGGGAAGTCACGGAGTGAAACAGAAGTGATATCTGATGTTTTCCAAGGAAATGTTGTGTGTCCACTTGTGTTCTGAGTTTATATAAAAGATTTAGAGGATGATATGAGTAGCCCTCTCAGATTCTTTGCAGATGCTGCTGCCGTAGATTATCTAGTAAACTCGTCAGAAGATCAAATGGAAATACAAAATGATTTAGACAAGTCATCTGTAGGATGTGAAAAGCGGCAAGTGACCTGGAACGATAAAATTTGTGAGGTTCTTCACACGAGAAATAAAAAAAATATGCGTTAAATTTGGGATACAGGATAAACAGCAAAAAGTTAAAGAATGTCGATTCAGTTAAATAACTATGAATTACAATTATAAACAACTTAAACTGGAACCGTCGCGAAGAAATGTTGCGGGGAAAGCGAACCAAAGACTGCGTATCAAGACTCACCAGTCGACGTGCAGGCAGGGAAATCAGGACGCGCTCAGTGTAAAGACACTTCAGCTATCAAGATATTAGCAGTAAATTTTCAGAGTGTTCGGAATAAAGTTCCTGAATTTACTCCCTCCAGGAAGCGTGTGGCGCGCAAATTATTCTCGGGACTGAGACCTGGCTGAATCCTGAGATAGGAAGTTCTGAAATATTTAGTGAGGGTTGGAATGTGTATCGGAAAGACAGATTAGACACCGTAGGAGGTGGTGTCTTCATTGCAGTTGACAAAAATATCGTGTCTACTGGGGTCGAAGTAGAGTGTGATTGTGAAGTTATCTGGACACGTTTAACAGGGCTAGGAGAAATAAATACGACCTATTCTTGAGTACTGCTCGAGAGTTTGGGATCCCTATCAGGTCGGATTGAGGGATGACATAGAAGCAATTCAGAGGCGGGCTGCTAGATTTGTTAGTGGTAGGTTTGATCATCACGCGAGTGTTACGGAAATACTTCAGGAACTCGGGTGGGAGTCTCTAGAGGAAAGGAGGCGTTCTTTTCGTGAATCGCTACTGAGGAAATTTAGAGAACCAGCATTTGAGGCTGACTGCAGTACAATTTCACTGCCGCCAACTTATATTTCGCGGAAAGACCACAAAGATAAGATAAGAGAGATTAGGGCTCGTACAGAGGCATATAGGCAGTCATTTTTCCCTCGTTCTGTTTGGGAGTGGAACAGGGAGAGAAGATGCTAGTTGTGGTACGAGGTACCCTCCGCCACGCACCGTATGTAGAACACTCAGCAAATACAACAAATCAGCTAAAGCGATTGCCTACGCCATACTTGTTGGTTTCTTCTGGAGTATTTCTACCAGTAAGGGTTTCAGTAGCAGGTACGAATGAGAAGGAAACTGAAAAAGTTCAAGTAAGTTCGCTTTGTATTATCGCGAGACGAGTTGGGGTGGCAATCATTAAGACGAAGGCGTTTTCCGATTGAGGCCAGATAATTTCAAGAAATTTCGTCTCCAACTTTCTCCTTATAATGTGAAAATACTTTGTTGACACCCACTTACATATCGAGAAACGACCAACATGATAATATAAGAGAAATCAGAGCTCGCACGTTTTTCCACGCGCTATTCGATAGTGGAGGGGATTACAGTGAAAGTGATTCTGTGAACCACTTGTCAAGAACTGAGAGTGAAGTGCAGAGACGTCATGTAACTGTGTATGTAGATACAATGACCGAAACCGGTCACCACCATTAGACACAAAATTAATTTGCAATCTCGATGCAACTTGTTATTTGTAGAAAATTGCAAATGTTGAGATGCATCACGATTTCAAAATTTAGGTTTTTCAGAAGCTTAGGAGATGTGGGGGAGCACTTGCGCATGACATACCGGAGCGCCAAAAGTCACTACCGCAGGCGACCTCCGATCAGGCGGCGGGCTGGCGGTAAGGACGGCGCCGCGGGCCTGCCGCTCGGCGCAGGGACTGTACCGGAACCTCCTCACGTTGGCTTTCGGTTAGTTCTGCTTGGATTCTACAGCGTCGGCCATCAGATTAGTCGCGCCGATTCTGTTTATGGGTTCAGCGCGATACCGAGCCAAAAAACGACTCCGGCGAGCGCAGCGCGGAGAGGCGAGTCGGTGTGCAGGGTGCGAGGAGGTAGGAGGACGGAGGGGGGAGGGGAGGGGGAACGGGCGGCAAAGGGAGGCGGGCCGCGCCGAGTGCCGCCGCCGCCGCCGACGACGCTTCAGATCGGTATTTTATTTACACCGTTTTAGTTAATAGCGCGGCTATCGCGCCGGCGATCGCGCCTCGCGGAGAACAAATACACTTTCAGCACGCCTCATTTGGACGCGGCCCTCGGATGAACTGCGCGGCTCGCTCTGTACCAGATCCTATTGCGATTACGCAGCAGAGTTAAAGAACACGCCGGGCCGGCCACGGGCGGCGGCACGGCGCGCCCAGATAGCGCCTGCCCGTTTCCGAGCCGATGCGCATCTTAAATGCCGCGGCCGCCGCCGCGCCGCACTCCAAGTGCTTTACGGTGAATTTTCGTGCGATTTCGTTCGTTTTCCCTGCCGGAACGCGACCTGCACACGCCGACGCGCCGCGGTGATTAATCCGCCGCCGGTCGTGCCGTTTCCCAAGCGGCGGCCGATCTCGCGCGCTCGCTGCAGCTGCAGCAGCCCCACTCAGTTCTCACGCTGCAGCCGGGATTTCTGCGCGAGTCGGCTCGTGCGCGCTAACGCGGAAAGGCGGCGGCTGCCAAGGACGCGGACCGGTCTCCTACTGTAACTGTTTGTCGTAAAACGTACTCTAACATTTCCGTCACTATTTCAAGTTATCTTCTTGGGGTGACAGTAATTGGATGTCCTCCAGAGGGATACAGTGCCAAATTCTGTCCAATTGGCGCGTTAGATCGTCAAAAACCGAGCTGGTTGGAGGGCCCTCTCCAGAATGTTCCAAACGTTCTCAGTTGTGGAGAGATCCGGCGGTCTTGCTGGCCAAGGCAGTGGTTGGGAAGCATGAAGATAAGCAGTAGAAATTCTTTCCGTGTGCGGGCGCGTATTATCATCGTGAAACGTAGGCCCAGGATGCGTTGCCATGAAGTACAACAAAATGGGGCGTAAAATATCATCGACGTACCGCTGTGCTGTAACGCTGTTACTCTGCCGCCCGTGTCTACCACAGGGTCCTATTGCGAAATGAAATCACACTCCTCACCATCAGTCCCGTTTGTCGGGCCGTATGGCAGGCGACAGTAAGTTTGGTATTCCATCGCTGTTTGGGGCGTCTCCAGACACGTATTCGGCCTGGAATCTCATTGAGTGTCTTCAGCGATGAGTCCTGCTTCAAAAATGGTTCAAATGGCTCTGAGAACTATGGGACTTAACAGCTGGTGTCATCAGTCCCCTAGAACTTAGAATTACTTAAACCTAACTAACCTAAGAACATCACACACATCCATGCCCGACGCAGGATTCGAACCTGCGACCGCAGCAATCGCGCGGTTCCGGACTGAAGCCTAGAACCTCTCGGCCACCGCGGTCGGCCAGTCCTGCTTCGACCTGCAGCTCGATGACCAGCGAAGACGTGTCTGAATACGCCCCAGATATCTACCGATTTCCATCCCATTTGGATAATTCCCTCGTGATGCGTCATAGTTTTAGACTGTAATTACTTTATCGTTCCTTTTGAACACACTTCCTGCTTTCCAGACCATCATAAGACAACTCAAGACTAAATAGAGAGTTTATAGCTGTAAAAAGACTGTCTTTCCAAAGACCTATGACCTTTTACAACTATATATTTGTACATAAATACAAGCATAACGAAGAACCCAAGCAAGCTATGAACAAATAAATCTTACACTGTTTTCTGCTCTACGATTGAAAGCATCAGACTGAACAGACCAAAAACGGTATGCAAGTGAGTACTGGTACAGCCTACTGTGATTATATGGACAAAATAACTCCTGGGTACGATGAATAGACCAAAAAAAGAGGGACAGAGGGGAGGATGCAGTCATTTGAATGCGGAAGGAAAACAATATTATGCTATTTACAATAAGAAAATATCCCTAGTATCTTAGGGTACCAAAGTTAGTTTCGTCTGAATGAGTCAGTATTCCCAACAACAAATCCGATAATGGTGTATATGTGCAAGGGATGGCACAGTCAGATTTCAGAGTCACCTAAACAACGACCTACACAAAGATCGCCATCTGACACCGCAGATCCTCCTGACCGCCCTTTTCTGAACTGAGAATATTCTTGCTGACTGCTCCGAATGGCCAAAAATATGAAATTACACGAGATAATACACTGAAAGTAAGCAAAGTATGCAAGCCTTCCCGTTTCAGTTTTAGAGGCAGAGGATATTATTCTTACACAAAAGATAGCAAGCAGAAAGCAGTTTCTGCACAAGTACCTGATCTTGATACTTTCAAGAAATCTTTTCATTTTCCATTATCGTGTGAAATTAAAATGGTGGCTTCACTGACTGTTTCACTATCTTGGTGTAGCTGCTGTTGTTTACACTTCCTGGATTGCTGTATGTTCCACGCTTTTGAAGCGCTGGAGATATTTATTGTGTTGCTTCATCACCACTCGTGACGACATTAATAAAAGAAAAGGTTCGTATGATTATTAAATAGGATAACTTCCAATACAATAGGAATGTGATAGTGATTTCTATCATGATTGCGAGGGTAGCTGCAACTTGTCACGTCTTCCTCCATTCTTACAGTCAAGTTGGCCTACCTAAAAAGTAAATAATAAAAAAAACTGCACTTTGTCCGTTCAGCATCGGAGCTCGCAGTTTGCAGCAGGTGTTTCAATTGCTTTGGTACCTGCAAACGTGAGCCAAACGATTATTGAATACGTTTTGATTCGTATCCTGTGAAATCTGCATTACATAACCAAGTTTAATATATTTCGATGATGACTTCGTTTAAAGAAGTCTGATCGCGCTTAACATTGTCGTACTTGAAATTGGTCAAAAACCGAAATTGTGGTTGTGCAGTAGAATAAACAATCAGTACTGCCAAATGGCGAAACTTTCATTTAAACTCGGTTGTTTGTGTTTTATAGGCACAGGTGGAAGGCTACAGAAGAATAACAGAGGTACCGCAATTGTATTCAGAATCAGCATATTAATCTCAAACACACTGAAAATAGTATAGCACCCTTTATAACGTGGGAGTGGGCATGAATCCACTATTCTGGACTACTACTGGCTCAAAGAAGCTATTCACCAGAAAAATACATAAGAAAATAACAATGGAAGTTCATTCCAGACTGTAAGGAAAATTTACAGGATGTATCGACAGAGTGAACTAATCGGAAGGAAACAAATAATCTGTTGCTGAGCCCTAAGAGCGAGAACGAGGGGGTGAGCTCACGAGTGCTTTGCTTACGACAACAGCATCGATCGACTTACAGAACGGGAAGCGAGGACGTGTTATTACAACGATCTCCGAAGTACTGCACATCTTCTAGAGATACGACCGACTGTGAGTCTCCTGAAAATGTGAGTTTAAGTTAGTGAATTCCAGCACATTTTGGAACTAAGATGGCATCAAACTTGCACGCCAATCTTCACAATTACCGAAATCAACTGACTGTGACTAGATATTGGTTCAAAGTGTCCTAGGAAGCGTGTTTGCCCCAGTCTTACTTTGTCGGTGGAGACACTATGGAGTGACTCCAGCAGTAGAAACTAGTTCCTTGCCAGTTATTTGATCAGGGACACAGTGCTGACCCTCCTGCAGCGTTTCAGGCACAATTGCAGGGAAGACTCCCTGGCTTTTAAGTTCGTCACTGTACGATGGCGCCAGCCCAATGCCTCCGCGAGAAAAAGCTCTCCTTGGGCGGATGCGTCGCGAGATAGCAAGTTTGAATGCAACAGCAACTGACTTCCATTTCGAAGAACACTTCATCTGAAAATTAGTTTTTTTGGGAGAAATTTGCTTAGCAAATTAATTATCTGCACAATCAAACCGTGATATTCATTAATTATTTCTTAACTCTTTCTTAGTAATGAGTGGGCGTTATTTAAGTTTCTTATTCACGTCGGTACATTGAAATTTCGGTCTCACAAGGGTCCCATGCCAGAAACTGCATGCATTGAGTTCTGTTGCAGTCGATAGTTTTCCGAGAGCCTTGCTGATGTTATCCCTGATGACTGCAACCTAACATATTACCGTGTGTCCCAGTGACGTTGTTTCACGTATGATTAGTCTGTCACGGCGGTTGGCGAGAGTCAGTGGAACGCATCACACAAGCACCGCGAAGTACTCGCCTGGGAAACACAAACGTCTTAAGTGGAGTGTGGTTATAACTGAAGTCCGACTACTTCAGGGGACCACCACGATAAACGAGTGATCGCAGGACAGTGAAACTTTGTGGAAACACTTTTAAGGACATGCGGAAGAAAATCCACGAATAAACCATTGAAAGAAACACTTTTAATTTCCACGGCAGAAAGAAACAGTTGTTGATTGTGTACCATTTTAAGTTGCAGGTTACAAACATTGTCCAATGTGGCGACCATCTGCATTCACTTTAGCCATGAACCACACTAGAGGTTGTTCTACCGCCGCCCGAAACAACGGTGGACCATGGAATGTTGAGCGGTCGAGACACTGCTCGTACACTGCTTGAAGACCGCACATTGCGTCCAGCATTCTCAGTCATGGCAACTTGCCGAACAAACTGTGGCGCAATTGGGCGTCGGTCTCTCCAGGAGCAATTCCGAAATTGCCAGTTAATACGAACTTCTGAATCAGGTAGTCGAACCCAGTGCGGAAACAGGACCTTTCCCTATTCCTTTAGTGCGTCGATACTAGTGAAGGGCAGCATGCTATCGCTGTTGTTTTGATAAAACAGCTTTACGAGCAAAGCTCTGCTCACCTTGCCCAGACCCGTGTTGTCTGTCTGCAGATGTAATACACACTTATACAGGATGGGGCAAATAAAAGTGGCCCGGACGAGTGGATACGACTGGACTTGAATGTGGGCATGTATCCATACAAGATTAACGGAGGAGGAAAAGACCTACAGTTACTTCCAACAGGTTGGAGCAACTACCCACACAGCTTTCCGAACCTCGGAGAAAATTTACACAATCTTCACGCCTGACAGAGTTGTTGGCAGAGTTCAGTCTGGTCGCGGCCCTAGCTGGCCAGGTCACCTGATCTGTCAGTGTGTAATTACTTTGTGTGGGGAGCCCTCACGTCTAAGGTGTTGACACTGCAGCAATTACAGCACTCCAGCCTCGATCCGCCTTCAGCATCTTGCTGGCTGTGGCCCAAAGGTGTCTAGAGAAGAATGGTGATCACTTTCAACATTGCTAGTCATATTAGTATAGTATTTCCTTTGCTGTCTTTCTTCGTACCCTGGAACTCTGTTCTCCGGGGCACTTTTATTTGCTCCACCGTGTACTTGTGTTGCAACGTATGAACATCATTCCTTTCACCTTGGGCATTCACATGGTGAATAGATTTCCGTCTGCAGTGGTTCAAGTAGGGAAAGGTTAATTATACGCAGCCGCAGATAATGTGGTAAACAACTCCAACAGGATCATCAGGCCCATTCATTTTCACCATATGTTCTGCTCGACTGTCTTCCTCGTCGAGATACACCACAAGCTAATAGCCATTCTCTAGTAACAGGCAGCTTTCGTCGCTATTCCGTCGCACACGAAATGATGAAGCCACTTTGATACAGCACAATGCTACCAACTGCACTTCCGCGAACGTGACAGCTCGGACGACTCCTTGTAACTGTTCTTGAAAGGGATTGTTCAGCACTGTGAGAGAATCTCCTAGTATCGCGGCCTACTGGCTGACAGCAGTTGATGTCCCCTGATACGTCAGGTCCGACATTGTTCTAAAGTCGCTTGTCAAGTAACCTCTGTCAGTAACTTCTCGCATATACGTGGCTGGAATGCAGAGACGGATATGAACATCTCGCTGCTTCCTAAAAATTGCCGAAATGTGGAGCGAACCTAAAGGACGCTGTCAATAGGACTCATAGAGAAGAACCGTCTCGTTAGGTGAGCGGGCAAACTGGCAGCCACGCAGCGGTGGCGGAGGCGGGAGCGCGGTTCAAGAGGAGGTGGTGGCGGTAGTTGAGACCTCTACCGGCACAGCGTGACGGCCGACACCGCGTCGCGCCCCCCGTCCACTGCCCGCCCCCGCGCTCGGACGCGAATTAGCGGTGACGGGTGACAAACAGCGGGCTCGCTATCGCACCGCGACCGGAATTTGTAAAGCCGGTGGCGGCGCGGAACAACAAATAGAGCGCACGCGATATCTCGCCGCCCCCGGCCGCCTGCCACGGCTGGTCCCTACGCAACGCGGCCACGTGGGCGGGCCGGCGGCCACCGCAGCCGACGCCGGACGCTGGTGCTCACCGCAGCGAGCGAGGACTGCGCCGCGTGCGTCACAAGGCTACCGACAAAGAAAACGTCTGTCAAGATCTTAACACGATTACTGAAGAACTGTCTCACTGTCTGCGGGAAGACGTTACCAATACGAGGGGGGACCCAAAAGTAACTGGAATTTCTTTCTAGAAAGCATATACTTTATTGTTTTAAAATACAACCTTAATCTCCTTCGAAGTACTCTCCATTAGCATTAATACACTTGTCCAAACGTTCATTCCAGTGTTCGAAGCACCTTTTACATTCGTCCTCTTTGACACCTGTTAGCACTTTCATGAAATTGCGTTTTACGTCTTCCACATCCGCAAAACGCTTCCTTCTCGTGTCTCTTTTCATCCTCGGGAATAGGAAGAAGTCAGAGGGTGCTAAATCCGGCGAATAGGGCGCGTGGGTCAAGGTAGTCATCTTCGTTGAGGCCAAAAACTGGCGAACGCTGAGAGCCGTGTGGGCGGGAGCGTTGTCGTGATGCATGAACCACACGCCAGAATCCCACAAAGCCGGACGTTTTCGCGACAAACTTCTGCGAAGCCGTTTCATAACCTCCAAATAGAATTGTTGGTTTACTGTCTGGTTTTCAGGGACAAATTCAGAGTGTACGAACCCTTTTATGTCAAAAAAACAAATCAACATCATTTTCACATTCGATTTCACTTGTCGAGCTTTTTTTGGTCGAGGTGAGCCAGGTAACTTCCATTGTGATGACTGTTGTTTACTTTCTGGATCGTACCCATAGCACCATGACTTATCACCTGTAATGATTTTGCTGAAAAAGTGTGGATCATCTTTGAACGCGTCCTTCATTTCGAGACAGGCTTGAACGCGACGATCCCTTTGATCTCCGGTAAGAAGCTTCGGCACGAATTTTGCTGCCACTCTTCACATCCCCGAATCGATGGTCAAGATGCGCTGTATTGAGCTCCAGGACAACCCGGACAAGTTCTCGAGTTGGTCGATTGTCCTGCATCGATTTTCACTGATGAGATCACGGATTTTATCGATGTTGTCTTCGCTTCGAGCAGCTGAAGGTCGACCGGAGTGGGGGTGGTCTTCAACCACCTCCCTTTTTAAACTGAGAAAACCATTCGTACACTTGCGTTTAACTAAGAGCATGGTCTTTGTAGGCTGCCTGAATCATCGCAACAGTTTCTACTGCGTTCTTGCCGAGCAAGAAACAAAAACTTCACTGCCGCACGTTGTTCGTAAGAACTAGCCATTTCCTCGTGTCACGTCTGGACTGTCGCACACTCAAAGAACTGACATTCGTACACTTGCGTTTCACTAAGAGCATGGTCTTTGTAGGCTGCCTGAATCATCGCAACAGTTTCTACTGCGTTCTTGCCGAGCAAGAAACAAAACTTCACTGCCGCACGTTGTTCGTAAGAACTAGCCATTTCCTCGTGTCACGTCTGCACTGTCGCACACTCAAAGAACTGACATTCGTACACTTGCGTTTCACTAAGAGCATGGTCTTTGTAGGCTGTCTGAATCATCGCAACAGTTTCTACTGCGTTCTTGCCGAGCAAGAAACAAAACTTCACTGCCGCACGTTGTTAGTAAGAACTAGCCATTTCCTCGTGTCACGTCTGCACTGTCGCACACTCAAAGAACTGACAAAAAAAAAAAAAAAAAAAATAAAATAAACCACTTCTCACTGTTGGGTGACGCCGCGTGGCAGAGCTCCTACTACAACCCTCTGGCGGCGAAACCTGCTACTACAAGTACACGATGTGCAGCATTACGATTCCCCCCTTTTATACAGCGCCACAGAACAAACTGTATTTTAGGTGAAAATCTCGTATCCTCTATTGGATACAAGACCCCACCTGCCACATAGGTTTGAGTTATATAGTGTGTACCACCTAACCCTGCGACAACAATGTTAATTTCGATCTGACAATAGAATGGCACAGCCATAGGATGTTTGGTATTTTGCTTCCGAAAGCGAAAGGAAAGCACCATCGCCCTGGCCACAGACTGACCGATTAGCTCCGACCGACCGCCCTGTCATCCTAGCCCATGATGTCATCTGGAAGTAGTGTGGAGGAGCGTGGGGTCAGCTCACCGCTCCCCCGGCCATTGTCGGAATAGCAGGCCTGGTGCGGATATTTATCATCCGAGCAGCTCCTCAAATGGTATCACGAGCCCTAGTGGTCATCATTCCAGTCCACCCACTACAGGAGAAACTCCCTGGTAGTACCAGGAATCGAATTGAGTCCCTCGCACGACAGTCAATCACGCTAATCATCTTTTATTTATCGCTCTGTCTATCAGTTTCTTCGTCATTTCAGCGCGGATATCGCATCCAGAAGGTACCAACGATCACTTGAACGAGACAGTCCAAAAAAAAGAAAAAAAGAAAAAAAAGTACCACGATCGCTATCATTTTCTTAGGTGGACGTTTTTGTGCCAGAATAGAAGTCTGTACGAGAAAAATTTAGTGATATAAAGTTTTTACAGGTGGAACAAGAAAAAAATAGTTATTGCTTGACTATGAATACTTTGTGCATTTCTTAATAACCGCTGTTCTATCCCAGTATAGAATGGAGCAAGGGGAAAATATGTGTTTATGCCTCCGCAAGCAGTATAGCTTTCTTTCTCCTGTTCTTATGGTCAGATGTTAAAACCGGATTAATACCCGTGAGCTCTGGGAGCCAGGAATCTTTTCTGAAATATTGTTGTCACCCTTCTAGCTATTTGTAGATAGTTCTATGACAATGGGGTTAGCATATTATGTTTGTCAGATATCCCACTCTCCTATGGGATGAAACTAATAATGCAGAGATGAACATAATCTATGAGATAGGGTTCGCAACCAAATCGGTCAAGAGACCGGCTAGAATTCTGTCAAAATTTGCTGCAGAGCGTGTGTTCTTAAAAGTTTCTCGCCAGCTACACGGGCGAGTATCTGTTCTGCAAAGCAGAAAACGTGGCTACCCTTTCGCAATCGGCAGCAATCCACTTTCGATGCAGTACATGAAATTCAAGTCTCAGTCATTCGATGAAGAGTCGTAGCGCGGCGCAGAATTTATTCGTCTGCTCATGAGTTTTGTACATAATAAGTTCGGATGAGCTGTTGTGGTATGCACAAGCCTGGTTAATATCTATTTATATCGACGGACTGTCCGCAGTACTCTTTATTCCAGTTCCAATTTCAGTCGTAACTTTAATTTATTTAAATCAAATTACGTGATTTTTTTTTTGTGCAACGCTTGTTTGTAATAGGCGTGGGACTGTTTCGATTCTAAACTATTCCCTGAGAACTATCTCGATTTGTATCTGAAAGGCTTGTGGAATTATGTAACTGAAATTACGCAAGTTAATGGTGCGCTTAAGATGGCAACTGAAACAAAGAAGATAAACACGAACGCGGACTTGTGCATGGAAAAAATTTTCCTTTTCTGACCGCTTCGTTTCAGCATGTCGGTTAGCCTTCCGTTCACTGAGGACGTCATAGGCGCCTCAGGGCGAGCAACTTCTGGGACGATTATTCTCAACGGTGCAACTTTTACTCAACCGGCAAGTGAACTTACAACACACAGGCTCGCCCATCCTATACGATAGCAGCTCATTACTCACGAAAATCAGTTCATCTCGTAACTTACTTCTGTGTTCTTTTATTAAGAGTGACAATTACCAATTCGTCTCACTGATAATTGACGTTAAATTTCTAACAGAATTACTTTATCTTACGGGAGACAGTCATTACCTCTAACAGTCGGTAGGGTCACAATTAATGTGCTTTAGAAATACATCTTACTGAAAACAGCTATGAAATGGATTAACAGGATTAGTTAATAACAATCTCTCTCTAGACATTCTGCGCAGCTCATGGTTACGACTTGGAGCGAACAAAACTTTACATCTATATCTACATCTACATCTACATATATACACCGCAAGCTACCTTACGGCGTGTGGCGGAGGGTACTTTGTGTACCACTGTCACTTCCCCCCTTCTCCGTCCTCGGGAAGAACGATTGTTGACAAGCTTCCGTGTGAGCTCGAATATCTCTGATTTTTCTCTCAGGGTCTTTTCGCGAGAAACTCGGATGTGGAGGGAATATATTTGTTAAATGTAAATGTTGGGTGGCTAGGGCCTCCCGTCGGGTAGACCGTTCGCACGGGTGCAAGTCTTTCGATTTGACGCCACTTCGGCGACTTGCGCGTCGATGGAGATGAAATGATGATTATTAGGACAACACAACACGCAGTCCCTGAGGGGAGAAAATCTCCGACACAGCCGGGAATCGAACCCGGGTCCTTGGAAATGTCATTCTGTCACGCTGACCACTCAGCTACCGGGGGCGGACAATATATTAGTTGATTCTTCTAGTAACGTACGCCTTCGTAACTTCAACAGTAAACCAAATAGAAAAACACACATATTTAAAATACGAAATTCGAGACATGTCGAGAAGTGGTATGAATAAGTCAGTTGCTGCATGACAACACGGGAAGTGGTCGTGGCATTGCCGTCTGCTAAAGTTAAAAATAGGCTGAGGACCAGTTCGTGATACGCGCAACGCTACTGAAATTTTTGTGGTACCGAAGTCCAACACACGGGGCCGCAGTCGGTAACATGTGGTCCAGATAACGAAGACGGCAGGCTTCTTTCTCCAAATGCGTCGGCAATAATGTTCGTCTCTCAGCAAAGATTCCACCTGCACTGGTCTAAGGAGATGCTGACCTATCCTATGGATAGGTCTCGACCTTACCCATCAAACGAAAAAGTGCTTCGCGAGGACGGAGAGCAGAAGGAGTAAATATCTGTTATTTCTAAACACATCGATCTGCGTTAAATTCACTGCCAGAAAAAATTAGTACATCTGGAAAGACGAAGTCGATTTCGATCAGATGACGGCACATACGACCTGGGGTATAGTAGATGTTGGATAGCATAATCGTTTCAACGTCGTCCGTCAACAGATAGCTAATGGCATAGCTACCAAAGCGTCATCAGTGTCTACCCTTTAATAGGATATGCTTACAGCCAGAAGGCTCAGTGTGGTACAAACGTGTGAAGCAAGCGAGCAACCATGCCACGAGGTGCGCTCGTGCTTCCTATAGCAAACGGAGCGAGTTTGAAAGGGGACAAATTGTGGCCTCCCGAGTGGCAGGATGGTCCTTTCGGACAACTGCCACACAAGCTGGACGTGCCACGTCAGTTGTGCAACCATGCTGGTATCAGTGATCACGTGAACATTCTCACAGCCATAGGCGAGGTTCTGGACGTCCACGCAGCACAGGCGCCCGCTAGGATCGTCCTATTGTAAGGGATGCAGTGGCAGGTCGTAGAACTACCACAGCACAGATAAACGGGCTTGTGAGTCCACACGTGTCAACACGAACTGCTGTGAACCGGTTATTAGCAGCGGGGCTACGAACGCACACACTTTAACCCGTCTTCCACTCACGCCACAGCATCGACATGTGCAGCTCGACTGGTACCGTCAGAAAATCACTTGGAAGGCAGAATGGCGCGCCGTGGCCTTCAGCGATGAAAGCAGATTCTGTCTGCAAGGAAGCGACAGCAGTTTGCGCATACGACGTAAAGCTGGTGAGCGCTGACTCGTAGAATGCTTTCGTCCGAGATACAATGGTCCCACCGCAGGCCTTGTTGCCTGCAGTGCGATAAGCTACAACTCTCGTTCACCTTTGGTGTTTCTGGAGAGGACATTAAGCAGTGCTTGATACTTGCCGAATACTGTTAAACCCATTGTTTTGCTGTCCTTGCAAGAGGAAGGTGATGTGTCGTTCCAGCAGGATAATGCTCACCCACACACTGCCCGTGAAACTCAACGTGCTCTGCATGACGTACAGCAACTTCCCTGGCCAGCACGATTTCAGGACTTGTCTCCAACCAACCACGTGTGGGTATGATGGGACAAGAAGTGACCTGTGCGACTCGTGAGCCCCCAACTCTGAGAGAACTACGTGAACAAGTCAAGCAGGCGTGGCGAAACGTATCCTAGGTCAGTATGCGCCGTCGTTGCGATCGACTGGAAGCCGGAATAAACTCTTACTTTGCCGCACGTGAAGGCTACACCACATATTAATATGGGTGTTTCAGTTTGGGTCGATATCTGATATCTCACAACTGCTTGTGATATTGATCTGTGAATGTAATCATTTAATGTGCTCCATATGCGCTGTTGCAGCAATTAACCTTGAGTGAAATGAAAACCTCCAAAAGGGTATACTGACATTTTTCCGGCAGTGTATTAGGGTAACTAGAGGTTAGTGCGACAAACCATCTTTCAGTATGTGCTCAGAAACCTGAAGGTCGTAAATACTTTGTATTGTGCCCCAGAGGGTTAGTATTTGGATACCAGTGTAGCTGGAGCAGCAGAGGAAGGTAAGAGACGCCAAAGACTAGCGAGCAGATTGGTCATCCAGCCCTTTGGCGGGGCGGAGGAGGAGGGTCGGCGGCCGCAGATGGCATCGGCTGCTAAGTGAAATTACTCCGCGCCGCCATTGTACGAAATGTAAATGAGTCGTGCGCGCGGCGGGCCATTGTCTGGGCCGCGTCTCGAGCAATTGAGCTCCGTAATTACCGCGCAGGGCGGCGCCGGCGCCGGAGCCGGCGCGGGCCTGCCGCTAGGCGCGATCGCCAGTACTCCCCCTACCCCACCCTGCTCATGGCTTAATTCCACTTAATTGGCCTGGCTGTCTTCGAGGCGTGCTCCTCCGGCCGAGCTGCGGGACGGGATCTCCGGCAACAGCTCCTCTTATTATAGCTCGCTACTCTAGCGTCTACAAGCTTTCGGTTAGAGCCGGCCGTCTCTGTCTTCAGATTCGTTCGTAAACTAGTGGCTGCTACGAGGTGCAACGAGGCAGGAGCTGTCAACAGATTCCTGAGGCGCAGTGAGCCGGCCGTTTCTCGCTGTGCTTGAGAATCGCGTGCTGTTCGTCACAATGCCATGACGGCCAGCAGTACTGGTATTAGAACATATCTACTTGCTGCAGTGATCCCTTCAACTATCACCTGCCGACTGTCAAACTGTCCTTTGAATACAATCCAGGTACATTCTTCCTTCACGTCGGTCAGGGGCCTGAAGATGGCGTAGTAAAGCGCTCAAACTGGATGCCAAATAAAATAAGGTTGAAAATTGACGGCTGAAAGGTATTCAGTTCGATATCCTCTATCGAACAGCCGAGTCCTGCAACCATTTCTAAAACGATGGACATACAGAGATTTTAAACGAGAGTGGCTAAGTTATTTTCTCGTCTCTTATAGTTCTGAACAATGATCTGCTGCAATTATAAAACTGATGCATTTATTTCGCTGATAGTCTTAAAATTATCTCGGATGTTCATAAAGCTAAGCAGCTCAGATTCGCGCGAAGTTTCGGAAATGCCTCTAGATGGATCTTGGAACGTAAAATAAATTTTGATAACAAATTTAGAAACAGTTTTCCTTTTATTTCATTGAAGATCTGATACTGTTTCTTATTAATAGAATATACTGCCCAACAAGTTTCAAGTTGGCCTCTTTATGTAAATAATCAGCACATTATTTTCCTCTTTCCTTTTTGTTCGCCCGCTTGTTTCGAAATACACTCCTGGAAATGGAAAAAAGAACACATTGACACCGGCGTGTCAGACCCACCATACTTGCTCCGGACACTGCGAGAGGGCTGTACAAGCAATGATCACACGCACGGCACAGCGGACACACCAGGAACCGCGGTGTTGGCCGTCGAATGGCGCTAGCTGCGCAGCATTTGTGCACCGCCGCCGTCAGTGTCAGCCAGTTTACCGTGGCATACGGAGCTCCATCGCAGTCTTTAACACTGGTAGCATGCCGCGACAGCGTGGACGTGAACCGTATGTGCAGCGACGCACGGATGCACGCCAAGACCGTTGGATCCTACGTAGTGCCGTAGGGGACCGCACCGCCACTTCCCAGCAAATTAGGGACACTGTTGCTCCTGGGGTATCGGCGAGGACCATTCGCAACCGTCTCCATGAAGCTGGACTACGGTCCAGCACACCGTTAGGCCGTCTTCCGCTCACGCCCCAACATCGTGCAGCCCGCCTCCAGTGGTGTCGCGACAGGCGTGAATGGAGGGACGAATGGAGACGTGTCGTCTTCAGCGATGAGAGTCGCTTCTGCCTTGGTGCCAATGATGGTCGTATGCGTGTTTTGCGCCGTGCAGGTGAGCGCCACAATCAGGACTGCATACGACCGAGGCACACAGGGCCAACACCCGGCATCATGGTGTGGGGAGCGATCTCCTACACTGGCCGTACACCACTGGTGATCGTCGAGGGGACACTGAATAGTGCACGGTACATCCAAACCGTCATCGAACCCATCGTTCTACCATTCCTAGACCGGCAAGGGAACTTGCTGTTCCAACAGGACAATGCACGTCCGCATGTATCCCGTGCCACCCAACGTGCTCTAGAAGGTGTAAGTCAACTACCCTGGCCAGCAAGATCTCCGGATCTGTCCCCCATTGAGCATGTTTGGGACTGCATGAAGCGTCGTCTCACGCGGTCTGCACGTCCAGCACGAACGCTGGTCCAACTGAGGCGCCAGGTGGAAATGGCATGGCAAGCCGTTCCACAGGACTACATCCAGCATCTCTACGATCGTCTCCATGGGAGAACAGCAGCCTGCATTGCTGCGAAAGGTGGATATACACTGTACTAGTGCCGACATTGTGCATGCTCTGTTGCCTGTGTCTATGTGCCTGTGGTTCTGTCAGTGTGATCATGTGATGTATCTGACCCCAGGAATGTGTCAATAAAGTTTCCCCTTCCTGGGACAATGAATTCACGGTGTTCTTATTTCAATTTCCAGGAGTGTATTCGCTTCCGTATTTTGAAATGGTAAGAGAACGGTAAAGAGAGCTGTATTTGATAGAACAAATATTTATTTACACTGTTTTTAATTTCAGGTAGTAGCTGAAAGCAACAGTTGTAGCTCTGTGGGCTAGGTTCAATACCAAAAAGAGGAATGAGAAGAGTTACTCGTATGTCACATCTTAAAGGTAATTTTTTGCACTATACAATTATAAGATTACTTAATAAATTGTTTATGATTATGCTAGACAAAAAGATTCCTTCTAGGCACATGCTCAGCGAACGAAAATTTTGGATAGTTTCTGATACTACGAAGTTTGTAAGCAAGCAGAGAAAAAAATTCAAAGACAAAAATATTATAATGACCAAATGCAGAAGTGAAACGTGGACGATAACCATTTCACATAAGAAGGTAAAAGACACCTTTGAAATGTGGTGCTACAGAAGAATGATAAATGTTAGATACATAGATTGAATAATCAATAAGGAAGTATTGAATCGAACTGTAGAAAAAATAAATTTATAGCACAACTAGGTTAAAAGACGGGTTAACTCGATATGTCACATCCTGATGGTGAACGAAAAGTCAATTTATTATTGGAGGGAAGTATAGGAGGTATGATACGTTGGCTACACCCGAAAAGGTCAGGAGTCATTCGAAATTCCATACGCAGCTGTCCTCCTGTGGGTGGTCTAACTGTGCGAAACGTGTGGTGAGAATCCGATTATCGAGATCTGTTACTGGGGGTTTATTTGTAACAGCATTTCCTTACGTTCTTCTAGGACGAGAGTTTTTATTACTGGAAATGAACAAAATGTCGTCAGCCTGTTGTTGAACCTAAATCCGATAAACGAGGCAACAATGATTATGTAGAATGTGGAGTTTTCTCACAGAAATGAGGAAAGATAAGTTGCAATAATACACCAACACGCAGCTGCAGAACGAGAATCAATTCAACCGCCAATGCTTGCGATTTCCATATTTGTCATTAGTCATTCGCACCCACACTGGGCACCGCCGCAAACGATGCAGTTTCCATTAGGGAACAATCATCAGCTACCTAACTTTCAACTGAAGAAGCTTGCGCTCCTTTCTGAGCTTCTGAGCTACATTAAGGACATTCATTATCTTCAAGAGTCGTTGACATCCTCTGCTATACATATAGCTGCCTCATATTTATCTCGTACTACGGCCTCCAGCTATTAGCATCCATGCTGACCTTCATATTTTCTAAAGTCATCTATCCGCCTTTTGTTACGTCGTTGTTCCGCTCCTTTCATATTTGAGATCCTGAGGACATTGTACGTGTCAAATAGTTCTTATTTTCACGACATACACGTTCTGTTGCTGATGCGGTCTTTAGTCCGAAGACTGGTTTGAAGTAGCTGTCCAATGCTAGTCTATCTTGTGCGAGCCTCTTTGTCACTGAGAAACTACCGCAACCTAAACCCTTGCTGTATTCATGCCTTCGTCTACCTTCGCAAACTTTACCCGCCACATTTTCTTTCTTTCCCAAACTGAGCATTCCTTTGTGCATCAGGATGTGTCCTATCATCCGATCCCTTCTTTTAATCAGGTGTGTCATTTACTTCTTGTTTCCCCACTCTTATTCAGCCTCTCCTCATCGTATTAGATCTACTCATCTAATCTTCGGCATTCTTCTATAGCGTCACATTTAAAAAGCTTCTATTCTCTTCTTGTCTGAACCGCTTATCGTCCTTGTTTCACTTCTATAAAGAACAACTCTCCAAAGAAATTGTTAACAAATTCCTCTTTTCAGAAATGCTTTTCGTGCTATTGGCCGTCTGCATTTTATATCATGTGTCCTTCTACCATCATAAGTTATTTTGCTGCCCAAATACCAAAACTCATCTACTAAATTAAGTAGCCATTTTCCAATCTAATCTCCTCGTCATCACCAGATTCACTTGGACCACATTCCATTACCATTCATATATTACTCTTTATTTGTATTTACTGATGCTCATCTGATAACATCTTTTCAAGACACTATCCACTCAACTCAGCTGTTCTTCCAAATCCTTTGACGTCTGTGACAGAACTACAGCGTTACCAGTGAACCTTAATTTTTTGTTTATTTTCCTGGAACTTTATTTACGTTTCCAAGTTCCTCCTTGGTTTCCTTCACAGTTGTTGAATGTATAGATTGAATAGCATTCGGGATAGGCTACTGTGGTGTCACCGCCAGACACCACACTTGCTAGGTGGTAGCTTAAATCGGCCGCGGTCCATTAGTACATGTCGGACCCGCGTGTCGCCGCCATCAGTACTTGCAGACCTAGCGCCACCACATGGCAGGTCTAGAAAGACGGACTAGCACTCGCCCCAGTTGTACGGACGACATTGCTAGCGACTAGACGTACGAAGCCTTCCTCTCATTTGCCGAGAGACAGTTAGAATAGCCTTCAGCTAAGTCCATAGCTACGACCTAGCAAGGCGCAGTTAACCATATCTGGAGAGAGTCTTACTTGTATTCACCATAGAGATGTACCACACAAGAGAATAAAGTTAAGTATATGAGAAGCTCCGTTCTTTTCTTTATAGCATTTATGAAGTATCCTGTTTCAGACTTTACGATCTTCTGGGGGAGCTGATAGCGTGCCTATTCGGCCATTCTAAATAACACTGTGTCGGCACTTCTGTCGACACACATAACAGCTACAACCCTTTCTCACTCGCTTTTCGATTGCTATGTCTTTCAGCTCTTATAGTAGAGTTTAGTTTCTCTACCAGTAGTAAATAATCTTTCGCACCCAGTTTCTTATCTCTGCTACTCTCAAAATTTCGAAGAATGTATACCAATCAGCATTGTCCAAAGCTTTCTCTGAGTCTAAAATTGCTACAGAAGTAGGTTTGCCTTCCCTTAACCTGCCTTCTAAGGTACGTCTTATGGTCAATACGGGCTTGAGTATTCCTATATTTCTCCGGAATCCATACTGATCTTCCCCGGGGTCAGCTTCTACTAGTTTTCCATTCGTCTACAAACAATTGGTGTCATTATTTTGCAACCATGACTTACTAAACTGATAGTTCGGTAATATCACTCTTGTCAACATCTGCCTTCTTTGGGATTGGAATTACCACATTCTTCCTGAAGTGTGGGGGTATTTCGCCTATCTTGTAGGTCTTACACATGATGTGAAATAATTTTGACATGGCGGGCTCTCCCAAGAATCACAACAATTATGTGAGAAAGTCATCTACTCCTGGGTTCTTCCACTTAAACCTTTCAATGGTCTGTTAAATTCTGCCCCATCGCATCTCCCATCTTATCTTTGCTTAGTACTGACTTACCATCTGAGCTCTTGATATTCATACAGCTGTTTCTCTTAGTCCAAAGGATTCTTTAAGTTTCCTGTAGGCAGCATTCACCTTTCCCCTAATTATGTATGCTTTAAAGCCTTGCATTTGTCCTCTTGTCGTTAATGCTTATCCATTTCGCATTTTCTGTCACTCTCATTTTTTATACGCCTGTTTTCCCGTTAGCCTGCTTCATTTGGTGCAATTTATATTTTCTCCTATGATCAATTATATTTTTTCTAAGAAGTTAAAATTTTGTAAGTTACACTCCTCTCATGAACGACCCTAACTTTTTATGGAAGAAAAGCCCAATAGATTCAGGTTTGATGTCTATCGATAAAGAACTAACTAATCAACGTTCTTGTCTACCAGAATCTTGCAGCGCAAGAGTTGGAGAAGAGCTTCTGGGAGAGCTGAGAAATATCACAGGATGTATGTTATAGACAGGTGTTTCTTTTTGTTTGCAAGACATAATTATAACAGAACCTTTTCGCAACACTCTTTTGGAATATGTGTTCTGCGAATAAAGCTAATTTGTGTTATTGATTTTTGTTTGGATAACAACATACATTCCTGAATTCATCCTTTTTAATATTCTAAATCTGTTAGCATAATTTCAACAAAGTAAACGTTTGACTGTCAAAAGTGAACGATGTAGTCTCATGATCTCGAGATATATCTTTTCAGAAAAATATTAATCAATTTTTTATTTACTATTTGTTAGAATAACATACATAAACAGTAAATGCTCCACAATATTTACTTTTGGCGATAGCGTTACCACACCACGGAAATACTATTTTCGGACATGATGAGACGTGACTGTTACATCTAAAATGAATAAATCGCTCTGTAATTGAGTCCCACACCTAGAGTCGAAACAGAGTCCTTGTTTTTGGTATAGGAAATGCATTTGCCTCTCCAAGCAGTCCTTACGGTACGTCTTTAGCCGGCCAGCGCCTTTCCCTTCTTTCCAGAATCTACATAGACGTCTCCGGCACAACTTTCTGGTCTAGCACAACTGGGGAAAGCATATGCCGAAAAATACTTAGTCTGTAGGACGCGGTTGAAGATAACACTGCTTACTCATAGAATTTTGCATCATATTTTAGTAGAACTGATTAATTAAGGTCGTTGACAGAATTGAGTTAAAATCAGAGGCTCTCTTATTTCGAAAAGAATTTCCTCCTTTTAACTTGCTTTAAATGGCAAATAAAACATTAAGACCCACTTACAAATTGCCGAGAGCGTCTAATCATTTTCACAGACTGCACACGACAGAAGCTAATAAACTCTACCAACCATGAGCCCCACACGCTTCATTAGGAACAGCATTTTTAGCGCCACACGTGGACACCAGACGCCTTGCTTAGCCATTTCGTAGGAATGTGACAATTCGCGAAAGAGAATGCATTTTGAAAAAAATGGTTTCGATAGTGAGAATGGCCACCGTGTGAATCAATGTGAGGTCGAATAGGGAGAGGGCTAAATTCCACTGGAGCGAAAGAGCGAAGTGCGGTGTATATGCGAAGAGACAGTTTAGAGTGGGGCCGCGGCCGCTCTAATTCGCAGCCTCCGCCGGCCGTATTTCGTGCGACCTATCGAGTCGTTAGGCCGGCGCGCCGGCGTCGCTGCCGTATTGGCGTGCGGCCCCGGCGACGCGCTGACGCAGGCGGCCGCACGCTGACCCGCGGCGCGGCGTAAATCAGCCGGCCGGCGCGTCGCCGCCTCGCCTAATCCATTTCGCAGAAAATTGAAACGGACTGCGGCAGGCGGCAGTCGCCGGTCCGGCTCGCGCTGAAGTGTCGCCATATTTCACGCGCGCGTAAATCGGCAGCGCCCCCTGGCGCCCCGCCGGCCACCTGTAATTGACGCGTCTTCTGCAGCGGCCGCGCACAAATAGCCGCGTAATGGCTTTTAAATCACCGGCCGGCGTTTCCATTTACGTAAATCCGTCCGTGGCGGCCGGCCGACCATCTCCCGAAATCGATTTTCCGGCTGCCAAGGGAAGCGTCCGGTCCGGTCCGCTCCGGGCTCCTCTCCGTTCCGGCGGGGCGGCAATTTTCGCGTCACGGTAGCTGACCGTGCCGGCTGCCGTAATTGCCGGCACGGGATGCCAGCCACCGACCCACCCCACCCCTGGCTCCCCGCCGCACTGGTTGGCAGTGCCTATATACACGTGCTACTCACGTGGGCCCATCTCTTAGTTCCTCATTTGTGTTCTGTATAGTCTGGCGGTAAACTGAAGAGCGGGCGCCGCTTATGGTTCAAATGGCTCTGAGTACTATGGGACTCAACTGCTGAGGTCATTAGTCCCCTAGAACTTAGAACTACTTAAACCTAACTAACCTAAGGACATCACACACATCCATGCCCGAGGCAGGATTCGAACCTGCGACCGTAGCGGTCGCGCTGTTCCAGACTGAAGCGCCTAGAACCGCTCGACCACATCGGCCGGCGCCGCTTATGGTCCGGGGAATGGTGCCGCTGCGGTACAGGATGGCTAAGTATCAGTTTCCCGTCTGGAAGTAGATTGCAGCGTGCGATAATTTACGTAGATTCTTGTATTGGTTATATTGGTCACTAACTTTTGTATTCCATACGTTGTTAATATATTTAGTGGTAAGAAAACACTGCCAGGTGTGTCTCAACACTGCGTTGTCACTCAGTTGAAACGCACGCTCCGGAATGGTCAGTGCACACTTCCGTGACAAAACTCGTGGGATACCTCCTAATATCCTATCGCCCGGCTTAGTGCGGCAGCTCGACCAGGCATAGACTCAATACGGCTTTGGAAATATCCTGCAGAAATAATGAGCTATGCAGCGTCTACAGCCGTCCATAACTGTGATAGTGTTGGCGGTGCAGGTTGTTGTACACGAACTGACCTCACGATTACGTCCCATAAATGTTCGACTCGATTCATATCGCAAGATCTACATGGACAAATCATTCCCTCGTACTGTCCAGAATGCTCTTTTAACCAATTGCGAAAAAGTGTGGCCCAGTGACATGACGCATTGTTCAAAATGGCTCTGAGCACTGTGGGACTTAACATCTAAGGTCTTCAGTCCCCTAGAACTTAGAACTACTTAAACCTAACTAACCTAAGGACATCACACTCATCCATGCCCGAAGCAGGATTCGAACCTGCGACCGTAGCGGTTGCGCGGTTCCAGACTGAAGTGCCTAGAACCGCTCGGCCACACTGGCCGGCTGACGCATTGTCATCCACAAAAATTCTGTAGCTGTTTCGGAACACAGAGTCCATGAATGGCTGGAAACGATCTCCATGTAGCTCAACATAACCATTTCCAGTCAACGATCGATTCAGTTTGATCAAAGAATAAAGTCCACTCCATGTAAACACAGCCCACACCATTATGGGGCCACCTCCAGCTTGCACAGTGTCTTGTTGACAACTTGGGTCCACTGCTTCGTAAGGTCTGTGCCGTACTCGAAATCTACTATCAGCTTTTACTAACTGAAATCTGGACTCATTTGACCACGCCACGATTTTCGAGTTGTCTACGGTCAAATCAACGTGGTCGTGAGTCGAGCGGAGGCGCTGCAGGCGATGCTGTGCTGTTAGCAAAGATACTTGCATCCTTTATCTTTTGGCAGAGCCCATTAACGCTAAATTTCGCAGCACTGTCCTATCGGACTCGTTCCACATTGACTTCTTCAGTGATTTCAGGCAGTGTTGCTTGTCTGTCAGAATTGACAACAGTCGTAAACACCGCTGCTCTCGGTCATTGCCCGTGGTGAGAGGTAATGCCTGAAGTTGTAAGATAGCAAGAATTATGCCCCTTACATGAAGTCATTAAAGATCACCTAACTCACGTTGAGCGAACAGTAGGGCTGAACAAAAATGACTGACAAGGCACAATGCATCTTGTAGAGGGTATAGTATGGACGTATTGCAATAATTAATGTCGGGTGATGTAAAGTAATTCACATGACATGAAAACTTTGTGGAAACGCGTCGATTTACTGGAGGCTAGATCATTCCAGTGAAGTATTCAGAGTTGAACATGGCCAGCTGGGGAGCGGCGAAGGGAAGCGACAATAGGCAGCTTAGGGCGGCTCAAGCTGCCTTAAGATGAGTGACAGTGAGTGGGTGGTTGACCCCATGCTGGTGTACTGGGAAGCAGACGGAGAACTTTTACGCCTGTTGATAAATGTCCGTCGTCCCATTTTCAGTGAAACATGCGAGAAAGCCACGCAAAGCTACGGTGGAGCGGTCAACAGAGGCCAAACTATGCGTGTTCGTGACTATAGCAACTTCACACTGAATTCACGGTCCGCAGAGTCTGAAGTAAATCAGGTGAAGAGTGACAGAATGAAATACGCCAGCCTCCGATGGGAACGTAGGACCGAGGAATCTGAAGTATTCTCCTGGGAGTCAGAATTCCGGAAAAATTGGTTTTTTGTGCAGATACTAACCTTTATGGGTGGCGTGGGAGGAGCTAAATAGCAGAAGTTGAGAGGAAAGGAAATTTTGTGGAAATTTGTTCACTTCCCAGAGCAGGCATTGGTCGGCGCTGGGAAGCGACACATAATTAACGTGACTTGCGCTGCAATTGGAGTAAGTGATTTTGCTGGAGGGGAAACCGAGGCGAAGAGAGGACTGGGAGAAGTCTCTGTAGGGGTCTTCCGTTCCCAGCTTGCCTAGAGTGCGGACGTGGCTTTCTTTACTCAGCTTGCCTGAGAAGGAGTGAGCATCTCTGCTGTTTAGGACTTAGCAAATGGAACGATTGAGCTTGGAGATAGAAAGTTTTGGTTCAGCTACGTACTGAGCAAGATAGCTAGGAGTGAATAGATGAGCGCAGCCTTGCAGCATCACGAGGCCGGCCGACGTCCTCACAACGTCGACGCCCCGCCACGCTGAATTCGGAGATATTGCACCCGCTCTGGCTTGAATTAGGCCACTGATTAATTTGTTGGATCAGGTCGGCAAAGTTTCCACGAAAGTTTCATGGGCTGTGTATTGAGGAATTCTTCTCGCACTTCGCATTATGCCTGGGTCAGTCAATAGGAACTACTTTTGAGTTATCGCGCTTTACCCCACGTAAGCGCAATTTATTACCACTGCCTGATAGGAGAGTCATGTAATGTGATGATTGAAGGTCGGGAGTTAAAATAAATTTGTGCTAATCGACTGCATCTGTTTTCAATCAAGTAGTTGAAATCTCATGTCACTTTCTTAATTAATTTTATGTTCAATATTTGCATCTGGTGTTCAATAGCTGAATATAACATCAATGTGCACCCCTTTTTAATTAAAATGATCAATTCTGAATCAATTAATGTCAACACTGCCACTGCAGTTCAAGCAGGAGTCACAGGGCCTTATCACTTTCTTTGCGTTATCCGATATTGCGGCAGTTTTACACTCTCTGTTGATCTGTTAGTCAATTAGCTGGAGCTGGGGTGAACACACGCCAAAACCAGATAAGTGACGGGTGGGGTGTTACAAAGTATGGTATTCTCGGAATGCAGTGGACACTGTGGATCTCCGAATACTGAATTCCCTAAAGATTTCCGATATGCAATGCCCCACGCGCCTAGCTCTAACTACTATTCCGCGTTTAGGATCTGCTAATTCCCGTCGGATACCTTTTTACATAAATCATCTGAGTACAGCCGGCCACTGTGGCCGAGCGGTTCTAGGCACTTCAGTCCGGAACCGCGCTGCTGCTGCGGTCGCAGGTTCGAATCCTGCCTCGGACATGGACGAGTGTGCTGTCCTTAGGTTAGTTAGATTTAAGGAGTTCTAAGTCCTACGCTGCTGATGACCATTTGAACTTGGCACAAGGTAAACACGCTCTGGCCGGCCCCCAGTCGTGACGCCAGATCCATTCTCAGTTAAAGCAGCGAGATCAGTAGCTTCACGAAAGTCCGACAGTGAACCGGGGGTGGTAGTCACTCTTTCAGTCGGTGGCAGTATGTTTATTTCTGATTTGCCCGTGGCGGCTGCGGTGATTTTCGGTCGAGAGCAGTGTACCTCGGTGACGCGGATTGAGAAGGGAGCCCACCCTCGGGCCGCTATCCCGTCGCAGACAGGGACAGGGCAGGGGCCCTCGTGGTGGCGCCCACACAGCGAGACCCGCGCGATACAAGGAGGGCGGGGGGCAGGGGGAGGCCAAGCCGCGCCGGTGCTTCTTGGTGGCGTATCTCTGCCGGCCGATTTAGCCGCCGC